>NC_069682.1:14391772-14694803 GCF_023699985.2 Odocoileus virginianus | reverse complement strand
TTTTCTAATTTAGAACTATTCACAGGTGAAAATGATTGGAGCCTGGTAAGCTGATATCTGATGTTGAAGCTGAAACTCCAGTACTTTGGCCACTTGATGCCAAAAGCGGACTGATTTGGAAATATCCTGATGCTGGGAAAGATTGACGGCAGGAGGAGAAGGGGACGACAGAGGAGATGGTTGGATGGCATCACCGACTCAATGGACCTGAGTTTGGGTAAACTCCGGGAGTTGGTGATGGACAGGGAGGCCTTGCGTGCTGTGGTTCATGGGGTTGCAAAGAGTTGGACACGACTGAGTGACTGAACTGAACTGAAGCTGATATCAAGTGACTTGAGTTCTAAACAAAGCAGAATAGAAAGACAAACAGAAGCAAACGTGATTGTTCTTCTCTTGCATTTATCTTCCTAAAACATAACTAACAACTTGGCCTTTGATGTTTATCAGCCTTGCAGGTGGGCCTAGAATAAGAGCTACTGTAAAACAAGCTAGCTCATGGCTCTCCTCCCCTGGGGCTTGGTTACTAATCTTTGGGGCAAGAATGCTGAGTAGGCTAATGGGAAAGGTAGCCAACAGGTAGGTCTTCTACCTTTTTGAGTATAATCAATGTTTTTGTTTTTTTTTTTTAACATAATACTAGTAGGTACACATACACAACTTGCTGAACACTCAGAAGTTTAGTCTGAAAGAAGAGCCTAAAACTAGATTTTATATTTTAGTTTATCTTTATAGAACTTTGGACTGATAATAGGGGATAAACCTATTTGTTGGCACTCCAGAGGAAATGGGACACACACAAAACACTGCAAGGAAGAGCTGTTACCTTGCAGGCCAGTTGCTTCTCAAACCTTGGAGAAACAAAAAACCAAGGACCCATGTTCTGAGGCTCCTCCTGACTCCAGATAAAATCTGTAAAAGAAGAAATTTCATCTCAGTACAGCAAGTAATATATATACAACATACTACACACACAAAAAGACACAATATGTATGTGTGTGTGCATACATACACATACCATACAGGCTATCTATGTATGTATATATACATACATATATATATACACATACCTACAAACACACACATATATCCTCAATGCATACCTTTCTAATATGGCACAGTGGTTTTTTTTTTTTTTTGAGAAAAGCACAGTCATATATCCATCACCATCACCACATCACAATGATACAGAACAATCCTCTCAATCCCAAATATCCCCTCATTCTGTTGTTTATACTCAACTCTTCCTCCCACCTTCAGCCTCCAGCAATCACTGATCTTTTCTCTATCCACAAAGTTCTGCCTTTTCCAGATCAAGCAGATAAGTGGAATCACACAGCCAGCCTTTTGGGTCTGGCTTCCGTGAATTAGCAAAATCCATCGGTGATTTTGTCAAATGCAATAGTTCACTCTCTTTCATTGCTGAGGATTAAGATATTGTAGGGATGCACAAAGAGATTCTTCATTCACCGGTTGAAGGATGTTTGAGTCATTTCCAGTTTGGGGCAATTATGAATAGAGCTGCTGTCGACATTCACACATGGATCTTTCCTTTCTCTTGGGTAAATACCTAGGAGTGGGGCTGCTGGGTGGTACAGTAACTGTGTGCAACTGCATGAGAAACTGACAAACTGTTTTCCAGGGTGACTGGACCAGTCTGTATCCCCACCAGCAGTGACTGAGGGTACCAGTTGCCCTGCATCCTTATCAGTCCTTTGTATTATTTTGTTTCCATGTTAGTCATTTGAATTGGTATGTAGTCATATCTCACTTTAGCTTAATTTGCATTTCTCTATCACTGATTACATTGAGGATCCTTTCATATGGTTGCTTGCCATGTGGTTCTTTGAAAATGCCAGTTCAATTCTTTTGCACCTTTTGAAAAACTGGATTATATGTTTTCTCACTGTTGAGTTTTCAGAGCTCTTCAAATATTCTGGAGATTCCTTTGTCAAATATGTATAATATTTAAAAATATTTTCTCCTAGCTTTCAGCTTGTCTTTTTTATATTCTCTGCAGTGCCTTTCACAGTGCAGAAGTTTTTCATTTTGGTAAAATCCAGTTTTTCTTTTCTGGAACATGATTTTGGTATTATGTCTAAGAACTTTTTGCCTAACCCAAGGTCACAAAAATTTTCATTCATTTTCTTCTAGAAATTTTATAGCTTTACATTTAGGTCTGTGATCTACTTTGAGTTAACTTCTATGTTAGGTACATATAGATATCCAATTATTCCAGCCCCACTTGCTGAAAAGGCTTATCTTTTACAATCATACTGGATTTATCATAAATGATAGTATAGCACTGATAGTATAGCATTCCCCCAAACTCAAGAAATTAGATGTTATATATGAGAGGGAGGGAGAGAGAAAGGGACACCAGAAAAGACATAGAGACATTGGCTTTAGCTGAACTATTTTCACATCTCCAGATTCCATGAGAGTCAACTTTCTAGTAACTCTTACTTCCCCTGTACCAGCTTTTCATTTGAGATATTCCAAATACATTTCAGGTATCTTAAAAACAAAGAGCTGAACAAGAAGGACTCTTTACCTCTAATGTGTTTATATTTGTTCATCTCTTGCTGCAGTGAATCCAGTGGGAAAGGACAGAGTTCTTCTATTCGGATGATGGCAAAGTCATGCTTCCTGGCCTCCAAAGATTCTCTTTGCTTCATCAGGGCATAGAAATGTTTGCCACAGCAGAACACCAGACTCTTAACCCTGTTGGGAAGAAAAGGGACAATTGGGTGGGGGGAAAATATCTTAAAATAAGAATTGTAGGGATTGCCCTGGTGGTCCAGTGCTGAGACTCCATGCTCCCAATGCAGGGGACACGGGTTCCACCCCTGGCCGGGGAACTAAGTCCCACATGTTGCAACTAAGAGTTTGCCTGCCGCAATTAAAGATCCCGTGTGCTGCAACTAAGACCCGGGAAGCCAAAATAAAAATTTTAATAATTAATTAATTATTTATAAAAGGTAAGAATTGTAGCAGAAGAAAGGAGGGACCACAGAGATTGAAATGCTTTGCCTCTGAAGCAGTGGGGGCGCTGTAGTGGGGTTCAGTCATGCTATGCAGTGGGAAACCTTCTTTAGTAACATATACTCCAAAATTCACTCTTCTGTGCATAATCTAACTCCTACACCATAGATTTAAAGGATTTATATGTTTCAGAATAGAGATTAGGGTCACTTGGTTCACTTAACATGAACGAGTTCTCCCACTCGTCATAAATCTACTGCAGAGTATGAAAACAGAGCTCCGCTTCAGATTACTTTTTTGGATCCACAGATGAATCTCCAATGACCGGTTTGAATGTTGTTCCTGGTGCCATTTCCTGAAGAGCTGATACAGCTGCCTAAGGAGGGGGAGAAAAAGCCACAAATCTATCAACCAATGGACAGGAGCTGAAGATGCTTTTACTTACAAGGGATCTTTCCAAGGACTAGTGTCAAAATTCTCTCCTGGGACTATAAGTAAACATATGTACTAATAAACATAGTATCTTTCTTGAAAGTATCTGTTCTGCATACTTCAGGGTAAAATTATTTCTCTGAGGTTATAGACTTATTGCCTTTTGTCTGGTGCCATGATAAAATGTTAACAATTAGAATTTTTGTTGAATGACTCAACTGGATTATCAATTAAAAATCTCCCTTAATCTGTGGGAATCAGAAACAACATTATATAGAATTTGTATTGTAAGCCAGCATAGCTAGGGTGGTGCAATTATTTCTGTCTTTAGGATTTTGATAATTTATAAACATAACCATCAATCAGAACAATATATGAATATTGTGAAAAGAAATTTTATTATTGAGCTCAATTTAAATCTATACTTGTTGGGAATTGCCTGACAGTCCTGTGCTTAGGACTTAGCACTTTCAGTGCCAAGGGCCTGGGTTTCAATCCCTCGACAGGGAACCAAGATACCAAAATAAATATTTTGTGGTACAGCCCCAAAATAAATAAATACTTGTAAATAACTGTAAAGTAGAAAACTGATGAAGCCCAAGGTGAAGGATTTGATCTTTTCTGCTGTCATCTAAGTTAGTTTCCTTATAGTCTAGTCCCAGATGAGTATACGACATTTAGACGAGGTCATTGACGGCAGCCATATAAACGCTGGAATATTGTGATATAATTTTAAAAAATAATATTAGCTATTCAGCTATGCAAGCGTGCTAAATTGACTCAGTCATGTCCAACTCTGTGACCCTATGGATTGTAGCCCACTAGGCTCTTCTGTCCATGGGATTCTCCAGGCAAGAACAGTGAAGTGGGTTGCCATGCCCTCCTCTAGGGGATCTTCCTGACCCAGGGATTGAACCCAAGTCTCTTAAGTCTCTGTCCTTGGCAAGTGGGTTCTTTACCACTAGCATCACCTGGGAAACCCTAAAGGGGACACTCTGGCTACATAACAGGAGGCAATCTTTCTCCTTTCTGAACCAGAGTCCTTCATCAGTCCCCACTTCCTATAGCAGGAATCAAAAGGAGCTGGAGTTCAGAGTCATGTACAAAACTGGGGTGGGATTTTGGTGCCACTTGACAAGTGTACCTGAGTCGTGTCTGCCACATGCTAAGTCACCTCTGAGTAAGCCATGCATGGAGAAGGTTGGCTGTGTATATTCTGCAAGATCACTGTACCAATTTTCAGGAAGAAGTCAGAATTCAATACTGGTACTGCTGACTTTCCACTAACAAAAGGGCTTATGTGTCTCATGAATATATTTGATGACTTAATAAGCATAGTTTTTCATTTGAAAATCTAGAGCTGTTGGTATTTTTTAAGTTCCCCAAGGAAACTTCACTTATTTGTTTAATAAATTGTATATTAGACTTGGGGAGAGGGATGGAGCATTAGGGCCAGAAAATGAACTCTTATTCTCAATTTCAAACAGCAAAAGAAATTCTCAGTCTTTTAACAGTTCACTCAATACCTAGAAACATATATACATACATATATATATATATATATGTATATATATATATATATATATATATAATATCATTAGTCTCCTTTTAGGTATGATGGAGGGACCAGATGACAACCTTAGGGATACAATGAAAGTTGGCTTCAAGAATCCCAGATGTATATAATTCTTAGAAATAAACTATACTAACTTTACATTTTGACTTGGCCCCTTTCACATTGCTATTTCAAAATATCAGTGTCAAGAGAGTCCCATCAGAAAGACAGCATAAAGAGACTTTTCTGGCGGTCCGGTGGTTACCACCACATGACCCCAAAGCAGGGGGCTCAGTTTCAATCCCTGTAGGGAACTAAGATCCTGCATGCCACATGTAACGGCCAAAAAACAAGCAAGCAAAAAATGGAAGAAAGAATGGGATTGCATTCACTTGTCTCAAATGTCCCGTGATGTTCCTGAAGCCACCTCAAAATACACAGGGTTGTTCGCAGAGAGAACAAACAAATGAACTGCTGCCATTGGTGAAAGAAGCTGAGCTGACCTCTGAGGTCATTACTGACCCTCATTACTGACCCCTGAGGCCGAGCTGGGACAGGTGAGGTGTCTGGAGCGCCAAACGTAAGCGGGTGCTCACTCTGGGAGAGCGCCAGTGCCCACAACCAACAGTGAGAGCAAGGGTCACCTCACTCCCCTCCAAATGCTGAAAACCTCCAAAAAGACAACTGTGAAGCCAAATCCCTGGCAGCTTCTCCCAACACCCGTCACTTCCAAACACACGCTCTCTGACCTTGGTGAGACGCACACAACAGTCTTGGACAGCCAAGTCCTGAACGACATAGTCCACCTCACCAGTGGCATCCCAATAAACACAAACATTTAATTCTAAGTCAGACTCTCATACAAAACTGAAAAAAATGATAGCAGATGGGATAAATACATGCTTAAAAGTACTTATTATCTTGAATTCTGCCTCTTGAAAACTAGCATATTTGTGTGATTTAAAAAACATTTGTGCACTTAACACTTAGGGTAAATCAAGAGAAAATATATCCTTGTGAAGCCAGGAAGTAGATAAGCTATATTGTTACAATGTTTGAAAGGGAGTCTACTTGTGATAGATCATTTCACCAAAAAAGTCTAAATAAAAGTCAGTAAGGGGGCACTCTCCATCCCCCTTCTGATGTCTATGTCAGAACCCTTCTCTGTCCCTTTTTACTTTAACAAAACTCTGCCACAAACACACACACACACAGTCAAGGAATAAAACTACTTGTTTTCATCAAAGTACTTTAAATTCCCAACTTGCGACTATAAACATAGCAGTGCTAACACCATTTGGACTTTGAAATGTTTTATTCTAAAAGATTATTTCTGCTCAGGCTGGGATACCAGGGTGATAACATCTGCTATGCCTGTCCTTCACAACAATGAAACTGCAAGTGACCTGGATTTCTAGTTATTCTTGAAAGGTTAAAAAAAGAGAGGCACAGCAGCATGGCCAACTAAAACTAAAGAGACACTTCTATTATTTAGAACTGTAACCAGATATACAAAAGAGAGGGAAATGCAGGGGGAAATACGGTCAGAGGAGAAAGACTGACAAACCTTTTTTCTACTTACAGGGAGCCTGAGGAGTGTCTTCGGAGAAGCAAGGATGAGGGGCTTCCTGAAGTTCCGAATCATCTGTCTCCGGAGCAGGTGGAAGTACTGGGCGGGCGTGGTGGGGTGAGCCACGCACATGTTCACAGTGTCCCCATCCACACCCTCCTCTGCGCTGTCACACATCTGGGAGGGAAGTGAGAGGAAGGAGCCAACAGTCGAGTCAGCTCACCCCATCCTAAGGGCACAGGCTATGCTAAGGGGAACCAGGCATCTCCAGGAGATGGAGAGGAGATGTGTCTCTTCCTCACAGAAGAAGACCAGAAGGTAAATGTATGACCCATGAAGAATTCACCAGGAGAGGCCTGGTGGCTCCCATCTGCTGAGTCTGTGTGTTCTAACGTGGTTCTTCCCAAACACAGTGGGCTGCAAGAAGCATCTGAAGAGGGGGAATTCCCTGATGATCCAGTGGTCAGGACTCGGTGCTTTCACTGTTCCGGGCACAGGTTCAGTCCCTGGTCGGGGAACTAAGATCCCACAAGCTGTGTGGCATGGCCAAAAATAATTAAAATTTTAAAAAGAAGCATCTGGAAGGGACTTTTTGAAAAATACAGACTTTGATGCCTGTGGGGTGAATAAGTTGGAAGGATGCAGTGTCTGAATCTCACTTTCCTGATGAAATAAATGCAAGGATAGTTTGTTTTACAGAGAAGAATCAAAACAGCTAACGCGGTTGAAAAGCTGAGGATGAGGAATGAACTCTCAGAAGACTCTGCTGGGACAGAGAGTGGAGGCATGTCTTTTAACCCCAGTCAAGAAGCAGTGGAGAGGAATTCCCTGGCAGTTTATCAGTTAGTACTCAGAGCTTTCACTGCTAGGGCCTGGGTTTGAGCCCTGGTCAGGGAACTAAGATCCTACAAGTCAGGCTGAATGGCCAAAAACAACAACAAAGCTGATGACTCCCAAATTGTATCTTTTGCATACTCATTTCCTAAACGTCTTTGAAAAATTACAGTTTTGTACTTCACACTCAATTCTTTTAATTCACTTGCAATTTATTTCTGTAATTAATTTTTATGAAATTATTTATCTGTCTTTACCAACCAAACACAGTTATATGCATTTATCTATCTACTGTTCTATCTACCTGTCTACTAATCTATCACCTTTATATATATTTTATTTGCATGCATGCTAAGATAATTACTGATATGCACATACATAGGGCGATGTGTACTGACGTCTTCGTTTACTTTCAAATACATGCAAAAATTACGTGGATTTACAGATAGAGGAATGACGGATGAATAGATACATGATAAAACATTAAAATAAGATATTAATGGCAGAATGTAGCAAGTGGGCATATGAATATTCTCTGTAAAATTTTTCCACCTTTTCTTTATGCTTGAAGTTTTTTATAATAAAATATTAGGAAGTAATATGCATTAAGTGGCATTGGTAATGATTCTTACCAAAAGATAATGGTAGTTTCTGGGTTATTACTCAGAGTTTTGGTGGTCATGATCATTTGATAAAAACACTGTCACTACTTGGATCTCGGCCTGGTCCCAGTGCCTGTGAGTGTGCTTAGTCACTCAGTCACGTCCAACTCTTTGCCACCCCATGGACTGTAGCCCACCAGGCTCCTCTGTCCATGGGATTTTCCAGGCAAGAATACTGGAGCGGGTTGCCATTTCCTCCTCCAGGGGATCTTCCCAGCTTAGGGACAGAACCTTCATCTCTTGTGACTCCTGCATTGGCAGGTAGATTCCTTACCACTGAGCCACCCGGGAAGCCCTTGGTCCCTGTATCTCTGTTTATAAAAGGCTCCCTAGATGATTCCAATGATCACCTTGACTCAGAAACTACTGATATTCGCCACATAAGAAGAACTTTCACTGCCATGAAACCATGATACTAACATGCTTGAAGCACTGTATTTCCAAGAACTATTGACTAACATTGCATTAGATCTGTTTCATTCAAATACTACAATGTCTTACAGTCCAAGGTTCATATTCAGGAGTGTCTGCAGGAGGCAGTTCTATTTCAGAGCACCTAGGAAGCAGGGAAGACATTCCTTGGAATCTAGAAGGCAGTGGACATACCTGCAAGAAACGCTCTATCCGACAAGACGAGTGCTCCGGCCCAGCCCCGTCGTACCCGTGGGGAAGGAGGACCACGATGCCGCTCTGGAGGAGCCACTTGGCCTCGCCTGTAAAGTAGCGGCGGGAGTGAGATCCTACAGCGCAGGCGCCGGGCCACTCTAGCTGAGGGCGCAGTAAGACACTTGTTAGTTTGCCGCCGCACCCCCTCAAGGCCTTTTCATGGCACGTGCCTTCTCCTTAGGAGGGAAATACAGACAAACCTCCCAGAAACTGCAGGTTCCAGTCTGGGACTCTACAGTAAAGCGAATCACATGAATTGTTTGGTTTCCTGCTGTGTGTAAAATTTACTCTATACCACAGTCTAGCAAATGTGCAAGAGCACTCTGAAAAAACCATGCACATACCTTAATTAAAAGAAACTTTCTTGCTAAAAACTGCTAACCATCATCTGAGATTTCAGCAATCAGTCTTTTCACAATAGTGACGTCAAAAATCACTGATCACAGATCACCATCCCAAATATACTAATAATGCAAAAGCTTAAAATATTGCAAGAAGTACCGAAATGTGACACAGAGACAAGAAGTGAGAAGTGTCATTGGAAAAATGACACGGATAGACTTGCTTGATGCAGGTTGCCAGGTAAAAAAAAAAGTAGTGACTTCCTCTGTAGTCCAGTGGTTAATAATCCCCCTTCCAATGCAGAGGACAAGGGTTCAATCCCTGGTCTAGGAAGATTCCACATGCCTCAGGGCAACTAGGCCCATGCGCCACAACTGCTCAGCCCTAAAACCTGAGATCCAAAACAAGAGAAGCAGACTCTTTAGAAGAGTCTCTGGACATGGCAAAGTCCAGTCTCCTCAAGCCTCTTTTCTTCCTCAGGACCACAAAGTTACAGAGAAGCAACCACGAGAAGGGTCTGAGATGTGCACACAAAACCCATAAGTGGGTCCCCCCAGAAAATGGGGGGACAGTCTGGGGGGAGACTCAGACTTGTATTTTATACACTCGGAATTTCTACAGTGAGTGGGCACTGCTTTTGTAAGTCATGATTAAACCCAGTAAGATGCACAACCTCCAACTCTGAGATACTTGTGTGACCCTGGGCTGTAGGAAGCAGCTTTTCAAGACTGTCATTCATTCTAATCGGGCTTCCCTGGTGGCTCAGAGAGTAGAGTCCACCTGCAATGCAGGAGACCCAGGTTCAATCCCTGGGTCGGGAAGATCCCCTGGAGAAGGGAATGGCAACCCACTCCAGTTTTCTTGCCTGGAGAATCCCATGGACAGAGGAGCCTGGTGGGGTGTCCATGGTGTCACAAGAGTTGGACGTGAAAAAGGGACTGACACACACATTCATTCTAATCACAAGTCCTCACTGTGTCACTGCTGCCTGATTGTTGTTCATGCTGTAGTTACTCAACACACACCAAGACCAGACCTGGAAATCAGACCTCTTAGAAGTGGGGCAAGTATAGGCATCATTCCCTAGAGCCAAGCACGCTCCCCAGGAGACGCAGCCTTTCTGCTCGCAGAGGCTTACGTGCTCTTCCCAACAGCATATTGAACTGTCTGACAGCTGCTCTGCCCCAGTGGATGACAGGTTGGGCCCCCAGCTCGTGGGGCAAGGGATGCTGTGGCCACAGCTATGGCCCCTTTCCATACGCTTGTCCCCATGCAGCTGGTGTGATGGGTCCACCAGACACCAACCTCCAGAGATGAACGTGTCAAAGATGATCTGGGCACCATTGAAGAAATCGCCAAACTGAGCCTCCCAGAGGGGCAGCAGGTTAGGGCTTTCAATGCTCATCCCATACTCGAATCCCAGGACAGCCTCTTCTGACAGTGGGCTGTTGCTGACCTAGTGCAATATTCAAAGTTAACTGATACCATATATCA
Source organism: Odocoileus virginianus (assembly GCF_023699985.2). Taxonomy (NCBI): domain Eukaryota; kingdom Metazoa; phylum Chordata; class Mammalia; order Artiodactyla; family Cervidae; genus Odocoileus; species Odocoileus virginianus. Next base: position 14,684,266 of record NC_069682.1, on the reverse strand, counting down.
AATCACAAATCAATAAAAGACATTGACTGGGTAGGGGAAATATTAGATGTTTCAGTATCTAGATCACCAATCTAGATAACTGATCAAGGTGGGGATTTTAGACTAATTTAAAGAAAATATGAGCTGCATGTCCTTTAAGCAATTTCCTGGAATCTTGCTTTTGACAAGTCTATTTTTAAAAAATATTGATTATCAGTAAACCCCATGCTCTCAGATAAATCGCTAGAGTAGGGAAAAAAGATGCTATGCCACTAATTGTACCTTAAAGGATAATTCAATAAACTTCATGTTCCAGGCACCACACTAGCTGTTAGAGAAACAAAAATGAAAAGACCCAGGCTCTGCTCTTGACTCTAATGAATCTAACTCAATGACTGGAAATACATGATAATAGATAAATTCATCAAGCCTGCTAAGTCCTAGGGAATAAAATAAGCTTATGGAAGTGGGTTGTTTTTTTTTTTAAGTTGTCAAGAAATGTTGGCCTATTATCCACATTTTTTATTTATTTTAATGAATTCAGCAACAAGCAGGTTATAATGTCAATTCTGGATTAACAAAATGAACATCCATTTGACATTTACCTGAATACAGGTAAGTAGCCAGAATGACACAGCTTTAGCCTACTTGCTAGTCTGTTACTTCCACTCCAAGTGGTCCAATCTTCACTGTCTATCCATTCAGCATCCCCTTATTTCAAAAAGTACTGAACCCAAAGTTCAGATGTTGCCGACATCTATTGCTAAGAAGTCTGTAGCTACGATCATTGCCACCTGGGTGTTACACCAGATAATGAAATGTCCTACCTCTAGAAACCCCTTTTGATTAGGGTCCATATGGTTCAGGGGGATATAAGTGTCATCTGTCTTCTGGCAAACAACCATTGCGTGCCTCTGGCTAAAAGTTCCACGGCCCACATCTTGGCCACTCAGACGGACATTAAAACCTTAAGCAAGCAAGAAGGGGAAAAGAAAAATCCAGATTCCCATGAATAACCTAAGTGATAATAAGGCCTGGTGACCCTGAATTCTTATACACCAGCTCATCCTGAGAATCACCCCTAAGATAATAGATTATCCTTCTTAAAATGCACCTGTCCTATATTCAAAACTCTGTAGTCAAAGTGAACTGTTAAAGAGTGAAGAGTCATCATTTGGCCTACAATTACTAGGGAAAATATCTTTCCAATACAGTCAGCCCTGAATCCTATGTTTCCATAGACTATTTGATGATGAAGGTTATCAACATGACTTATACTAAGATTAAATAGTGTTTTCAGGTAAGAAGAGTCACCACATGTGAGAACCTCTCTAGTCAATAAAAACGATACAAGGTGGCTGTAACTCAAAACTGCAGGCATCACGAATAAGAGATGTCATATAATTCATAATTCATATAATTCATATTCATATAATTCATTGTGCAGCTGTACAGAAAAGTCGTACCTTCAGCAAGCAACGAGCCTAACGCAAGAGCTTCTGCTGTGGCCCAGTCTAACTTTGTTCCATCCATCACTTTTTCCACTCGAGACTAAAAGTGAAGGGGAGGGGAAAAGAAACTTTTAAGAGCTCACATCCTTCTTCACACTGAGTTCAAAAAATGTAATGCAACAATGGTTAAGTCTCCAAAACATAGTATTAAATACAACAGGAAGCGCAGAAGGTAACATGAGAGTAGTGACAGCAAGTATATGACGTTTGAAAGCAGGCAAAACAAACAGGCACTCAGGTGAGTGGTTAACCTGGTGGATGGATGAGAGGAGGTGGCAGGGAGTTGGCAGAGTGGGGAGAGTGGGGCTGTATGGTGTAAGTAATATTCTATTCTTTGAGTCGATGGTGAATACACAGATTGTTTTCATGGTCTCTATACCTATAATAGAAACTTACAAAGCAAGCTAGTGTTTTAAAAATAATCCAGAGTTCATCATGCCTTCATCCAAGTTCAAGAAAGATGAAGGCCTGTATCTCCTTGCTTTCCCAGTTTTAGAGCTGGAAGTTCCATGTTCCAGGAAACCACTAAGTTTCAGGCAAACCAGAGCAGTGTATGTCAATTTATACTTAACACAAGACAATAGGTAAAACCTCAATATGTTTGAGGATCCAAATGTTGCTTTTGGGGACTATGTATATTGATTTTTATTCATTTCATTTAAGCCATCCCTGTGCCTGCCCAAAATGAAAGTGTCTTCTGCTCACAACTCAGAAAAACCAAAATGGGCATTCCTGTGTGGCCATGTTTTTAATAATGGGCATGTAGTAACTGTACATATGATATATAAGACATGTTTGGGGTTTTAAAAATTTTTTTTAATGTGGACAATTTTTTAAGTCTTTATTGAATTTGTTACAATATTGCTTCTATTGTTTATATTCTGGTTTTTTGGCAGTGAGACCTGTGGGACCTTAGCTCTCTGACCAGAGAGGGAAGCCCCACCCCCCTGCATTGGAAGGCAAATTGGACCTTGGCGCTTTGGACCACCAGGGAAGTCCCTAGACATTATGAATGAATGAATGAACAAATAAGTGGAGGAAAAATAGAAGTTAAAGGCAGACAAAATCTGAGTTGACAGTCCGTACCAAAACTCTGCTAGGATCAGTTTGTAGAAACTAATGACTCACATTAAATATCTGTCAAATGTATTAGCCAACCAACAAGACCAGACCAACTCCAATTCCTTGGCTGTGAGAGATGGACAAACAATGCCTGGGGATGCCTGGGCTCCCTACCTGCACATGCATCTTCAGAAGGTGACCATGCATCTGGAGCTCCTCAGGCACCTCCACAGACTTCTTGCCAATAAACCGCAGGAGGTCAAGGGGCACACCTGTGTTCCAGGAGGTAATACAAGCTTCTGGCTGAACCAAGCCTTGCCAGTGGGCCTGCAGGCTCGTGGCAGGGGGCCTGTAGTGGGCCACATTAGTCAAATGGCCATTTAACTTCACATAGTAGGAGGCTTTGATTTCCGACACTTCCTCCTGGGTTGTGAGTCCGTTGGCCATAAGGTACTCTGCATACATATCGGGGATGCTCTTCCGGGCTCTATCCAAGGAGAAGGGAAACAAAAATCAATCATGTTTGAAAAAATCAAAAAGAGACAGACAGTTATTATCAAATGTATTCTGAAGTGTCATTGCTATAAAAACATATGCGGGAAAAAAAAAAAAAAACATATGCGGGAAATGTTTTGGGACTAGACAGAGGGGGTGCTTATATTAATACAATTCACATTGAATCATTCACTTTAAAATGGTCCATTTTAACCTACTGTACAGCGCATAGACTTCTGCTCAGTGTTATGGGCAGCCTGGATGGGATGGGAGTTTGGGGAAGAATGGGTATCTATATGTATGGCTGAGTCCTTGTGCTGTGCACACGAAACTAACAACATTGTTAATTGGCTATATGCCAATATAAAACAAAAAATTTTTTAAAAAATGGTCCATTTAAGTAACTCCATGTCGGTCCAGTGGCTAAGACTCCACATTTCCACTGCAGGGGGTGTAGGGGAACTAAGATCCCATGTGTCATGCCAAGCAGCCAAAAAAAAAAAAAAGATCTATTTTATGTCATGTGACTCACACCAATAACTTTGTTTTTTAAAGGTAATGGTGTGTAACCACTTGTTCCAGGCAAGCTAGAGAAAACAAGTTTATCTTTATAAGCTTCTGTCTACAGTCAGGCAGAAATAATGAGTAGAAGAGTTGTTTTTGTTTGTTTTTTTACCAACTGTTAATTCTGGACAGTTATTTATGAGGCTGACCTACATTATCTACTTATTCTGCATTCTTTTACTTAAAAAAGCTTGAACCAAATTTGCCAATTTATTCCACATCTGGATTTTATAGAAATAGAAATAACCATGCTGCTGCTCTGCATTCCCATAATATTTTACATGACAAAGTCTGGTCACATTGACCACCATAATCATTAAAAAAGTGAAAGGTAGACAGGATATATTCTTTAAAATGGGGTTCCAAGTCACATCAGGTCATTTGGGTGCTAAATTCAAAGCTAAATGGAGGAATTCCTCAGTGGTTCAGTGGTTGAGAATCCACCTTCCAATGCAGAGGACATGGGTTCAATCCCTGGTCAGGAACTAAGATTCAACATGCCACAGGGAAACTAGAGAGTCCTTGTGCTGCAACAAGAAAAGCCTGTGGATTGCAACAAAGACCAGTGCAGCCAAAGGAAAAGAACAAAAGGAAAAAAGAAAACTGGGTGGCTTAAAAAAAAAAAAAAGCTCAATGGAAAACCCAGATTTGTTCCTCCAAGGGCAGTCTGCTACCTGTGACCAGAAAGGCCCATAAAAAGTCCCCAAGTTTACTCCTCTGCTTTAATTTATGTCTATGAGGAAATCAAGCAGGAAAGAGGGAGACAGGAGCATCTAAAGCATTTACTTTCTAGCATCTAAAAAGGAAATCTCAAGACCTGGCTGTTCAGTCCTCCCACCTGCTAAGTGAGGCTGTTAAGCTTCCCTTTGTCTCTTCACTGAGGAGACATGTAGAGTTGGAAGAACACGGGGAGCTTTCCTGTGACCCTTGGGGTGATCATCCCAGTGTGCCCAGGGCTGTCCCAGTTTGAGCATTGAGAGGGTCACGTCCCAGGCACACTGGGAAAGTTGGTCACCCTCCTGGAGTGAGTCTAATACAAACACTAATGCAAGCATTGTACGGCAGAGGGCACATGATGGTTCAGCCTCGTACCTGATGATCTGGTACATGCCCGGGTTGGTGAAGAAGGGCTCGTCCAACTCATTGTGGCCCCACTGCCTGTAGCACAACAAGTCAACAATCACGTCTTTCCGGAACTGGCGCTGGTATTCGAATGCCAGTTGTGCGGCCCGCACCACTTCCTCTGGGCTGTCTCCATTGACATGGATGATGGCGCAGCCCACCAGCTTCCCTGAGGCAGAGAAGACAGAAATGAAGCCCGCCAGTCACCCCATGAACCTACCCCCAAATCCTGTTGCCCGCCTGGGGAGACAGTCCACATCATAGGGGTAGTTTGGCTTGGGTATTAAGAACACGCACTTTGGGATTTCCTTGGAAGCCTAGTGGTTAGGATTCCAGGCTTTCATTGCCAACACCAGGTTCAGTCCCTGGTCAGGGAACTGAGATCCTGCAAGTCACACAGGGCAATACCTCCCCACCCACCACCAAGAAAAAAAGAACCTGCACTTTGGAGGCCAGCTGACAAGACAGAGTTTCAGACCCAGTATTTGTGTCTGTGTGATCCTGGTGAAGTCATGAATTCCAGTCTCCTAATCTGGGACACTGGAATAATGCTCCTATCTCCCAGTGATGTCCTAAAGCATCAGGAGTTAATGCATATAAAGTGCTTAATAGCCTGGTACCTAATAACAGATGTGTGTGTGTTATTATCATTATGACTATTATCTTTCCTCCTGAGATAAAAGGGTCTTTAAAAGACGTAGCCTAAGGGGGGGGGGGGTATTTCTTCAAAGAGTTGGTTGAAAATGAATTTTCAAAATCTCTAATCACAAAAAATTCACAGATAGTCCCAAATGGCAACCAGGCCGGGCTCTGGATGTAAAAACAGTACAGTTCTCACCATCTGACAGTTCTGTCAATTCTGTGAAATAGGGAATGAATAATAAGAAGCCCTGTGTTTCTTTTAATATTGTCAATTTCCACAGTTTAAAACAGGATGCCTTTGCTTCTTCACATCTGATTTCCCACCAGACCCCTTGGCCAGATTTACTGGTTGAACACATCCTTTTTGACTGCGGTCTTGGGTACTCTGAATATTCTAAAGACAATTACTCCAGTTGTACTGTGTTGATCTCTGGATTATACCAGATCATTCAACTGGATACATCAGCAAGTTGAGATGGGACCCTCTAAATTCTACTCTTATCTTATTTCCTGGGATTGAAAGATCACACTCGGACTTTGAAAGGAATATTAACAACACCGTTGGTGACCACTGACCATATCTGATCCAAAAATGAAAATGGGACCAGCAGTGAGGTTCCCTGTTCTGAGTGAACTATAATAGAAGTTTCTCTAGAAATTCCTTATTTGACTCAACAACATCAGCTCTTCTCTGGGTTACATACCGATGTCACTACAGTATAAGGAAGACCTTCCTCTTTCTGCAGGAGTGGTGTAACCCAGTTGGTTATTGACAATCAAATGGACACTCCCACCAATTCTGAAATGTGGGAGATTAGAGAGTGTAAATGTTTCAGGAACAACCCCTTGACCACAGAAAGAAGCATCACCGTGAACCTAGATCATGGGGGAGAGAAAAGAAAATGAACGTAAGGGGTGGAGACATTTAGGTTTAGTAACCTAATAGTAATAGCAATAAAAAACAACTATGCTCTCAGCACTCCCTGGTTGCCACATGCCACGTGCATGCTCAGTCATGTCTGACTCTTTGTGACCCCGTGGACTGTAGCCCACCAGGCTCATCTGTCCATGGGATTTTCCAGGCAAGAATACTGGAGTAGGTTGCCATTTCCTCCTCCAGGAGATCTTCCTGACCCAGGGATTGAACCCGTGTCTCCTATGTCTGTCTCCTGCATTGGCAGGCAGATCCTTCACCACTGAGCCACCAAGGAAGCCCTGTCCCTGTATCTCTGTTTATAAAAAGCTGCTCCCTCCCCTCCTAAAAATCTGCTCATTATAGAACTTCCTAAAGCAGCTCTCAATGATGCTAAATCAGCCCTCTTCCTCTTGCAGCTATGACCAGCTGACCTATTCCTTCCACCCTACATCATCACCTGTACCCATGCATCCTCATCAATATGATAGTGTGCACGGCAGCACCAGAGAAGGTAGGGTGATGGGAGACACAGGAGAATCACCTCTAGGAAAGCAATCATGAAAACGGGCTGCAAGACGCAAGGAACAAAATGACTTCGAACCCTCACTCTTCCCCAATCAGATTTCCCCCCAAATGAGAGGGTGTCACTCACATCACCTCCTCCCCGCTGCGTGTGTTGGCCACCACTGCGAACATAAAAGAGAATGATGTGACAGCAAAGACGGGGGGTGGGGGGCAAGGAGTGTATCATACACAAATGAAAGGAGGCTTTGAGGAAAGGGCAAAATACTATTATAAGAGAATCTCTGAAATGTGCTCTTTTTCCAGAACTTTCGAAATCTACTAGATCATGATAGCACACACCTGACAAGGTCCTACTGTGGAGCACAGGGAACTAGCCTGTGCCCCAACCAGTGACGCCGAAGAAGCTGAAGCTGAATGGCTCTGTGAAGACCTGCAAGATCTTCTAGAACTAACACCCAACAAAGACGTCCTTTTCATTATAGGGGACTAGAAAGCAAAAGTAGGAAGTCAAGAAACACCTGGAGTAACAGGCAAATTTGGCCTTGGAGTACGGAATGAAGCAGGGCAAAGGGTAATAGAGTTCTGCCTAGAGAATGCACTGGTCATAGCAAACACCCTCTTCCAACAACACAAGAGAAGACTCTATACATGGACATCACCAGATGGTCAACACTGAAATCAGACTGATTATATTTTTTGCAGCCAAAGATGGAGAAGTTCTATACATTAAGCAAAAATAAGACCCGGAGCTGACTGTGGCTCAGATCATGAACTCCTTATTGCCAAATTTGGACTTAAATTGAAGAAAGTAGGGAAAACCACTAGATCATTCAGGTGTGACCTAAATCAAATTCCTTATGACTATACAGTGGAAGTGAGAAATAGATTTAAGGGACTAGATCTGATAGACAGAGTGCCTGATGAACTATGGATAGAGGTTCGTGACATTGTACAGGAGACAGGGATCAAGACCATCCCCATGGAAAAGAAATGAAAAAAGGCAAAATGGTGTCTGAGGAGGCCTTACAAATAGCAGTGAAAAGAAGACAAGCAAAAAGCAAAGGAGAAAAGGAAAGATATTCCCATTTGAATGCAGAGTTCCAACGACTAGCAAGGAGAGATGAGAAAGCCTTCCTCAGCAATCAATGCAAAGAAATAGAGGAAAACAACAGAATGGGAAAGACTAGAGATTTCTTCAAGAAAATCAGAGATATCAAGGGAACATTTCATACAAAGATGGGTTTGATAAAGGACAGAAATGGTATGGACCTAACAGAAGCAGAAGATATTAAGAAGAGGTGGCAAGAATACACAGAACTGTACAAAAAAGATCTTCATGATACAGATTATCATGATGGTGTGATCACTCACCTAGAGCCAGACATCCTGGAATGTGAAGTCAGGTGGGCCTTAGAAAGCATCACTATGTACAAAGCTAGTGGAGGTGATGGAATTCCAGTTGAGCTATTTCAAATCCTGAAAGATGATGCTGTGAAAGTGTTGCACTCAATATGCCAGCAAATTTGGAAAACTCAGCAGTGGCCACAGGACTGGAAAGGGTCAGTTTTCATTCCAATCCCAAAGAAAGGCAATGCCAAAGAATGTTCAAACTACCGCACAATTGCACTCATCTCACACGCTAGTAAAGTAATGCTCAAAATTCTCCAAGCCAGGCTTCAACAATATGTGAACCTTGAACTTCCAGATGTTCAAGCTGGTTTTAGAAAAGGCAGAGGAACCAGAGATCAAATTGCCAATATCTGATGGATCATCGAAAAAAGCAAGAGAGTTCCAGAAAAACATCTATTTCTGCTTTATTGACTATGCCAAAGCCTTTGACTGTGTGGATCACAAGAAACTGTGGGAAATTCTGAAAGAGATGGGAATACCAGACCACCTGACCCACCTCTTGAGAAACCTATATGCAGGTCAGGAAGCAACAGTTAGAACTGGACATGGAACAATAGACTGGTTCCAAATAGGAAAAGGAGTACGTCAAGCCTGTATATTGTCACCCTGCTTATTTAACTAATATACAGAGTACATCGTGAGAAACGCTGGGCTGGAAGAAGCACAAACTGGAATCAAGATTGCCAGGAGAAATATCAATAACCTTAGATATGCAGATGACACCACCCTTATGGCAGAAGAGGAACTAAAAAGTCTCTTGATGAAAGTGAAAGAGGAGAGTGAAAAAGTTGGCTTAAAGCTCAACATTCAGAAAACTAAGATCATGGCATCTGGTCCCATCACTTCATGGGAAATAGATGGGGAAACAGTGGAAGCAGTGTCAGACTTTATTTTGGGGGGCTCCAAAATCACTGCAGATGGTGGTTGCAGCCATGAAATTAAAAGACGCTTACTCCTTGGAAGGAAAGTTATGACCAACCTAGATAGCATGTTAAAAAGCAGAGACTTTATTTTGTCAAAAAAAGGTCCATCTAGTCAAGGCTATGGTTTTTCCAGTGGTCATGTATGGATGTGAGAGCTGGACTGTGAAGAAAGCTGAGCACTGAAAAATTGATGCTTTTGAACTGTGGTGTTGGAGAAGATTCTTGAGAGTCCCTTGGACTGCAAGGAGATCCAACCAGTCCATCCTGAAGGAGATAAGTCCTGAGTGTTCATTGGAAGGACTGATGTTGAAACTGAAACTCCAGTACTTTGGCCACCTCATGTGAAGAGTTGACTCATTGGAAAAGACCCTGATGATGGGAGGGATTGGGGGCAGGAGGAGAAGGGGACGACAGAGGACGAGATGGCTGGATGGCATCACCGACTCGATGGACATGAGTTTGAGTAAATTCCGGGAGTTGGTGATGGACAGGGAGACCTGGCGTGCTGCGATTCATGGGGTCGCAAAGAGTCGGACACGACTGAGCGACTGAACTGAACTGAACTGAATAAACCAGAATGGAAAAGAATTTTTAAAAGAATGTATATATATGTGTATAAATAACTCACTTTGCTATATGGCAGAAATTAACACAATACTGTAAATTAACTATACTTCAATAAATAATTTTTAAAAACTGGGAAATGGAAGGTGATAGAAAAGGGAGTCAATTTTTTTTGAAAAGTTGAAAGCAAATAATGAGGGAATTGTAGATCTTAGGGGAAAGTATGAGTGCCACTGGCTTCATGCTATATAGAAGGCTATTATATCAATAAGGTATATGTTGTACACATAAATTTTACGTGATATTATATAATAAATGTATTTTAATTAAAAAGTTATTAAGTAAAAAAATAAGGGATAATTGGAGAGAGTAGCATGGAAACATATATATTACCATATGTAAAATAGATAGCAAGTGAGAATTTACTGTATAAAACAGGGAGCTCAAGCCAGTGTTCTCTGACAACCTAGAGGGGTGGGTGATGGGGCAGGGGTTCAGGAGGGAGGGAACATATGTATGTATACCTGTCGCTGATTTGTGTTGATGAGTGGCAGAGGTCAATACAATATTGTAGAGCAATTATCCTCCAATAATTGTATTTTGTTCTATATTTCTCAATATTGTAAAATTATAATCTTCAATAATTTTTAAAAAATAAAGGGAATTTTGATAAAACAAAATAGAAAAAACAAATAAACAGCCAAAATGCTCAACTAAAGAATAACATGATCTGAAAAAAAAGGGTAAAACGACCTGATACAGGGAATTACCCAGCGGTCCAGTGATTAGGACTCAGCGCTTTCACTGCTGAGGCCTGGGTTCAGTCCCTTAGATGGGGAAGCTAAGATCCCAAAAGCCTCTTGGTGTGGCAAAAAAAGTTAATAAATTAATTTGTTCATTCCCTGAGTCATGTCCAACTCTTTGCGACCCATGGACTGCAGCATGCCAGGCTTCCCTGTCCTTCACTATCTCCCTGAGTTTGCTCAAACTCATGTCCATTGAGTCAGTGATGCCATCCAACTGTCTCATTCTCTGTCATCCCCTTCTCTTGCCCTCAATCTTTCCAGCATCAGGGTCCTTTCCAATGAGTCAGCTCTTCCCATCACGTGGCTGAAGTATTGGAGTTTCAGCTTCAGCACCAGTTCTTCCAATGAATATTCAGGGTTGATTTCCTTTAGAAATGACTGGTTTGATCTCCTTGAGTCTCCAAGGGACTCTCAAGAGTCTTCTTCAGCACCACAGCTCAAAAGAATCAATTCTTTGGTGTTCAGCCTTCTTTATGGTCCAACTCTGACATCCATCCATGACTACTGGAAAAATCATAGCTTTGACTATACAGAACTTTGTCAGCAAAGTGATATCTCTGCTTTTTAATATGCTGTCTAGGTTTGTTGTAGTTTTTCTTCCAAGGAGCAAAAGTCTTTTAATTTTCTGGCTGCAGTCACTGTCCACATTAATTCTGGAGCCCAAGAATATGAAATATGACACTGTTTCCACTTTTTCTCCCATCTATTTGCCATGAAGTGATAGGACTGGATGCCATGATCTTTGTTTTTTTAATGTTGAGTTTTAAGCCAGATTTTTCTCTCTCCTCTTTCATCTTCATCAAGAGGCATTTTAGTTCCTCGTCACTTTCTGCCATTACAGTGGTATCATCTGCTTACCTGAGGTTGTTGATATTTCCCCCGGCAATCTTGATTCCAGCTTGTGAGTTATCCAGCCCAGCATTTCGCATGACGTACTCTGCACATAATTTAAATATGCAGGGTGACAATATACAACCTTGACATTCTCTTTTCCTAATTTTGAACCAGTCCATTGTAATTAATCTGATATGGTAACCACTGTGGCCCTAATTAGTACCAGAAATAAAAGACTTAAATACGAATGAAGAAAGAATCCTTGGAAGGTAATTTTTTTAATGACAGTGAAAATGTCCTTAAAAGAGTAATTTGTATATACAAGTAGAACATTTTGGTTAAGAAAGGAATCCCTGCTTTCCTTGGTGAAATCTCCAACCCACACCTTCCCGTAGATAGAGGTCTACAGAGATGACTGACATTTTGGAGCATCCAAGAACAGTAATAACATACCCTTACATTACCTTCACAACACTATAAACATTATCTCTATTAACCCATTCATCTACCATGCATGGGGGGCCTGGGAAGGGAACTTCTATTGTTCCTTTTACAGGTGAGAAAATCAAGGTTCAGAAAGAGTTTGTATTTCACATGGCTAGGACTAGACGTTCTGTGATGCCTCCACTTTTTCTACTAATTTCCTCACCCTGCCAAACCCATCCCCTGGGTTAAGGAACTTACTGAGTTCTCAATTAACCCTCAGAACACTCTGGAAATGTAACACACTTCCCTTGACCTCTGAGATCTAGGGAAACAATGGGACAGAAGGCCAAGCAAGAAGGCCAAGCTGTGCGTGCTAAATCACTTCTGTCGTGTCTGACTCTTTGTGACCCTATGGACCTTGCCCACCAGGCTCCTGTGTCCATGGGATTCTCCAGGCAAGAATTCTGGAGTGGGTTGCCAAGCCCTCCTCCAAGGGATCTTTCCAACCCAGAGATTTTTCCAACCCATGTCTCTTATGTCTCCTGCATTGGCAGGTGGGTTCTTTACCACTAGCGCCACCTGGGAAGCCTGAAGGGCAAGCTGGAAGGCTGCAAAGCCAGGATCTGAACTTAGCTTTTCATTGTTCCAGAATCCTTACTATTTCTCACCGGGCTACACTATCAGGTCCAGCCCTCAGCCACACGCTGGCCCACAAGGGTCATGGGGTTCCAGGCATCTGAAAACCCCTCACTCTTTGGCCTCCTGGCTGATGGGACTTCTGTGTGGTAATGATGTGAATGATGTAAAAGGAGACCCGTAAAGCAAGGAAGAGAGATGGGTGTCTCACAGAAGAGGCACTGCTAAGAACATAATGACTGTTCACAACTTGCATCATTTTATCACGGTCTTAGGGTTCTTGGCACTAAAGCCATATGTCATCTGCTAACTTTATTTCCTTTCTTAAATCAAAAGAGAAAAGATTCCATGGTGGTGGTGGTTTAGTCACTAAGTCATATCCAACTCTTGCAACCCCATGGACTATAGCCTGCCAGGCTCCTCTGTCCATAGGATTCTCCAGGACAGAATACTCCAGAATACTGGAGTGGGTTGCCATTTCCTTCTCCAGGGGATCTTCCCAACCCAGGAACTGAACCCAGGTCTCCTGCATTGCTGGCAGATTTGTTACCAACTGAGCTACAAGGGAAGCTCCAAAGACTCCATGGTTGCTCATAAAGCTTTGAGGAGTCAGGTCCATGAGCCCCAAGAAATTCTGGAGGCAGCAGAAACCACTCAATAAAATACAGTAAGGGGCATGGACACACACAGCCAATAACAAATGACAATGCAATCCCACCAGGTCCAGGACTAAGGTGAATGACAGAGAGCAAAAGTATCATCAATAGTCTCACCCAGAATGATTTTATAGACTCCAAATTTCAGGTTTCCACAATAAATTAGAATGTTGAACTTGAATGAGGCAAGACACTGGCAGACATAGCAGGATAAAATGTTTTGGGAACACGAAGTAGAGAGAAGAGGGCAGTTTCTCATCAGTTTAAAGAACATGCCACTTTCACCTCTTACTTCAGAAATCAGTCTTAACATCAGGTTAATGTACTGGGAAAATGCGAATAACTGAACTATGTTAGAGTCTCATGAATTCAAGTGAAAGGTGAAGAGAATGTATGGCTAACAATGTGAAGATTTCTATTTAGAAATACTATATCATAATCAAATTCAAATGTGCTTACCTGACAATTTATTTACTACAAGTTTCTGGCCCATGAAAAATTAACAATAAGATAATGTAGTTATTTGTGCATGCTCAATGGATTCAGTTGTGTCTGACTCTTTGCAACTTTATGGACCATAGCCGGCCAAGCTCCTCTGTCCATGGGATTCTCCAGGCATGAATACTGGAGTGGGTTGCCATGCCCTCCTCTAGGGCATCTTCCTGACTCCAAGATCAAACTTGTATCTGTTATGTCTCCTGCATTGACAGTCAGATTCTTTACTACTAGTGCCATCTGGGAAGCCCCCAATTATTTGTATACATAGACAAATATTCTACTGCCTTGTGGATTTAACTGTTTTCATTGGGTTTAAAGACCCAGTTACTGATATCCAGGATTAATTATCCTCTAGGAGTTAAAGGTTTCATATTAAATGAACACTTGTAGAAGAAAAATGTGACCCACAATCTACACCTCTAAAATATACCTGTTGGGTTACCAAAGGTGGGGGGCGGAGGAAGTAATACACTAATCATTTGTCTTGTTTGCCTTAATGCCAAAGACTTTCATTTTAAAGCAAATAAACAAGCAAGCAAGCAAAATAAATCCTGACTCTTGCAGCCTTGTTAGATAGACAGACACTGTGTGGTTTCCATGAGGGTCACAGTTTCATAGAAGTAATGACATTTGTCCTCTTAGTAGTAGCAGCTATGTCAGTCCATACTCCCTTAATTAATTCAGAACTCAAGAAAGGAAAAATACAGTGAAGACCTTTGTCTAAAGTCAGTTGCCTTGATTGGGGTGGGGGGAGGATAAATTGGGAGATCAAGATTGACATATACATACCACTATATTTAAAGTAGGTAACAAATAAGAACCTACTGTATAGCATAGGAAACTATTCAATACTTTGCAATGATCTATATGAGAATGGAATCTTAAAAAAAAGTAAATATATGTACATGTGTAACTGACTCACTTTGCTGTACAGCAGAAATTAACACAATATTGTAAATCAACTATACTCCAATACAAAAAAATTAACTAGGGGCTTCTCTGGTGGTCCAGTGGCTGAGACTCTGTGCTCCCAAAGCTGGGGGGCCCGGGTTTGATCCCTGGTCAGGGAACTAGATCCCACATGCTGTAATAAGACCCAGCACAGTCAAATACATAAATAGAAATAAACATATTTTTAATTAGCTAAAAAAATTATTTTTAAAAAGATCAGTCAAAAAATAAAACACAGTCAGTTGACTTGAGATTACTGGTAAGCAGATACTCACATCAGCTATCAATTTTTAAAACAACCCCCAAATCTTCTTTTCCCAAAAGTTCACCTTAGTTTTGTGTGGAACATGTGCCGTCTCCTGTCATGATAACTGTGGAATCCTATCCCAAGGCCACAGACTCTGAGCCCAGAACCAAGGTCACCTCCGAAGCTGACTGAGCCCCTCTGTAAGCATTGCCAAAAGCCCCCCGATCATCACCAGCAAGCTTCCTGACCCCAAATTAGGTAAAAATGCCCACCCCATGCTCACCCTATTATAGCGCTCTAACCAATCACCTAATACCACCCTTCCAGCAGGAATTTTGTCTTGAGGCTATAAAAATCGACTACTAACCCACAAAGGTGTCGGCTCTCCCTTGAGCCAGCCGGCTGCTCTAACAGCGTCCTATTGGCTCTCCCTGGTCTGCCAGGAGGGGACGGCCAGCCCTGCTCGCAGTGCCCACATTGTTTCTGCTCTTTGTTCTTAGTAAACGCACTCCTTTCTGCAGTACCCTGGAAATTCTTTTCCAACCCCAACTCGGACTGCCATGACAACTACCAACCTCGACATTCTTTCTTCCCAGTATTCCCAACCTCTGGCCTTACTTCCTGAAGCTCCCAGTACCTGTAAGCAGATGACTTTGTCCCCAGGCTGAGCTGAACTGTCCAGGGAGTAGTCCCCATCCTGCCTGGACTGCTGCCGCCCCCGAGTCTTCCCGACTGCCACAGGGTTCACGGCTTCCAGGTGCGAGGGGTTGGGCAGCATGGTCACATGGAGGGGATGGTGCGCACCGAAGTCCAGGTCAACCGAGGAAGTTAGGTGAGACAGGACATCGCCAACGGCTGAGACGTTTTCCGGAAATTCACTTAAGCCTCGCATTTTACGGAACATCAGCTAAGCCGAGTAAACACACAAGAAAAAATGGGAAAAGGTGGTTCGTTTAAATCATACAATCTAAAAAAAAACTTTATGCACATGTTGTATATATATTGTGACCATGCATGATTTAAAGATAAGCACACACTTGTAACTGCTCGAATGCACAGAGCTATTTGGCAATGTTCATCATCAAATGAAGTTCTAACACATTAAGACAAGTCCAGCATGATGCAGACAGTAAGATACCTCTGCCTTGCAATAAGCAAAATTTTTTTCTTAATTGCACCTGTTAGAATGTATTTTCCAGAAGAATTAGTATTCTTGTTAAATTATTAACAGGAACTGCTAATAAGAATTATTCTCGTTTAAGGTGGAAAGGGAAATAAGAACTTCATCCCATTTAGTCACAGGATGACATCCACTACTTAGCTCAAGTGGCATCTAAGAAACTATTTTGCAATTCTCAGATTGTAACATCTATGTAAGTTCTGGTACCATTTTAGTTTCAAAATTGTGAAAAATGTATGGATATTTTGAAGATGAAAAGTAACAAAGTACTATGAAAGATTCTAAATATGTTCTCTTTACAAAATATAATGGGTAATTGATAAATCATTGATTTTTAAAATTAAAAAAAGAAACTATATTTTGCCATTCTCAAAGGACTTCTCTGCATATATTCTGTCATCTCATTTTCATACTCTTCTAAGAGATAGGTGTCACTATCCATTTTAAAAATGAACAAACTAAAAGACTAAAAATAGAGCTGCCATTCAGTTCAGTTCAGTTCAGTCGCTCAGTGGTTTCTGACTCTTCGCGACCCCATGAACCGCAGCATGTCAGGCCTCCCTGTCCATCACCAACTCCCAGAGTTCACCCAAACCCATGTCCATTGAGTCGCTGATGCCATCCAACCACCTCATCCTCTGTTGTCCCCTTCTCCTCCTGCCCTCAATCTTTCCCAGCATCAGGGTCTTTTCAAATGAGTCAGCTCTTCACATCAGAGTTACCATACAATCCATCAGTCCACTCCTGGGCATATATCTGGAGAAAACTCTAATTAGTACAAGCACCCCAGTGTCCACCAGCAGCACTATTTACAATAGCCAACACATGGAAACAACCTAAATATCCATTGATAATGGATAAAAATGGATAAAAAATGAATTAAAAAATGGATAAAAAAGTGGTGTATATATAAATGGAATATTACTCAGCCACAAAATAGAATGAAATAATGCCATTTACAGCAACATGGATACACCTAGAGATTATCATATTAAGTGAAATAAATCAGACAGAAAATGACAACAGACTTGTGTGTGCAATCTAAAGAAATGATACAGGAAATCCCTGGTGCCCAGTGATTAGGATTCTGCACTTTCACTGCCGAGGGCCTATGTTCAGTCTCTTGTCAGGGAACTAAGATCCCACAGGTTGAGCAAAGCAGACAAAAAAAAAAAAAAAAAAAAAAACAGGAGAACTTATTTACAAAACAGAAACAGATGCACAGACATAGAAAACAATGTTATGGTTACTAAAGGGGAAGAGGAGGGATAAATTAGGAGTTTGAGAATTAAAAAAATAAAAAGGGTGAGCAAGAGAAATTACTTCAGTTGTTTAAAGGTCCTTGGCTACAAAGCTGGGCCTCAAATCAAACTATCTACCAAAGACATTATATTGTGCTCAATTGGCCAAATGGTTTAAATGACCCAAAAGCTTCTTATCGCCCTCACTGTAAATAGGAGCATACAAACTCACAGGATAGGAAAAGATGTGTTTTTCACAAGCTTCAGTTCAGTTCAGTTCAGTTCAGTCGCTCAGTCATATCTGACTCTTTGCGACCCATGAACTGCAGCATGCCAGGCTTCCCTGTCCATCACCAACTCCTGGAGCTTGCTCAAATTCATGTCCATCAAGTCAGTGATGCCATCCAACCATCTCAATCTCTGTTGGCCCCTTCTCCTCCTGCCTTCAATCTTTCCCAGCATCAGGGTGTTTTCTAAGGAGTCAGTACTTCATATCAGCTGGCCAAAATAGTGGAGCTTCAGCTTCAGCGTCAGTCCTTCCAAAGAACACTCAAGGTTGATTCCCTTTAGGATTGACTGGTTTGATCTCCTTGCAGAACAAGGGACTCTCATGAGTCTTCTCCAACAGCACAGTTCAAAAGCATCAATTCTTTGGTGCTCAGCTTTCTTTATGGCCCAACTCTCACATCCATATATGACTCCTGGAAAAACCATAGCTTTGACTAGACAGACCTTTATCAGCAAAGTAATGTCTCTGCTTTTTATTTATTTATTTTTTTTAATTTTTATTAGTTGGAGGCTAATTACTTCACATCATTACAGTAGTTTTTGTTATACATTGATATGAATTAGCCATGGATTTACATGTATTCCCCATCCCAGTCCCCCCTCCCACCTCCCTCTCCACCCGATCCCTCTGGGTCTTCCCAGTGCACCAGGCCCGAGCACTTGTCTCATGTACCCAACCTGAGCTGGTTATCCGTTTCACCTTAGATAATACACATGTTTCAATGCTGTTCTCCTGAAACATCCCACCCTCGCCTTCTCCCAGAGTCCACAAGTCTGTTCCATACATCTGAGTCTCTTTTTCTGTTTTGCATATAGGGTTATCGTTACCATCTTTCTAAAGTCCATATATATGTGTTAGTATACTGTAATGGTCTTTATCTTTCTGGCTTACTTCGCTCTGTATAATGGGCTCCAGTTTCATCCATCTCATTAGAACTGATTCAAATGAATTCTTTTTAATGGCTGAGTAATATTCCATGGTGTATATGTACCACAGTTTCCTCATCCATTCGTCTGCTGATGGGCATCTGGGTTGCTTCCATGTCCTGGCTATTATAAACAGTGCTGCGATGAACATTGGGGTGCATGTGGCTCTTTCAGATCTGGTTTCCTTGGTGTGTATGCCCAGAAGTGGGATTGCTGGGTCATATGGCAGTTCTATTTCCAGCTTTTTAAGAAATCTCCACACTGTTTTCCATAGTGGCTGTACTAATTTGCATTCCCACCAACAGTGTAAGAGGGTTCCCTTTTCTCCACACCCTCTCCAGCATTTATTGCTTGTAGACTTTTGGATAGCAGCCATCCTGACTGGCGTATAATGGTACCTCATTGTGGTTTTGATTTGCATTTCTCTGATAATGAGTGATGTTGAGCATCTTTTCATGTGTTTGTTAGCCATCTGTATGTCTTCCTTGGAGAAATGTCTGTTGAGTTCTTTGGCCCATTTTTTGATTGGGTCGTTTATTTTTCTGGAGTTGAGCTGGAGGAGTTGCTTGTATATTTTTGAGATTAATCCTTTGTCTGTTGCTTCATTTGCTATTATTTTCTCCCAATCTGAGGGCTGTCTTTTCACCTTGCTTATAGTTTCCTTTGTTGTGCAAAAGCTTTTAAGTTTCATTAGGTCCCATTTGTTTATTTTTGCTTTTATTTCTGAAATTCTGGGATGTGGGTCATAGAGGATCCTGCTGTGATTTATGTCGGAGAGTGTTTTGCCTATGTTCTCCTCTAGGAGTTTGATAGTTTCTGGTCTTACATTTAGATCTTTAATCCATTTTGAGTTTATTTTTGTGTATGGTGTTAGAAAGTGTTCTAGTTTCATTCTTTTACAGGTGGTTGACCAGTTTTCCCAGCACCACTTGTTAAAGAGGTTATCTTTTTTCCATTGTATATCCTTGCCTCCTTTGTCGAAGATAAGGTGACCATAGGTTCGTGGACTTATCTCTGGGCTCTCTATTCTGTTCCATTGATCTATATTTCTGTCTTTGTGCCAGTACCATACTGTCTTGATGACTGTGGCTTTGTAGTAGAGTCTGAAGTCAGGCAGATTGATTCCTCCAGTTCCATTCTTCTTTCTCAGGATTACTTTGGCTATTCGAGGTTTTTTGTATTTCCATACAAATTGTGAAATTATTTGTTCTAGTTCTGTGAAAAATACCGTTGGTAGTTTGATAGGGATTGCATTGAATCTATAGATTGCTTTGGGTAGTATAGCCATTTTGACAATATTGATTCTTCCAATCCATGAACATGGTATATTTCTCCATCTATTTGTGTCCTCTTTGATTTCTTTCATCAGTGTTTTATAGTTTTCTATGTATAGGTCTTTTGTTTCTTTAGGTAGATATACTCCTAAGTATTTTATTCTTTTTGTTGCAATGGTGAATGGTATTGTTTCCTTAATTTCTCTTTCTGTTTTCTCATTGTTAGTGTATAGGAATGCAAGAGATTTCTGTGTGTTAATTTTATATCCTGCAACTTGACTGTATTCGTTGATTAGCTCTAGTAATTTTCTGGTAGAGTCTTTAGGGTTTTCTATGTAGAGGATCATGTCATCTGCAAACAGCGAGAGTTTCACTTCTTCTTTTCCTATCTGGATTCCTTTTACTTCTTTTTCTGCCCTGATTGCTGTGGCCAAGTTCTTAGAGAAGTATAACTTTCCAAAACTGAACCAGGAAGAAATAGAAGATCTTAACAAAATGATCACAAGCAAGGAAATCGAAACTGTAATCAGAAATCTTCCAGCAAGCAAAAGCCCAGGACCAGATGGCTTCACAGCTGAATTCTACCAAAAATTTAGAGAAGAGCTAACACCTATCTTACTCAAACTCTTCCAGAAAATTGCAGAAGAAGGTAGACTTCCAAACTCATTCTATGAGGCCACCATCACCCTAATTCCAAAACCAGACAAAGATGCCACAAAAAAAGAAAACTACAGGCCAATATCACTGATGAACATAGATGCAAAAATCCTTAACAAAATTCTAGCAAACAGAATCCAACAACATATTAAAAAAATCATTCATCATGACCAAGTGGGCTTTATCCCAGGAATGCAAGGATTCTTTAATATCCGCAAGTCAATCAATGTAATACACCACATTAACAAATTGAAAGATAAAAACCATATGATTATCTCAATAGATGCAGAAAAAGCCTTTGACAAAATTCAACATCCATTTATGATTAAAACTCTCCAGAAAGCAGGAATAGAAGGAACATACCTCAACATAATAAAAGCTATATATGACAAACCCACAGCAAGCATCACCCTCAATGGTGAAAAATTGAAAGCATTTCCCCTGAAATCAGGAACAAGACAAGGGTGCCCACTCTCACCACTACTATTCAACATAGTTTTGGAAGTTATGTCTCTGCTTTTTAATATGCTATCTAGGTTGGTTATAGTTTTTCTTCCAAGGAGCAAGCGTCTTTTAATCTCATGTCTGCAGTCACCATCTGCAGTGATTTTGGAGTCCCCAAAAATAAAGTCTGTCACTGTTTCCGTTGTTTCCGTATCTATGTGCCATGAAGTGATGGGACTAGATGCCATGATCTTAGTTTTTTGAATGCTTAGATTCAAGCCAGCTTTTTCACTCTCCTCTTTCACTCACATCAAGAGGCTCTTTAGTTCTTCTTCACTTTCTGCCATAAAGGTGGTGTCATCTGAATATCTGAGGTTGATATTTCTCCCAGCAATCTTGATTCCAGTTTGTGCTTCCTCCAGTCCAGCATTTCACATGATGTACTCTGCATATAAGTTAAATAAACAGGGTGACAATATACAGCCTTGACATACTCCTTTCCCAATTTGGAACCAGTCTGTTGTTCCATGTCTGGTTCTAACTGTTGCTTCTTGACCTGCATAGAGATTTCTCAGCAGGCAGGTCAGGTAGTCTGGTATCCCCATCTCTTTAAGAATTTTCCACAGCTTCTTGTGATCCACACAGTCAAAGGCTTTGGTGTAGTCAATACAGCAGAAGTAGATGTTTTTCTGGAATTCTCTTGCTTTTTCTATGATCCAATGGATGTTCACAAGTATGGTCATTGATAATCATTTCTGTGCTTTTGAGTAACTTCTTTGTCTGGGATATTTTAGGAATGCAATTTTTGGTTTAAGAATTTCTGCAGGTGTCAAAGGACACCTCCATCTGTCAATCATTTTATTCTGTTGTATGGTACCTTTTCTATGGTGAGTTTTCAAAGCTGATTATGGTTCTCTTAGCATCAGAAACACTGAAGTATTACCAAAAAAAGTAAAACTTGGCCCCCATACATGACATCATGTGTAATTTTTTAATTAAGAAAATTTTTTGGATTGAGGTATAGTTGATTTACAGTATTATATAAACTTCAGGTATACAACATAGTGATTCAAAACTTTTAGAGATTTTACTTCATTTAGTTACTATTGGCTATATTGTAGCCAACATAAAATACAGCCAAAATATTGGTTATATTCTCTGTGTTTTACAATATAGCCTTTAGCTTATTTATTTTTTACAAAGTAGTTTATATTCCTCAATTCCATATCCCTTTATTACCCCTTCCCATTTTCCCTCTCCCCACTGGTAACCATTAGTTTGTTCTATCTGTAAGTCTGTTTCTTTTTTGTTATAGTTATTAGTTTGTTTTATTTTTTAGATTTCACATATAAGTGATAACATGAAATATTTATCTTTGTGTGGCTTACTTCACTAAGCATAAAACCTTGCAAGTCCATTCCTATTGTTGCAAATGGCAAATTTACATTATTTTTTATGTCTGAGTTATATTCCATTGTATGTGTGTATGCCACATCTTTATCTGTTGATGGACACTTAGGTTGCTGCTGTATCTTATCAATTATAAATAATACTGCTACGAACATTGGGGTGCATGTATCTTTCCAAATTAGTGCTTTTGTTTTCTTCAAATATATACCCAGGAGTGGAGTTTCTGGGTCATATGATTATTTTTTGTTTGTTTTTTGGGTTGTTTTTGCTGCAACACATGGTTTGTGGGATCTTAGTTCTCTGATCCAGGATTGAACCCAAGCCTGGCAATGAAAGCAACAAGTCCTAACCACTGAACCCCCAGGGAACTACCTAACATTTATAATTGTTTTTAATCTCCTGGCCAAGAATAGCAGTGAGGTTTACCCATGCATAATGGCCATAACCTTATCAGACACTCACCAGACTATTCCCTGTCATTGAATATTGTGCCCTGACACTCAAGTGCTTCGAGATTTACAGAGCACCTGAGTCAGACTGAACAAGAATACAAAAGATCCAATAACCAATAAAACTACTCACTTTGGAGGATCTCTTGAGATAACAATGTTTTATTAGTTTCACACAATCTATTAACTATAATCTGCAAATAAGTAGAAGGTAAAAATGACTTTCTGGAAGATGAAATTTTATCGAACTGAACAGATCTTTGTGTTTGTTTGAATGATTTCTACGAAATAGTGAAAGCATGCTTCAAAAAACAGAATTTATCTGTTTGCAGCATCCTTAGGAAACAAACTAACTTTTAACTTTCCTAAGTGAAGAAAGAATTCCTGTAAAGAGATATAGGAAAATCACCTAAACACCAGGTCCAACAGCATCAGTTTTCATCAATTAACAAAGCTGTCTCCTGGACCAATGGTTCATATGCTTAGTCGGTTTTCTAAAAGCGATTATTACCATAAACTTTACTCTGTTTCAGTCAATTGCACATCACTAGTGGGAAAAACAGAAGGCCTTTTACCTCTGGAGGGAACTGCAGAAGGCCTGTCAGCAAGTTCAGCCTCCCTCTATGGGGCATCCCAATAATAACATCCGTTACCCCGCTGTAAGCTGCCATTTTCAGCAGCTCGTAGAAAAAGCCCATCATGCTTTCTGCTCCTTCGCCTCCGTATCGCTTCACTGTGGCAAACTTGGTGGCCAAAAAGTGGTCAAACTCCTGTGGAACACCATGTCAGACACAATAGTTACAGGAGAGCTGACTACATGGGTCAAAGTCAAACACATTTAAGGAGACCCCGCACTGCTTCAAGCAGCTACAACAGGGTCTATTCAGTGCAGACCCCAGAGATGAACAGAAGTCACTCAGAGCCTGGCAAGAAAGCCCTGCCTAGGACACCAGGCAGCAGTGGGGACACAGAGAAAACAACCCAAGCGGTAAAAGAACTCACCCCAGTAGGAATCCCATCAGAATGCCAGGCCTTTTCCAGGACTTGAGTTTTAGTTCAGGGCTCTATAGTTTTTCATCTGAGCCACAAACTAGCCATCCACCCACACACATTACTGGGGGCAGGGGTCTTGTCATATTGATAGGCTCAAGTCCTGCGCAGTCCTGGACATTCAATCCTATTAATCTATACTGAGAGCTTCTTTCATGTATAGTTCCTTTCTCTTTAAAAAATTTTTAACTTTTTAAAATGTTTAAAAAAAAAATAAACTGTTTTTTAAACTTTTTCTTTGTATTGGGGTATAGGCAAGTAACAATATAGTGATAGTTTAAGGTGAACGGTGAAGGAACTCAGCCATACATATACATGTATTCCTTTTTCCTTTTTCAATCCCTTCAGGTAATTAAAAGAGGAATCAAATCTTAAGGACTTTGCAGCCTTTTATGAAGGGAAGAGACAAATACATAGAAAGTATCAACTCTGAGGAGAACCAACAGCTCTGGTGGTTGGAGATCTACTTCATTTTACTTAGAATGAAGTGGTGTGTGTTACACTGTCTGTTGTGTTGAGGCCATGGGGGAATTGTGGCTACATTCAGAGAGTTCATATCTTAACTCCCTCTCTTCAATATTTATATGTCTTTGGAGAAAAAGAGCTGAACAATTCCTTTGATGTTAGCTGCTACTTTTATACCTGAGATTCTAACATTAGTTTTGACAGGTGTTTTCGCTCTTCTGTGGTAAATGCCTCCTTCTTCAGTTCCTCAAACCGCTTGGCAAACCAGTCTTTCTCCTCCTGGCTCTGAAGCTGAGAGGTTTCGATAGAAATCTGCCCACAGTAGATCTGGTTGAGATAGGCGACAACTTCCTCAAGAGAGGCCTCCTCCTTCCCCATGTTCAATAATCCTATGAAATGGAATCAAAAGGGTCACTTTAAAGAATAGTCAAACAAATATAGAACATACCAAGATCCTTATCTCAATTCAGAGCATTTCATTCTAAATAACTTGGGTCATCATCAATGGTTATCCAGATTTTTCTAAAGGCAAAACTAAAAATATGGTTAAAGGCCATAAAGTACTAAAAGGAGAGGAAATAAAAATCTTCCCCCAAACAGAGCGATGATTTTTAATGCCAAATTTCAATTCTATAGTCTTTTAAAAGTGAATTTTGGACTTGCCATTCACCTGCTTTATAGCTATAAATAATATGTTCTATCTTGATCTGAAATATCTATCAAAATGTTCAAGTCTTATCAATATCTATAAAGCAATGCTTATTATTGCTCAGTTGGTCTTAATGTGAATTAATATTGACAGCAATGCAACATTCTAAGGTAAAAGGAAATCTCCCTGAACCTTAGCCAAAGAAAAGGAAGTTTTGTAATATGTGACTAGCCCAGCACCAAATCAATAACCAGTCTTTTGCCTAAACCTACAACATGAATTTAACAAGCCAACATTTACTTTATATTGTGTACGGTTTCTTATAGTAAGCGTTACAGCTTTGACATTGGCTGATCAAAGCTGCAATGAACATGGGAGTACAGATACATCTTTCATGATTTCAGTTCCTTTAGATTTATACCCAGAAATGGAATTCCTGGGTCATACAGTAGTTCTATTTTTAATTTTTTGAAGATCCTCCCTACTGCTTTTCATAGTGGCTGCACCAACTTGCATTCCTACCAAGAGTGGACAAGAGTTCCCTTTTCTCTCTGCATCCTCACTGACACTCGTATCTTTGGTTTTTGTTTGTTTTTTTTTTTTAATTGAAGAATACTTGATCTACACTGTTGTGTTAATTTTAGCAAAGTAATTCAGTTTTATATACACGTGCACATACACACACACTCTCTCTCTCTCTTTCATTTTCCTTTCCATTATGGTTTACCACAGGATAAAATAGTTCACTGTGCTATAGTACAGTAGGACCTTGTGGTTCGTCCAACTCTGGGGTTTTTTGACAACAGCCATTCTAACAGTTGTGAGGTGATAGCTCATTGTGGTTTTGATTTGCATTTCCCTGATGATTAGTGATACCAAGCACTTTTTTATGTACCCACTGGCCATTTGTGTATATGATTTGAACACAGAGGATATAGGCCCTGTAGGAAGACAGTTCTAGAACCTCAACACTACTCTCCCAGACAGTGTCCAAATGTGCTCCTTACTGTCTCCTCACACCCATGGAAGCCTCAGCTCCAGCGGGCATGACTGCAGTTCTTCAAGAACAGAGAAAGGAGCCCCACTTCACTGGCAGTTAACTGACACACGGACAGTCGACAGCTGATGACCTTTACCTGTGGTATTAAAGGGTCCCTGCAGAGTCTGCAGCAGGGCTTGGATTTCAGGCACGCTTTCCTGCAGGGCTTGACCACTGAAGAGCGGGTTGATTTTGGCAGCTTTATGCCCATGCTCACAATACACCGTCACCAACCTGGCAAGGCCATGGTCCACTGATTGAGTGGAAAAACAACAACAACAATAGAACAACAGTTTAGGAAATGCCCACAAACCACAAAATCAGTTTTCAAAGAAGCCTTTGTGGCTTTGGACATTTTTAACACGCGGTTCTACCCACCATAGCTGCCAGTGGTTTTCAGGATTAAAAACTAGCAGAATCCAGGAAAACACACTTATTTCCTTAAATTTGTCTCCTGAGAGCAAAAGTCACTGAAAAATAACCAGAAGGAACCAGAATTATGGGTACACATTTGTGGAAATAACTATGCACATGGATAGATTTTACAAGGAAACACCCCAAATTGAAAATAACTGTTAAAATGCTATAACTTTAATTATGGATAATTATAGTCCTCTTAATTATTATTAGAGTTTTTTATATTATACATTAAAAAAAACAGAGTTTAAACTGCAAAATCAATGTTACATTTCCTTCCTTACGTCCTCCAGGTACACATTTTATAGACTCATGAAATCACAGACCAGGAAAAAGACCTTAAAAATGATCTTATTACTACATAATAAAAAACAAAATCCTACTTGTAGCCTTAAATGAGTAGTTCTCCAACCTCTTCTTAAAGGGGAAATCACTGTATTTCAATGAATCTAAATCTATCTTAGATTATTTTTTTAAAAATCTTAGATGACTTTATATTAAGCCAAAAGCTGCTTTTCTTCCCTTTTGCACATGAAAGCCCTTCTAAAATTTAGAAGAAAATCCTTCAAGACCACAACTTCCAATATCATCTACAAAATTACATCCTTAGTGGAGTTAAGTTAACGGTAAATATACAGGGTTAGCATCGCCATTCTCACCACAGTTTACTAGCCCTCTTTAAAAAAAAATTAATTAATTATATTGGACTTCCTGGTGGCACAGTGGATAAGAATCTGTCTGCCAATGCAGGGGACACGGGTTTGACTCCTGGTCCAGGAAGATTCCTTATGCCTCGCAACAGCTAAGCCCCTGTGCCACAACTCCTGAGCCTGAGCGCTGCAACTACTGAAGCCCTCTCGCCTATAGCCTGTGCCCTGCAACTAGAAAAGCCACCACAGTGAGAAGTCCGAGCACTGCAAGTAGACAGTAGCCTCTGCTCTCAGAAACCAGAGAAAGCCTGCACAAAGCATCTAAGACCCCACACAGGTAAAAACAAATACAAATAAATAAATATTATTATTATTACTTTTTATGTTTTGACCACACCCGCACCACATGTGGGACCTTATGTTCCTGATCAAGGATCAAACCTGGGCCTCCTGCGTTAGAAGCATAGAGTCTTAACCACTGGACGACCAGGGAAGTCCCCTACAAGCCCTCTTGTGAAAACATTCTCTTTAGCAAACCACATCTAGTTATGAGATCACTGCTTCAGTTTCTCACTGAAAATCCAAGCTTTTAGTGATACTCAGATGGGGGAGTTGGCACAAAAGGATGCTGTTCACCCCAAAGAACACACAGCACCTACTATTCTTGAAGAGAGAGAGGCCTCTTCCCGTCCTACCTCGGGGCACATCCTCCACCCATCCTCACCATCTGTTTTCTCTCAGACTCTTTATTTCACTACTCTGGTTTCTGCTGCTGCTGCTGTGCTCAATCGTGTCTGACTCTTTTTGACCCCATGGACTGTAGCCTGCCGGGTTCCTCTGTCCATGGAATTTTCCAGGCAATACTGGAGTGGGTTGCCACTTCCTCCAGACCCAACCCCGTATCTCTTCCCTCTCTGCCTCCTAGATCCTTCCACTGTGACATCTAGAATTCCATCTGTTCCGTGATTAACAGACCTCCCTACATTCTTCACCTCTTCCCTAAATGTTCCTTATACGCCTGTCTTCACAGGAATCTGTTTTCCCGTGAGGACACCAGTAAATGGTGCAATTACTCATCACCCACACCCACGCCCCTCCAGTAGGGTGGGTGGAGTCAATGCCTCCTCATTCCTCACTAATCTTTCCCTCCTGTTAGTCCTCTAACTCGCTACAGACCCCAGTCATCTGAGGGACATGCCACAGTGCTGATGACTAATCCCCACTGGCCAAAAATCATCATCAGATAATGTTGTAGGAGAATGCCTATTGGATGTGCCAATTTGTTTAGAAGAAAAAAGACTAAAAGACACTATATATCATATGAGCCTGAGCTGTGTTAAAATGTGTGTATTATACCTATATATTTTCATTACAAAGTGTATCTAGCATATTAACACCTACATACTTCATATATGTCTCTTCATTTGCATACATATTTCATATGTATCAAGGAAATAGACCAAAAAGTTAGTGATGATTTTATGTCAAAATTCCCAATTTTCCTTGCTTATTGTATTTTCTAAGTTTTCCATAGTGAACACGTCCAATAGAGCTCTTTATTTATTTATTTATATTTTGGGGGGCCATGCCACAAAGCTTGTGGGATCTTAGTTCTCTGACTAGGAATTAAATCTGTGCCTGTGGCAATGGAAGCACGGAGTCCTCCACTGGACAGATGCTGAAGGTAAAGCTCCAACACTTTAGCCACCTGATGTGAACAGCTGACTCACTGGAAAGGATCCTGATGCTGGGAAAGATGGAAGGCAAAAGAAGAGGACAACAGAGGATGAGATGGTTAGATAGCATCACCAATTCAATGGACATGAATTTGAGCAAACTCCATGAGATGGTGAAGCACAGGGAAGCCTGGGGTGCTGCAGTCCATGGGGTAGCAAAAAATTGGACACGACTTAGCAACAACTGTGCCTAGACAGCTTGTGTGAACAAGATGATTTAGGCTGAACACCTGCTGTCCTTTTGTGCATCCTCATTGCACCTACTAAACCTCAGCCAGGAGTCCAGCCATACACTATGTGCTATGAGTCCCTTCTGGAGACTCCAAGTGTGGGGTGGTCTTCAGGGCACACATTATGGATGACACAGGAGCTAAGTACCTTAACAGTTGTGCCTTACAAATGCATATGGACAAATGCATATTCTGGGCCGCAGGCTCTGTGCCCGAAATTTCCGGGCTGAAATATAGACAAGTGCATATTTTGGGTCACAGGCTCCATGCCCTGTTTCCAGGCTGAAATTTGGACAAGTATATATTTTTCCAGCCCCACTTTCTGAGCACCAAGTTTCCAGGCTGAAACATGAACAAGTGCATTTTATCTGCATAAGAGTCAGCAAGAAGCCCAAACAGGTTAAGTGATCCGCAGAAAGTAACAGAGTTAATCACAAAGTTGGAATTTGAACTATTTGTACTTTAGTGTACTTCCCTGATAGCTCAGTTGGTAAAGAATTCACCTTCAATGCAGGAGACCCCGATTCAATTCCTGGGTCGGGAAGACCCGCTGGACAAGGGATAGGCTACCCACTCCAGTATCCTTGGGCTTTCCTGGTGGCTCAGCTGGTAAAGAATCTGCCTGCAATGGGGGAGACCTGGGTTCAATCCCTGGATTGGGAAGATCCCCTTGGAAAAGGGAAAGGCTACCCACTCCAATATTCTGGCCTGAAGAATTCCATGGACTGTATATATCTATATTCTCCAGTATATATATCTATATACGCCAGTATTCTTATACTGGAGTGGGTAACCATTCCCTTCTCCAGAGGATCTTCCTGACCCAGGGATCAAACCCAGGTCTCTTGCATTGGCAGGCAGATTCTTTACTATCTGAGTCACCAAGGAAGCCCTTATGTATGGAAATACACCTCCATTTCAATTTAAGATTGTTGATAAATAGAACTCAAGCTTACTTGGAAGCTGAGGTTTACAGAGGTTAAAGTACAAGCTCTTTTACTAACAGCCAACTACAAAGGACACATATCGTGGGTCAAATTTTAACTCCTGAAACCACTGCCATCCAAAATGGTCACTAGAAGCAAATTCAAGACCTCTTTGAAGGCTTACTACAGTGAAAACCTTAATAAATGAGGTATTCATCCTATGTTGGCCTTGATACTTGCTTGACCAAGATAAATATATGAAGAAAGAAGCTGATGAAGAGCAGAGAGGAGGAGGGAAGCATCACAACTTGGACTACACCTCCTCCCATTTCTCTATGTACCTTGGACGTGGGAGCTGCCTTGTGTTCATTTTCAGTAGGGTTTGTGAATACATTCTCTGTGTGGGAAGAAAACCTTAGAGTATTTAAATAGCCAAAGGGGTTGAGTGTGGTGATACTAGTTATTTTCCAACATCCATTTTCCTCTTCTCTTTCAAAATAACTTTTAGCTGGAAGGTGGCCGCCCTGAAGAAAGACTATGCTTTCCAATCTCCCTTGCAAGGATGTACAGACGTGACCAAGCTCTATTGGACAAACATACCTTATATATACATCCCTTATTGACTATAACGATGCTTGGCCATGGTGGCCACAGACCTCCTGCTAGAAAATCACTTAGTGTGACATAAAAATACAAATTCCTGGACCTCATCTCAGGCCACTGAATAAGAACTGGGATGAGGGTGAGGTGAGGGAGGGCAGCCTGGGAACTAGCCTTTTAAACATCATTCAGGGTGATCTGAACGCACATTTCAGTTTGGGGGAAACTGACATGCAAAATTAGATACTCCATGTGTTAAGTGAAATAAGATATAGTCTTACTCTCAAGAGATTAGCCATCTAGCTGACCAAAATGCTGTTCCTAAAGAAACCTGTTGCACTCAAGAAAGAGAAATCAGTTTTATTCTGAATGTCTCCTGAGATCAAGAACACAATATTGAGGTTTCAGTGTGTGATCTACTACTCAAAGTTCAGGTGTTTAGATGATGAAGGGATCCTAATTGTTAATCCAATAACCGGACCAAAGATATCAAAAGGGACCTCCCTGGTGGTCCAGTGGTTAGGACTTCAGACTCTCACTGTCCAGGGCCAGTGTTCAATCCCTGGTCAGGGAACTAAGATCTCATAAGCCACATGGCACAGCAAACAGTAATAACACATAAAAATTAAAAATGCCAAGTGACCTTCCTCTAACGACCAATCTGTGTTCATCTTCTATTCTGTGAGGATGAATAAACATACAATAATTTTGGGGCATAAACCAAATACTCAAAATTGGTCTCTTGTACATGAGGATGCAACTGAGCCTCCAAAAACTGATATTCGTGTCTCCTAATCCATTAAAACCCGAGTAGCATAGTTTTGAATTCAGCAAAGAGTTTTAAACTCCTAAAGAGGCTAGACAGAAGAGACGAACGGATAATAAATACCATGATGAGGTTCAAGAACGCCCTCTTCACCCTAGTCACCATCGCGATCCCCACAGATCCCTCTCACACCAGTTTTGGAGACAGACCTGGAAAATGTGTATCCTTGGGTGAACTCCAGGAGCTGGGCTATCTTAGAACTTTTCCTGCAGCCCCGCCTCCCTAAACAGCTAAGTTCTCACACGTTTTATAACCAGGGAATGGAAAAGACAAAAGAGTTCACAGAACCATTCTGTGACCCGGACCCTGACAAGACGCAGGCTTGTCCCTCTCTGCTCCCTGGCCTCCCCTTCCTCACCACCGGCCGGATCGCACACTGAGGCCCCCAGAAGTCCCAACCCTCAAAAGCACCCACCCCCGGCCCAGAAATAAGACCCCCTGACTCCCCAGCCGCCACGCTCACCGGCCCAGGCCCCATTCTGACCTGGGGGGCGCGCCAGGCCGCCCTCGGGCTCCCGGCTCTCGGGCTTCCTCGGCCGGTAGCCATAGACACCCCTCTCTGTCTGGTAGCCGCGCCGGAGGAAGAGCGGAGCGGCCCGACCGAGGCCCAGTCTTGCTGCTGCCATAGCGGCCCAGGCCATGTCCCACCAGGGCCCCGGGGCCCAGAGATCTGGGCGGGATGTCCAGGGGCCGCGGCCGCAAGGAGGTCGCTCTTGCGCTGACCCACCGCGGGGGAGGTGAGAGGCTGGAGGAGAGAGGCGAGGGGGGGGAAAAACCCGCCCCCTAGACAACACTCCCACTCCTGATTGGCCAGGGCCCGGCCCTTGGAGCCAATCCAGATCAGCGGCCCTCAAAGCCAAGCCGCGCGGCTGGGATCCCGCGACACTCGCGAGGGCCTAGAGGCTGAGGGAGGTCCTGCGTTTGGGAAAAGGAGGCGTGCTGAGGGGAGCGTACCGGCTCTCTGGTAACCACGCTGTGTATGCTGGATGTATCTGTGTATGCTGCAGTCTCCCTCCGGGCGTGATCACCCACCACCCCTCTCAAGGAAGCTCCAGAGCATAGACTCACACGCACCATGCAGTCTCCCACAGAAAGGAAAAATTAGCGGCAGACTGCGTGAAAGGTGGCTGGGACTCAGACCAAGTTCATAGGAAGGAGCCAGAAAATCAATATCCCATTTCTGTTTGTATTTTTGTAAAAAAACATTGAGGGGGAAAGGTTCAAAGAGGGGAGAAGGAGCCTGTACGAAAGCGATAGGAGTGAAGAAAAAAATGGACTTGGAAGATTTTAGATAATTGAGATTCTTGATTGGTCTATCTCTGACAGAGTTTCCCAAACTATTTTATTCCACTACTCACCTTTAATTTTACCAATATGGGGAGGTCTGAATGCTTCCCAGTCGGTCATCCATTCTTCCAGTCACCTGAGCAGCTGCACCCCCATACTCCTAAGAACGTTACACATGTGAGCCTAAGATATCTTTCCACTTCACTCTTTCAGCCCCTGTACGCACAGATCCCTCTGCTGGGTTACACAGATAAGTAAAATACAGTGTCTGCCCCTAATCAGGTCCCAGTCCAGTGGCAGACTGAACTCAACACACAATATGAGACACACGGTAATCCAAGTGTGTGCAGGTGCCCTGCAAGCATAGACAGCTGTGTCAGGGAAACCTCCGAGTGGAAGGCACACTAGAACAGAATCTTGAAGACTGAGGAGTTAGGCAAATGTGTAAGAAGAGGAGGCCACCAAGGAGAGGGGGCAAAGCATGAGCCCAGAAGCCGGGGAGAGGTTGCAAGGCATTGCAAGTGATTCCGAGGGGCTGGCAAATTGGGTGTGTATTGAGAAATGGGAGTGAACAGGTGAAGATAGTATGAAATTGTTATCGAGGAGAGTAGTAAAGGTAGAATATTGTCTTTAAAGTTTTGAAGCTCACCCCGTTGAGGTCGGTGGCCATGAATATAGAGAGAAAGCACTTTCCGCTGCTTTGTGATTTTCTCCTGCCTTGGTACTGAGAAGGTCAGAAGGGTGATAATTGGGTTCATTCAGGGCTGAAGTTTTGCAGGCAGATGGGATAGAAAGGCCAAGATGCAAAGACATTTAACATATTTGTTAGAGGACGATTGAAATAACAAAACATGGGCTTTAACCTAACATTTAAAAAATTCTATCAAATATAAGAATGGGCAGATGGTAAAAGAAAAGGGCCAGTTGGTTGGCAGTTCCAATGAGGTAAATTGATAAAGACTAGGTAAATCGGGAGTTGGTTGAGAATCTCAGCTGGAACAGAAGGTTGCAGACAGGAAACAAAATGTTGAAAGTGGTCACTGTAGCAGTGATGCAAATGTTGATACTGACCAGGAAGCTTGTTGGCTAAAGTGGAGTGTGGAAGAGTGTTTTCAGAGGTGAGGTCAAGAAACTGAGAGAACAGGTATTTAGGTTTTTTGAGTTGCCATAAGGACAACCAGCCAGAAACTTCAATGTGCCAGGCATTCACACACAAACCCTTTTTCCTTTAAAATTTCATTCACACTCATGACTTGAATTAGCAATAAAAAAGAAATTACACCAAATACAAATCACCAGTATAACCTCTCTTCTGAACCCAGGATCCACACAAATGGAATACTGCCTACCAGACATTTTTACTTTTGTGCATCATTATGAGTCCGTGATATACTAAGTGCTGTGATGTTAAAATATGATCATTTTGCAAACTGGTGACCCACAGGTCCCATCTAAACTGCTTATATGGGGAGTTCTCTGGCATTCCAGTGGTTAGGACTAGGTGGTTCCGACTCTGCTATGGTGCGGGTTCAATCCCTGTTCGAGGGATGAAGATCCCACAAGCCGCGTGGGATGGCCAAAAATAAAAAAATTAATTGCTGATATATGCTTTGTTTGCCATCAGAAAGTCTTAATTTTTTAAATTGGATGCTTTTATTAAAAATGTGGAAGATTGCATATTAAAGTTCGGGTTTGTGGTTTTTCTTAGAGATCTGACCACACTGCACTCACTGTCCTCCATGATGGTGATCAGCATGAGCTGAGTGGTTGCTGGTCTCTCTACACGGGGTGTGTGGGTACCAATTTTCAGTTCCCACCTCTCTTACCTTTATATGGTCTGCTTTTCTGGACCCTATAGCTGCTTGTGTTTGCAAACTCTAGTCTGCTGTGGTTTGCCTGCCTCTTCTTTCACCCTTAATTAGAACCACACTTTCTATGGTTCTCACTGTGAACCAGCAATACTATTTTTGGTTGCTCAAACATCCATACTTTTCCTACTTCATGGTTTTCACACAAACTATTCCCTCTGCCAGGAAGGCTCTTCCTCCTGACCCCATCCCATCACCAGAAAGATTCCTATCCTCCTTCTCCACTGGCCCAGGAGTTACTTTCTAGGGGGGAAAAAAAAAAAGTGTTCCTGGCCATCTTGGGTAAATTAGTTCTTCCTACTGTATGCCCTCATAGTACTCCATAAATTTCCTTATTTTATTATATAATTTTGAAAAATATTTCTTCAGTACCAGATGTATCATAATTGTGGGAATCTAAATTTTTACCCCCTTAGAATATTACAATGATTCTGTCTCTACCTTCCCATGCACAATTACATACTTGATTAAATTAATGTAAGCTAAATATAAATATGATGTGCCTCCTTTGTGGGTGGTTCTCCCACTAAATTGTAAATGACAAGAGTGTGCGATTATGTCTGTCTACTGCATTGCTCTGTCCCCAGCACCTTGTTTACTGGTGACCTACAGATCCCATCTAAACTGCTGATATGGGGAGTTCCCTGGTGGTCCAGTGGTTAGGACTCAGTGCTAAGGTTAGGACTTGGTGCTAGGGTGTGGGTTCAATCCCTGATCAGGGAACAAAGATCCCACAGGCCACGTGAGGTCAAACATCCAGTAATTCACCAGTATGTGATGAGTAAAAATTTTGAGTATGAGTTAATGAAAGAAGAATATAGGATGCAGTGATTGGATATGAAAACTAAGTGGGGAAGTGGGGAAACAGACTTCTTGGCTTCTGACTTGAGACACGGTATGGTTGGTGATGCCATTAACAGATAAAGGTGCACAGGACCAACAGAAGGCTTTGAGACAGGATTAATTCCATTTTGGACATTCTGATACTCAATGTTTGTGAGACTGCTGAGTGTAGACATCTGGTACATAATTGGACTCATGGGTCTAGAGCTCAGAAAACTCTTCAAGGTGGGTAATAGCAACTTTATTTTGCACATTTGAGGGCTGATAAATCCAAGGCACATACAACTAATAAGCAACAGAGATAGGACCTACATCCATATTTTTAGCCTTGACATTAATACAATCCAGTCTCTTCCTTATTGCTATGATACTTGTTATATTATAAAAAACCTTATTCATTTTAGAGATCTGTCCTTCTAAAACCTCCATTCTTTTTTTTTTTTTTTCTTTCTTTAGTTTATTTGACTACACCATGTCTTAGTTGTGGCATGTAGGATCTAGTTCCCTGATCATGGCCCCTGCATTGGGAGTTTGGAGTCTTAGCCACTAGACCAGCAGAGAAGTCCCCAAAACCTCTGTCCTTGACAAAACTTGTATAAAGTAATACATTTTAAAATACAATCTTCAGTTTCTACTCACCAGTCCTTAAATTGAAGACAATAATGCAATGCATTCTTAGACTTGGGTTCCAGTATAAAATTGTATAATGCTTTTCTATCAGAACCAATATGTTTTCAAAAGATAAAGAATAGGCATAGCGATATGAGATCTGGGTCAGAGAAACCAAGATTTGAATCCAGGCCCTGCCACTTATTACTGTAGGAGAGAAGAAAATTTATCTTCTATCCATTCATGTTCTGCTTCTGGTGACTGTGAATTCAACTGAGAAAAGACAGATTAAAATAAGAAAAGGCGTATATTTCTTTCCTTTTTGGTGTGTGTGATCAAGCAGCCTGTGGAATTTTAGTACACCAGCCAGGGATTGAACCCATGCCCTCTGCATTGGAAGCATGGAGTCTCAGCCACTGTACCACTGGGGAAATTCCAGCATATATTTATTGGTGTTAATATTTTTCATGCATGGGGGCTTAAGAGAAAGGAATGAAAATCCAAAGGGGTGACTAGACTTTGGGCCTCGTATACCGTTTTAACAAAGAGTAATATACAATGTTATGAAGAAGACACTAGGCAAAGGAAAAAAGTTTTGAGCTCCTAGGAATGGTATACTGTGAAACGTGACTAGAAAAGGTGTGATAGAGAAGGGTTAGCATTTGGTATGGTTTCTTATGCAGACAGACTCCATTCATCTCTGCTGGTAAGAATCATTCTCCTCTTACTAGTATGGGAGACAGGAAACTTATGTCATCTTTACAAATGAAACTCTATGTCATTTTTACAAAGGGAAATTTGTGCCTACTTTTAGGTAGAAAGGGGGAAGCCAGTTTCTCAATTGCCTTCAGCTTAAAATAATGAATATGCCAAAGTGAAATATTTGGGGTAGCATGCCCTGATCCCCTTCACGATATAGGCCTGAGGCAGATTCCTTGAATGCTTAGTCTATATAGTTACTTGTAAAATATTTAAGCATATATGTAAAACACACAAAGTTCAGTGATTAGGTGCTCAATAAGTGTTAGCTACTACTATTATTATTGTTATTATTAAAGAAAGAAAGCAATTGAGATGATGAAGTTGTTTATGACGCCGAAGTGATGGATGAAGGTTAAAACTGGCAAAGCTAAAGTTAAGATCCAAAGAAGTAAGGATACAGGACAGGGTCTTCTACATGGACAATGAAATGGCTTAGAATAATAGTGAGTCTCTCATGCAGTTTTGTTATTATCAGTTTCTGTCTGTCTTCATTGAGGCCAGAAATAGCGCTTTATTCATTTTTGTATTTTATTTCCAATACAGTGATTGATTCATAGTAACACTTTGAAAATTGGATGCATGACATTGTCCAGAGAATAAGACAAGTCACAAATGGGAGGAAAATATTTGCAAAAGATGGATCTGACCATAATGATGGATAAATGTCTTTATACATCTATTTAAACCCACAGAATGTATAGCCCTATGGATTAACTTTAATGTAAACTATGAACTTTGGGTAATTAAGATGTGTCAGTGTAGGTTCATCAGCCACAACAAATGTATAACTTGGATGAGAGATGTTGACAGTGGGGGAGGCTGTGCATGTGTAGGGCCTCAGAGTACAGTAGGAAACCTCTGTACCTTCCCCTCAATTTTGCTGTGAACCTTAAATATATAATATATTATATATTTAATATATTAAATATTTATATGCCCTAAAATATAACCTTAAAAAAGAGACATATTTTTAAAAATTTTACTGAAGTATAGTTGATTTACAATGTTGTGTTAATGCATGCAGTACAGCAAAGTGATTCAGTTATAGATATATATACATTCTCTTCCATTAGGATTTATGATAGGATATTGAATATAGTACCCTGTGCTACACAATAGGACCTTGTTGTTTATCTATTCTATACATAGTAGTTTTCATCCCCTAATCTCAAGCTCCCAATCCTTCCTTACCCCACCCTTGGCAATCATAAGTCTGTTCTCTTTGTCTGTGAGTCTGTCTATTTCTGTTTCATAGACAAATTCATTTGTGTCATATTTTATATATATATATATATATATATATATATTTTTTTTTTTTTTTTTACATAGTGAAAACTTTTATATTTGGAATTAGCCAGCTGGACTCAGTTTAGATGATCCCAAGTTTGTTGGCAACATCCAAAGCATCATAGTCAGGAGCCAGTAGAACATATGCTTTCTTCTCTCCATCAGGCCTGATCAGAGTATTGACCTTAGCCCGCGTCAATGTCATAGAGCTTCTTCACAGCCTGTTTAATTTGGTACTTGTTGGCCTTGACATCCACAAGGAATACCAGTGTGTTGTTGTCTTCTATTTGCTTCATGGCTGACTCGGTGGTGAGGGGGGATTTGATGATGGCATAGTGGTCAAGTTTGTTTCTCCTGGGGCGCTCTTTGAGGATATCTGGGCTACCTCCTGAGCCGCAGTGTTTTGGGCCCCCGGAAGGTGGGTAACGTCCGGATCTTCTTTTTCTTCTGGCTGTGGACACCTTTCAACACTGCTTTCTTGGCCTTCAAAGCCTTTGCTTTGGCTTCAGCTTTAGGAGGGGCAGGGGCTTCCTTCTTCACCTTCAGTGCCATCTTCATGAAAAGGGTTTCTCTTGTGTCATATTTTAGATTCCACGTATAAGTGATATCATATGATATTTGTCTTTTTAAAAAAAGACATATTTGATAAAGAATTCATATCTCAAATGTATAAAGAACTCTTAAACACAGCAATAAGAAAACAAAGGACCTAATTTTCAAAATGGGCCAAAGACCCTAACAGACAACTCACCAAAGATATATAGATGACAAATAAGCATAGGAAAATGTGCTCCATACCGTATGTCATTTGGGAATTGCAAATTAAAACTACAATGAGATAAGGATGTTGATAGTGGAGGAGGTTGTGCAAATGTGGGGGAAGGGAGTATATGAGAAACCTTTGTACCTTCCTCTCAATTTTCTGTGAAGTTAAAACTGCTCTTAAAAAAAAAGCCTCAAAAAAAAGAAAAATTAGATGGCTACATGCATGCATGGAAAAATGA
The DNA here is from genome assembly GCF_023699985.2 of Odocoileus virginianus. Lineage (NCBI taxonomy): Eukaryota > Metazoa > Chordata > Mammalia > Artiodactyla > Cervidae > Odocoileus > Odocoileus virginianus. The sequence continues at coordinate 14,645,381 of NC_069682.1, read as the reverse complement.
AAACAAATTATGTGGTTAATTCAGGAATCAATGGGGTTTTTAAAAAGTGTTTATGAAAAAGAGGACTTTAGGCCAGATTTAAAGTCTGAAATATGTCATACTTAGAAAATATATTTGTTTAACCATATGTATAAAACATGTAAGGTAAGGAATTCCCTGGCTGTCCAGTGATTAGGACTTGGGGCTTCCACTGCAGGCTTCCCAGTTTCAATTCCTGGTCGGGGAACTAAGATCTCACATACTGCAGAGCATGGCCAAAACAAAAACAAAATGTAATGTTAAAATAATAATGCTTATCATCCTACTGGCTATCTGTTGTTGCATAAGACATTACCTCACAACTAAATGGCTTGAAATGACAAACCTGCATCACCTCGCAGTTTTTGTAGGTCAGTGTTCCAGACACAGCTTGGCTCAGGACCTCAGGCTCAAGATTGGTCCAAGGTTGCAGTCAGGCTGCAGGCTGAGATTATGATCTCACCTGAAAGCTCAAGCAGAGGAGAATCAACCTTCATTCCATTCATTTATTTGTTGGCAGGGCTGAGTCCCTCACTGGCTATTGGCCAGAAGCCTTCCTTGATTCTCTGTTCTGTGGGTCTCTCCAAGGGTAGCTTTCAACACGGCAGTCAACTGCCCTTAGGGAGTGGGCAGGGGTGGGAGCAGGGTAGGTTGGGGGAGATGAATCACAGTATTTTTGAAAACTAATATTAGTTGTAACATCCTGTCACCTCTGCTGTATTATGCTCACTAGACTAAATGCAGTCTACACTCAGAGGGAGAACATTACACAAGGGCATGACGATCAGGAGAAAGGGATCCTTGAGAACCATTTTAGAGATCACCTACTGTACCTTCATGACCATTTATAGGAAGCTTTGACTCAAGTATATGCAGTGTTTATCCTTGGCCTATCAATCATGTAACTCTCAAGTAACTCTTGCACAGACTGCTGTGACACTCTGCCCGAAGGATGAGAACTGTGGTTGTGTGTGTTAGTCACTCAGTTGTGTCTGACTCTTTATGACCCCATAGACTGTAACCCACCAGGTTCCTCTGTCCATGGGATTGTGCAGGCAAGAATACTGGAGCGGGTTGCCATTTCCTCTTCTAGATGCTGCATAAATAGTTCTGATGATAAAACATACCATCTCATTTCAAAGAACTATAGTTCCAAGCTTATTGTTTTTCCAATTAATTTCTTTAATTGGATGCTAATTACTTTACAATATTGTGGTGATTTTTGCCATACATCAACGTGAATCAGCCACTGGTGCACACGTGTCCCCCATTCTGAACCCCCCTTCCCACTTCCCTCCCCACCTTCTCCCTCTGGGTTGTCCCAGAGCACCGGCTTTGAGTGCCCTGTTTCATGCATCAAACTTGCACTGGTCATCTATTTTACATATTGCGATATATATGTTTCGATGACTAACTTATTATTTTTTTTTCCATTTATTTTTATTAGTTGGAGGCTAATTACATCATTACAGTAGTTTTTGTCATACATTGAAATGAATTAGCCATGGATTTACATGTTAGCTTATTATTATTATCATTAAACTGATATTAAATCTTGGGTATGAGAACATTAAAACAAAGTGACATCCCTATTTAAATGAGTCTTCCCTTCAACTGGAAGAAAGAGGGTAAAACACAACAGAATGGCTGTTTCTACAGCTTCTGTGGGGAAAATGTAGGTGAATATAATGTATACGGTATCTTGTGTAAAGTGTAGAAATTTCCAGAAGAAAAATAAGCTAGAAATGACACTCACTCCTTTCCCTTCCCCTTAGAAACTGGCACAAGAAGTGAGGTGATGCCAGAGGACTCCCTGAGTAATACCTTTTTTTTTCTAGCTATATTTCTCAATGTGACGATATTGTCCTGGTTTAGAAAGGTAGCCACTTTTGAATGCTTAAATACTTGGAAGCTGTGACAAAGTGCGTTGCCAAAATTAAATTAAAATAATGAAGTTAGGGATCATAAAGTCTAATGTACTCATTTTTAAAAAGAAGTATCTGAGCCACAGACAAGTTACAAACAATTTGCCCTAGTTCCATGGACATTAGCAGGGCTCTAAGACTGGACCTATCCTAAAGATCAGTCCTGGGTGTTCATTGGAAGGACTGATGCTGAAGCTGAAACTCCAATACTTTGGCCACCTCATGCGAAGAGCTGACTCATTGGAAAAGACCCTGATGCTGGGAAAGATTGAGGGCAGGAGGAGAAGGGGATGACAGAGGATGAGATGGCTGGATGGCATCACCAACTCTATGGGCATGAGTTTGAGTAAGCTCCAGGAGTTGGTGATGGACAGGGAGGCCTGGCGTGCTGTGGTTCACGGGGTCGCAAAGAGTCAGTCAGAGACTGAGCGACTGAAATGAACTGAACTGAACTGAAGACCAGATCCAGTTCTCTTCCCTTTGCATTTTGCTTTCATGGATATGGATTTATCAGCACTATGGACTGACCCAGGCAGAGATTCTTGTTTTAGTCTATGTGTTGGTTGGTCTTGTTACGACTAAATTATAAAATTATGTCTTTTCTTATTCTATACTCTGATTGTGTAAAATGGCCATCTGTATTAACCTGTGTATGGTATTGTACACAGTTGTGTAAGGTAGAGAAAACACCCTAGAAAAGGAGGAAATATTAAATAAGGCTGTGAACTTTAGAATCAGATGGTCCAGAATGGAGGTTCTATTTAGTAGCTGTATCATACTGGGCACATTATTAAACTATGTTAAGTCCTAGTTTCGCCATTTATAGAAACAAGAAAAACAGTAACTACCAAATAGAAACATTAGGTGGATAAATGCCTGATACACATTAAGAAAGAGGTCTCTATCTTTCCATTCATCCATTCAAAAGTAATTAAAATTTTTAACCACCCAGTGTTAAGAATTTGAACTACTTTTCATGGAAATCACAAAAAGGGAAATGGAATCCTATATTTGGATTGTTAAGATTTACCATTGTTTTTGCCTGAATGCTTTAGTTGTGTCCAACTCTTTGTGACCCTATGGACTGTAGCCTGCCAGGCTTCTCTGTCATTGGAATTTTCCAGGCAAGAATACTGGAGTCAGTTGCCATTTTCTCCTCCAGGGGATCTTCCCGATCCAGGGATTGAACCCACATCTCCTGCCTTGGCCAGCAGATTCTTTTACTGCTGAGCCACCTGAAAATGAAATTTCAGTCTTTATTCTGTTCTTTTCACTCTAGTTTAATCGTACACATTCCTGCATAAGTACACAGGTTTTTTTCTCTCTTCCAAGAAAAAGTTTTATGGAAAGGAAAATTTTTTCTCTCTACCCTTTTAGATTTAGTACCTGGGGTGTATGAACTAAACTGACAACAGATTAACACAGGGGAAAAAAGTATATAAATTTAATTGATGCTTTTAATTTTGCATGAATGGGGCTACACAAAAAAGAAGTGAAAGCCCACTGAAGCAGTTAGACTCAGAAGCTTATACATCATTTTAACAAATGGTGACTAGAGAAAAAAAGGGGTGAACTTCTGGGGCAGAAAATTGTAGGAAGGCAAATACATGAAGTAAGCAATGGAACTAATATAAGATATATTACCTGTATAAACTATATGTAAGCATTATTTTCCAATGCAAAGAGTCGGACATGGCTGAGCGACTGAACTGAACTGAAGTGAACAGTTATTTTAATAAGGTTTGTTTGTGTAGATTCATCTTCATGTTGGCTTTTCACCTTTAGAGCCATAAATCTCCCAGGGAGGATATTTATGGCAGACTCCATTTCTCAACAGTTTCTGCTTTTAGTCAGATAAAGGGAGCTCCAAGAAGTTTTCTTTCTTCATCTGTTGACTCTTAATTGCCTTCAGCTCAAAATAATCCATAGGCCAAAGTCTAGGCATATGTCGAGGTGGTATATTCTAATCCTTTTCATATTCATTCATTTTTTAAAAAAATATTGGAGTATAGTTGATTTATAATGTTATATTCATTTACTTTTAATTCTTCTCTCAAAATGTGATTGTGGCCCCAGGACACTAAGATAAATAAGATACAAATCATAGTCTCAAGGAGTCTTAATGGGAAAGCAAATACGAACAAATTATTTCAATATAATATAGTGAATGCTGGAATTGAGTTGTTCAGAGACTACTATGGGAACCCAAGTAGGGACAGAGACTTAACCAACATATGTAGGGTGGTGGTGATGAAGAATGCCTTTAGCGACTAGGCTGAAAACATTCACGGGAGAAAGTATTCTAAGCAAAGTCATAATATGTGCACCAAGGGAAGAGGAGGTTCACTTCACATGCTGTGCTGTGCTAAGTTGCTTCAGTTGTGTCTGACTCTGTGCAACCCTATGGACTGTAGCCCGCCAGGCTCCTCTGTCCATGGGATTCTCCAGACAACAATACTGGAGTATGTTGACACGCCCACCTCTCCTTCACAGGATCTTCACAACCCAGGGATCGAACCTCTGTCTCCTGCATTGGCAGATGGGTTCTTTACCATCTAGTGCTACCTGGGAAGCCTGGTTCAGTACATGCAACTTATTAACTACAGCTAGAACTCAGACCTGTGGAGAATCAGCCAGAAACTAGATATACAGGTAAGAGCTATGAAGATCTCCTACTAAAGACTGAATTTTACCCTCTAAGTCAGTGGCTTCCAAAGTCACTTGGAGATATGCAAAATGATCTATTTCGGCAAAAATATTAGAACTTCTAACTGGGGGTGTGTACTATTATGTACAAATTTAGGTAGTAATACGTATACACACAATTTATATCTAAGTAAATAGACATGACTTGGGAGTGTATGCCCTCCTCCCCTCCCCGTGGGATTGTATGACCAGAAAAGTTTGGAGACTATTGCCACTAAAGGGTGTTTTGCACAGGAGTTAAACAGTTAGATTTGTGCTTGAAACGATGCTAAGGTCAGGAGGGGACAAAATTAAAAGTAATTAGGTAGAAAAATTAAGATTGTTGCCAATGCTGTGGGTTTGAATTGATGTTGGTCTCAACTAAGGTTGTGGCAGAGGGATACAGAGGAGGACCGAGGTAAGATCTTTTTAAAAATTTTATTCGTTTATTTATTTTGGCCCTGATGAATGCAGCTTGTAGATCTTAGTTCCCCAACCAAGTATTGAACTCTGGCCAAGGCAGTGAAAATGTTCTAACCACTAGACTAGAGAACTCCCAAGGCAAGATCTTTTTAAGACACACCGATTTCGGGCTTTCCTGGTGGTTCAGTAGTAAAGAATCTGCTTACCAATGCAGGAGACACAAGTTTGATCCCTGGTCTAGGAAGATCCCACATGCCATAGAGCAACTAAGCCCGTGTGCCACAACTACTGAGCCTGTGTACCCTAGACTGTGCTCCACACGAGAAGCCCCCACAAAAAGTAGCCTGGGGACAGTAACTAGAGAGTAGCCCCTGCTGGCCGCAACTAGAGAAAAGCCCCTTCGCGGCAATGAAGACCCAGCACAGCCAAAAATACATAAATAAATACAATTTAAAAAGAAAAAGAAAAAAAAAGACACTGATTGCATTTGGATAAGAGATGATGAAGGACAAAGAAACTATTGGGGAGGAATAACTTTTCCTCTATCCTCTTATGGAATGCTGGGCTGGATGAAGCACAAGCAGGAATCCAGATTGCCAGAAAAAATATCAGTAATCTCAGATATGCAGATGACACCACCCTTTTGGCAAAAAGTGAAGAAGACCTAAAGAATCTCTTGATGAAAGTGAAAGAGGAGAGTGAAAAAGTTGGCTTAAAGCTCAACATTCAGAAAACTAAGATCTTGGCATCCAGTCCCATCACTTCTTGGGAAATAGATGGGGAAACAGTGGAAACAGTGGCAGACTTTATTTTCTTGGGCTCCAAAATCACTGCAGATGGTGACTGCAGCCATGAAATTAAAAGATGCTTACTGCTTGGCAGGAAAGTTATGACCAACCTAGACAGCATATTAAAAAAGTAGAGATATTACTTTGCCAACAAAGGTTCATCTAGTCAAGGCTATTGTTTTTCCAGTAGTCATAGATGGATATGAGAGTTGGACTATAAAGAAAGCCGAGCACGGAAGAATTGATGCTTTTGAACTGTGGTGTTGGAGAAGACTCTTGAGAGTCCCTTGGACTGCAAGGAGATCCAACCAGTCCATCCTAAAGGAAATCAGTCCTGAATATTCATTGGAAGGACTGATGTTGAAACTCCAATACTTTGGCCACCTGATGCAAAGAACTGACTCATTTGAAAAGAACCTGATGCAAAGAACTGACTCATTTGAAAAGGCCCTGATGCTGGGAAAGATTGAGGGCAGAAGAAGGGGAGGACAGAGGATGAGATGGTTGGATGGCATCACCGACTAAATGGACATGAGTTTGGGTAAACTCTGGGAGTTGGTGAGGGGCAGGGAGGCCTGGAGTGTTGCAGTCCATGGGGCTGCAGAGTTGGACACGACTGAGCAACTGAATTGAGCTGAATTTATGTTCTTAATTGAGACTGTGCAGATTAAACTAACAAAAGACAGATTATTAGGAGAAAAGACATACAATTTTCACTTATATTTATGTGAGTTCACAGAAAGTGAAACACAAAGCAGTTAGACTCTGGGCTTAGGTACCGTTCTAACAGAGGAAGGGGAGCTTGGTTCTCCAGGGATGACAAACTTGTGTTAAGTCATTAGAAAATATATGGGGGAACTAATGGGAGATAAGGATTATTTTAGGATCTGTTTATGTAAACCCATCTGGGTCTTGTCTCTCCATCTCTGGTGACAGTTCTTGATGCTGGGGTTGAGGGTTAGGGGATACACTTTCACAAAGGGAAATCCATGCTCTGCTTTTAGGCAGTTAAGCATAGTTCTAGAGAACTCTTTCTGAATCTGTTGATTCTCAGTTGCCTTCCTGGTGGCTCAGACGGAATCTGCCTGCAATGCAGGAGACCCAGGTTCAATCCTTGAGTCAGGGAAGATCCCCTGGAAAAGGGAATGGGAACCCACTCCAGTATTCTTGCCTGGAAAATCCCATGGACAGAAGAGCCTGGTGGGTTACAGTCCATGGGGTCATAAAGAGTCAGAAAAGACTGAGCGACTAACACTTTCACTTTCAGAACAATCCTTATGATAAACTAGCACATTTTGGTGTGGCCTTTCTGGTCCCCTTTAACATCATTAACTGAAAGAATAAAAACAGAAAAAGAAACAGGTGGGATTGGAGGCCAACATTAAGTTCAACTTTGGACATTTTAGGTTTGAAGTGTATGTGGTGTATTTCATCACAATTATCTCACAGCAAAGACTTAGAAATGTAAGTCAGGGATTAAAGAACTGAGATCAATTAGATGACATAGAGTTAGTTTCCTCACCACTTACTTACCCATTAGTTTCCCCAAAGAATACTGAGGATGGTTATTCTACTGGGCAATAAAGTGAAACCAGAATTAGAGATATTTACACACCTCTGTCTTTATTGTTTACAGTAGTGGAGAACACAATTTCTTTTTTCTTCTCTTAGTCTTATTGGGGTATAATTGACAAAATTGTTAAGAAATGTAAAATGTAAATTGAGGTGATTTGACATTTCCCCTTTCTTTTTTATCTTCCTTTTTAGTTTCTTAGCAGGATATGTAATGGTGGAGTAAAAGGTTCCTGGTGCACCGGTTTCATACCAGTGGGAGGGCAAAGAAAAAACTGCAAAGCCATTCAGATGATAGTGTTTATTGTTAGCAAAATGATTTGGTAATAGCTAACACTCAAAGAGCATAAACTATGAACACTGTGTTAAGTGCTTTTATTTAAATCACCTCAATTACTATTCACAAAACCCTAGAAAAAAGTACTGCTATTATCACAATTTTCAAGAATAAAAAGCTGTGAAGTTTGAATAGCTAGTAAATACCAGGACTAGAATTTGGATTTACGTAGTCTGATTTCACGGAGAAGGCAATCGCACCCTACTCCAGTACTCTTGCCTGGAAAATCCCATGGACGGAGGAGCCTGGTAGGCTGCAGTCCATGGGGTCGCGAAGAGTCGGACATGACTGAGCGACTTCACTTTCACTTTTATGCATTGGAGAAGGAAATGGCAACCCAATCCAGTGTTCTTGCCTGGAGAATCCCAGGGATGGGGTCACACAGAGTCGGACAGGACTGAAGTGACTTAGCAGGAGCAGTCTGATTTCAGAGATGCTACAGTGTTTCCGGTTTCCCACCCTAGCTTCCAAACCAGTTCTCTTCCAAGAACTTTGACCCTGTTGGGCTTGCTTCTGTCTACACTTCCTGCTATGGTAACTCTTCAGAACCACTTTCTGATGTCTTTGTCTGTCCCCATTGACTCACTCAAGGTTTGGCTCTTTTGTCACTTTTCTTCGCAACCTGCACTCCTATCAATCTGTTAACCCCATCCATACTCACATATAAACTTCATTTCCCTTTAACTTCCCTCCAAATCCAGTGTAGATCCTACAATCCTTCATTATAATTGCTCTTTTGCAAACATCCACGATACCTGTAGTTGTCTCTCTGCCATTAGTCTCATGGGGTGTGGGGGGGGGGGGGGGCGGGGCGGAGGCAAGCTGATTAAATCTGTCCATTTATTCTGGGGATGTTGGCAAATGTAGGCTGGATGGTTTTAAATTCATGACCACATGGTGCTGGAGAAGACTCTAGAGAGTTCCTTGGACAGCAAGGAGATCAAACCAGTCAATCCTAAAGGAAATCAACCCTGAATATTCATAGGAAGGACTGATGCTGAAGCTCCAATACTTTGGCCACCTGATTTGATGAGCTGACTCATTGGAAAAGCCCCTTCTTCTATCAAAGACACTCTTCCCATTTGTACTTTATTTTTAATTTTTTGACTGTGCCACACAGTATATGAGATCCCAGTTCCCTGAGCAATGATCGAACCTGTGCCCCCTGCAGTGGAAGCTTGGAGTCTTAACCACTGGACCACCAGGGAAGTCCCTCCACTTGTACTTTAGGTGCTATTCCATCACAGTGATTTTCCTCCTTTGCTATCTTTTTTTTTCTCCCTCTTGCAACCCCAGTATTTCCCTATTAGATCATTCCCATTAATAAACATTCTCTGTATTTTTCATTAAAAAATACAAAAACAACATAAAAGATACACAAACAAAATCCTCCCTGACTTCACATTCTCCATATAGTTCATTTTCTACCAATCTTCAGAGTAAAATGCCTCAAATACTTGTCTTCACTTTTTTCATCTCCAATTTCAGTTCAGTTCAAGTTGCTCAGTTGTGTCTGACTCTTTGAGACCAAATTTAGTCAACTATTCCAATCCATGCCCACTACTTCACTGATCTGGTTCTGAAAAACTCAAGTGTTGAGCCCCACAGTGTCAATCCAATGGGTTCTTTCCTGCCTGATGTTACCTGTTCTCTCAGTAACATTTGAAATAGTTAGCCACTTCTTTTCTAGGCTTTTACAAAGCTATACATTCCAGCTTTCCCCTCTCTGCACTGTCTCCTTTTCAGGGACTTTAATGTCTATATTTGGAAGTGTTTCAGGGTTTAGTCCTGGACCTTCTTCTCTTATCACATTTTCTTTGATCTCATTTTTTCTTACGACTTTATGTATGTGTGCATTTATTGGCCACACAGCACAGCATGCGGCGGGATCTTAGTTCCCCGACCAGGGACTGAACCTGGTCGAGAAAGTGCAGTCCTAACTAGACCACCAGGGAAATTCCCTGTTTTTTTCATATGGTATAGTTCTGTCAAGTGAAGCAGGCAAAAGGAGAAGAATGGACATTTCTGAGAATTTTCTGAAATACTTAAATAAACACTAAAAAACTTAATTTAGCTTCAAGAAATAGTGAAGTTTGAGTCATCACAATGCAAAAATGATGGCTTCTTCAGAGCAATGTATTCCCTGAAGGTAAGATTCAATGACATCCCCACATCAGAGGGTTTTTGGTGGTTTGCTTGACATGCTCCTTTGGAAAGAAAACGATTGGCAGCATTTTCAGTCTATGTAAAAATATGCATTAAGGCAGTGGGATACAGCAAAGATAGCTTGGGTTTTTGCAGTTAGAGTTCAGTATGATAGTAGAGAATAAATTTACTAGTTTTTTGATCTTTAATAAATTAATCTTTTGTGATTCAGTTTCTATAAAATTCAGAATACTTACCTACAGGATTATTGTGATTATTAAAATAACAAATGTAAAATAGCAAATACTCTCTTCTTTTTTGATCCCTGTACTCACACCGGTTTCTTTTTAATACCTGAATTCTTTTTAACACCTGATGACAAGCAAAGGATTGAGAAGGATTTACTGATCAACAGCACAGGTGAATCTTCTTAAGGTAATCAGGCAAAATGCAAAAAACTTCAAGGAGAACTTGGTGGCTTGGTGTTTTAGGACTGTTCTCTCATAATGGCTCATCAATGATACAAAAGCAGTATTTGTCTGTCTTTCTCTTTCACTGTCCTTTAAAGGTGGGCCTATTGGTAGGCTTTTTTTTTTTTTTTTAAGTACAAGAAGCATCAACACTCAGTTTGGAAGAGTAACTTGTGTGCTAAGAATAAATGGTCTAAGTGTAAGCAACCCATGTCCACCAACAGATGAATGGATAAAGATGTCACACATACACACTCAAGCATAAAAAAGAAGGAAACTTTGCCATTTGCAACATGATGACCTTGAAGCATTTTGTGCTTAGTGGAGGAAGTCAGACAGAGAAGTACAAATACTGTATGTTATCACTCACATGTGGAATCTAAAAAAAGAAAAGAAGCTAGTAAATATAAAAGAAACATACTCAGATACAGAGAACAAATCCATGGTTACCAATAGAGAGCTGGCAGGGGAAGGGGAAACAGGTAGAGGTTAAGAGATATAAATTCTATGTACAATAAATAAGTTACAAGGATCTATTATACAGCTCAGGGAATATACCCAATATTGTGAATCACTATAAATAAAAATTGTGAACCACCATGTTGTACACCTGAATCTTATATAAGATTGTAAATCAAATACACAATTTTAAAAAAGAACAGTAAATAAAAACAGTAAATTGAGACAAATGTACAAAAGCTGAACACAAGTGAACGCGTCAAGGATTTGAGGTGGCTAGTAGCTTATTTTGTAGGCGGAGCACCGCACGTAAAAACAAGAATGAAGACCAGCTCTGCACCTTTGTTCCTTTGGCTCCTGACCAGCCACAGCCGACAGTACTTAACACCCAGACAGATTCTGTTGGCAAACCTCACACTTTTTCGATAAAAATCAGAGGCCTGATGCACGAATTCATCAATTTAAGAGAAAATGAGTCTAGATAAGCTGGGCAAAAGACTCGGTTCCAAATTTACAAGAAATGGCAAGACTGGCCAATTTTTTAACCTGGTGATTTCCATTCAGTAATTCGGGGAGATGATGCTACTGTAAAAAACTTTCTGGCTCCAACAGGGTACGTTCTAAGACCTGTATGAGAAAAGCCTTGATCCTTCTTCAGCCGTGGGTTACTTACAGATTGAACAGCTAAAACTGCTTCTGGAAGTCCCCCACGGGACTTTCTTAAATCTAGATCCGTCCCTTAACAACCTGTACGTTCCTCACCATACATATTCTTAGCTTCTCCAGTTTTCAGCTTCCTAAATCCTCAACCTCACCCCACGAATTAGTCCAATCAAACTCTCCCTTCTTAGACTCTTCCTTATATACAATCCAGGAAACTCCCCTGAGAAACACGTGGCTAAATTTGTCCTTAATGGCGCTCCGTAATTCGCCTACTCCTCCACCGCCCTTCCTCACCTCCTGTTAGCTCCGCCCCTCCCCATTCTCGCTTTCCCCCTCCGGCCTCCCTCCCCCAGCGCCTGCGCTTGCGCACCTCTAATTCAGGCGCTTTCCCTTTCCTGGCGACCAATCCACTTCCTGCCTCCGGTCCTCCGAACACTCCTCCCCTCCGCTGAGGTCCTGGCTGGAGGTGCAGGTTATGGCTGCCCTGCGAATTGCCTGGCTGAAAAATTAGCTCCTCTCCTTGAGTTGGGTAGCTTGAAGCCGCCGCTCTGTGTGTGGCACCTATCTGAGCATTCACTCGCGATCTTTCGCCCCGGAGCTAAGCTAAGAGCGAGGGAATGCCGGCGGAAGGGAAGGCCGGACTGTTTTCTACCTGGCAATAGTGGGGACAGCTGCTTCCTTTCCACCGCCCTCCGCCCCGCCCCCACTCGCAGCCCAGCCGCGCTGGTGAGTGGCGGACAGGAGGGCCGCGGGCGGAGGGAGGAGGGGGAGGTGAGGGAAGGCGGGCCCTCGGCTGCGAGCTAGGTGGGGGGAGGGGAGGGGAGAGCCCGAGCGCTGGAGTTGGTGCTGGGAAACCCGGGGCTAATGTTGACAACAGGCTCGAGGTGAGTCCCGGGGAACCTCCTTCCCCTCCGCTCCAACGACCAGGAGGGAGCGGGGTTGGGGGGGGCACCGGCCTGGACTCCTACTCCCCCGGGGACCCGTGAGGCGACTCGGCACCCCAGCGCTCCGGGGACGGCGAGCAGGAGACGGACCGCGGGTCCGGCGTCGTTCTCCTCAGACCCCTCTCCTGAGGAGGCTTCCTTCAACGCGGGAGGGAGGCAGGAGAGGCTATCGAGGGGGTGCCTGCCCCATATGCCCGGGGTGGGCCTCGGGGCCGGAGGCGGGGAGCCCGCCGTGGCGGGGTGAAGAGGTTTGGGGGTGTGGAGGAGAGCGAGTGGAGGCTGGGGAGAGCTCTTTGGGAGCCGGGAGGGAAGCGAGGGCGAGGAAATGGGGAGGGTGTGTGTGGGAGGATGTGGAGCCGGGAGACCGGCCGGAGCGTGTCGGGCTCCGACGGTGAGAGAGTGTGGGGTGAGAAGTTAGGGCTGGGGCAGGGACGGTCCGCGAAGGTGACCGTGGACCCCGGTGGGAAGGGGAGTTGTGGCGAGGAAGCGAGCGGAGCTGAGGCGTGTGGAGCGAGAGCAGGGGGTTGTGGGAGAAGAGGGTGCAGGGGACGGGGTTCGCTGGATCGGAGAGTGGTGGGCAGGCATTCCTGGGTGGACTTCTTTTTCGTCCCATGGGCTGAGGATTCTTCACTTTGCCTTCATCCCGGGCTTCCCGGTCCTCCTGTTGAACTAAAGAGGCGACCGCGGGGTGTTTGGTTGGCGGAGCAGAGCCAGCTTATAAGCTCGAGGGGACAGTCTGGATCGGACCGTCGGCTCTCTTGCTCTAGGACTTGCACGCAGTGATGCATCAGACCTGAGGAAAACTCTCCCTCACTTTTCCCCTTTAGCAGAGTTATTAAGTATTTAGAAGAACTGTACGACTCTTCAAGAAGACCATTTTTGAATTCTGGTGGAATTTGTAAAAACTTTGAATGAGTCCTTTATACTGAGGACGTTCTTTAAAGTCAGAGACTGGGAGGTAATGCCCTTGTGCTGTTCTGCCCTTAGAACATTTTAAACGAATAACCCAGAATGAAAAGATTAAATATCATTCTTTCACTCTGGAGCATTTTCAGAGCAGTCTCATTGTGATTTCATACATAATCCATATGATACTTTGCGGAGAAATCGCTTTAAAGGGAAACACCCCTTTCTCTGCACACTCCCAGCAGACCGTCGGAAGTACCTGTTTTACTAGTAAAGTAGTTTTACTTTCTTCTGGAAGTTCAGAGTATATTTAGAAAACCAAATAAAATATACAGCCCAAGGGCCAGGACACTATTTTGGGAGCTAGAAACGTGGTTTTAAAGCATGGCTTCCTTTTAAGGACTGTGTGAATGTAATTATACTGGCTTGTAGGAGCTAATCATATTCCAATTAAAAAGATCACTAATTTTTATCTTACAGACTGTATTTAAAAGTTCTAGTTTTTATTTGAAAGACTTGAGGTAAAATATTAAAGCATGAGTTTATTAAAATATGAAATGCTAAAATTAGCATTTCACAATATAATTTTCATATTTGAAATTTGATGTGATACAAATCATACTTAATCTGAATTCTGTAGCTTGTATTTTTTACTTGGCTTTTAAAAAATATTTATTTGATTGTACCGGGTCTTAGTTGGGACATGCAGGATCTTTAGCTGCACCATGTGGGGTCTTTAGTTGCAACATGTGGGATCTAGTTCCCTGACCAGGAATCCAACCCTAGCCCCCAGAGTCATAGCTTCTGGATCACCAGGGAAGTCCCTACTTGACTTTTTAAGTCTTAGGATATATAGGGGGAAAGAACACTGGACCCAGAGTCTCAACCCAGTCACTAAGCTAGTTGTGTAATCTTGGGCAGTTCACTCAGTGTAAAAATTGAGAATTGGAGTAGTTAAAATCTAGTACTCCTAACTCTTAAAAAATTCTTATTTTAGGCTTAACTCTTCAGTTTTCTCTGTGAAAGAGAATAAGCATTTGTCGAATGGCTCTCTCATGCTCTCTTCTAGACTTACAGAAGTTTAAGAAGTCTGTAAGAGAGGTAGCAGTATCTCCATCTTATTGATGAATGGACTCAGAGAAGTTACATTGCCCTGTTTCCATAGTTAGCAGGTTGTAGAGTTTGCAAACTTAAAAAAGTCTGACTGACTTTAAAGCTCATATTATTTTCTCATGGTGCATTGCTACCTTAACATGAACCTTAAAATTTTCATCATTTTTTTGTTCACTTAAATTTAGTTCCAGGTGTACTTTGGGTATATGTTTGTAGTATAAGGATGAAATGGTTCAAAGAAGGTACCACTGCCAAGACTTGAGGGACTTGTTGAGAATCGGTTTTGCCATGCTCTAGAGCAGAATCTAATTCATGAAAGACTGCTGCAGTTTGATATAAAAGGCATTTAAAAGTCTGTTGAATATATGAGTACTGTGGAAAATCACAAAAGTTTGGGGGACTGTTGTGCTGATAAATGATGATCCTTTATAAATTTGTCAGATTCCAGGTATGTTTCTTAATGTTTTAACAGAACTTAATGTCTAATTTTTGTCTTCATAAATGAAATAAATTTTGGTACCATTCTTTTTTATATTCTGAGAACTGTTCTTTCCCATATTAGCTGAAGTGTTGCTTGTTGCTGCTTCACATCAGAAAGTACAAATTCTTTATAAAACTTATTATTTTTTGCATATAATTGCAGATATCCCTAAGTAAGTTTATCTGATTACCTAGGAATTACCTGTCCTCATATCTTTTAGCTAGAATATGCCAAAAGTTAAAACATAATGTAAAAACTGCTTAACCATTATCAGGGACTCTTTCTACTCTGAGATATGTAATTCTGACTTGTGTAGTCAGTATCTCTTGTCAGGTTTTCCTGACAAGAATCCTTTTCAGGATTCTTAATAACTTTGATTAAGCTCTGTCACTAGCTGTAGAAGCCTTGGTCAAGTTACTTGGTCAGGTCTCTTTTTACTCATTTATTAAATAGGGAAAATAATACTTATCTCCTGAAGATTTTATTATTAAATGAGATAATGTATGTAAAATGTTTACTTTGTGAGAAGTAGCTAGTAGCTATTAGTATTCGCTCTTGAAAGTTTGCTTGCCTTAGGGCAGTCATTCAGTTTAGGGCAGTGGTGGGTATTTAATTGAAACTGCATGAGAAGTTGATACTACATTTTCCAGGTAATATAAATATTAACACTGTCTTCCCACATAAATAAGTAGTTATACTCTTAATATATTTTAATGATTGTTTAAACAGGATTAATAGCCCTTTTTTGTTCAAGTTCCACAAGTAGGGTTATCTGAAGCCTTGGGGTGTCATTGTCCAAAAAAATGCATAGAACATGGAAGCGGAGGAGAATAAGAGTAAAACAGAAAAGGGGAAGAAAAGGTGGCTGAGATAAGATACAGACTATGCCATGTGCCTCCAAAAATCACTGAAAGTGCTTCAGTTGGCTTAGACTGTCTTTCTCTGGTAATATTTTATTAGAAGGCTGAAATAAATGCTTTGTGTTTATAAAATATTTATTACTGCAAATGTTTTATTTGCTAATATAGTTTTTATTGATGTAATTTAAACCATATATTGAAAATACTTGAGTACCGTGTTTAGCTTAAAATAAAAAAAACCCTAGGTAGTTTAAGTAATTCTATACTTCTTAAATGGAAAGTATTTTGATTTTCTTGTGTACAACTTTCAAATGATTTAGGAGTTAAAACATGAAGTATTGTCCATAAAAGAAATGACATGAGAACACTAAGCTCTAAGTAGACATGTATTTTTAGAAAAGAAAATCATGAATTTTGCTGGAGAATACATTTTTTGTCCCAGAGTTTATTTCCAGTAAACTGTATGAAGCCTGTACTGTAGACCAGTGCTCTCCAACAGAACTTTCTATAATGATGAAAATGCTCTATATCTGCACTGTCTGAGGTTGTACCCACTAGCGGCATGTGGAATTGAGCACTTGGATTATGGATAGTGATGGAGAGCTGAATTTCAGATTCTGTTTAATTAATTTACAGTGTAAGTAGCCACGTGTGGCTATTGTGGTGGTTTTCAGCTGGTAGTGATTTTGCCCCCAGGGGAAATTTGGTGATGTCCAAGTAATTTTTGTTTTTTAAAACTGGGGCGATACTACTGGCATCTACTGTGTAGAAGGCAAGGATGCTCCATTTACACTTTGTGCAGTGCACACGGTAGCCTCCCTCCTCCTACCAGAGAACTCTTGCCCACAATGTCAGTTACTCTTGAGGCTGGAAAACCCTGGGCTGGTGGCTTTTGTATTGGCAAATATAGAACAGAATATTTAATTTATGTATTATTTATAGTAATCATTATGTTTATAGACTAATTTTGACTACTAA
The DNA here is from genome assembly GCF_023699985.2 of Odocoileus virginianus. NCBI lineage: Eukaryota > Metazoa > Chordata > Mammalia > Artiodactyla > Cervidae > Odocoileus > Odocoileus virginianus. The sequence goes on along the minus strand of NC_069682.1, from coordinate 14,628,614 downwards.
TAAAGAGATGAAAGGTATAGTCTAGTTTGGGATAGTTAGCAGTTTTTGTGTTTGAAAGTTTGATACTGTTAGAGCAGTGAGATGAAATTTATTAGTCTTGTCAATTTTACTAGTTACTTCATAGGAGGTAAGAGCTTGTTTATTCTCCCACTTAAATACTTGAATATTGTATGAGGTAGTGTCACCAGCATTTCTTAATGGTTGTGAAGTATGGTGGGTAAAACTGGTTGAAAATGTTCTCACATAGTACTGAAGTATTTATGATTAAATGATATGTCATTTAATATTAACTGTGAAGTTGATAGTGGTTGGATGTAATGGGTACATGGAGGTTCCTTATATTGTGCTCTCTACTTCTTGTAGAGACTATTTCCTGACTAAAAAGTAAAAAGAAAAAAAGTGCTTAGACATAAGCATAACTAATAATGATAGAATATGGAGTATGATCAGTGAATTATTTTATCATTGAAATAGTGTTTGTTTTGTATGCATTTTATTTAATCTCTCACAGTTGCCAAGTTGCATTAATATGTTCCACTTAACAAAATAAGTGTCACATTACTAAAAAAAAAAGTCACTGCGATTATAATGCTGACATTCTTTTACAGATTGTCTTGGGTAACATAATGCCAGCTGAGCGTAAAAAGCCAGCAAGTATGGAAGAAAAAGAATCTTTACTAAACAGCAAGGAAAAAGACTGCAGTGAAAGGCGGCCAGTGAGCAGCAGGGAGAAACCAAAAGAGGAGATCAAGCTTACCGCCAAGAAGGAGGTTATTAAGGTCCCTGAAGATAAGAAGAAGAAACTGGAAGAAGATAAAAGAAAAAAAGAAGACAAGGAACGCAAGAAAAAAGAAGAAGAAAAGGTGAAGGCAGAGGAGGAATTAAAGAAAAAAGAGGAAGAAGAAAAAAAGAAACATGAAGAAGAGGAGAGAAAGAAGCAAGAAGAACAGGTGAAACGTCAGCAGGAAGAAGAGGCTGCCCAGTTGAAGTAAGAACATTTATTCTAACTATTGATGTGTAGAAATAGGAAGATTGAAATATTTTGGAAAAACAATGATTATTTGAAATAAAATTTGCAAGGTGCAGTTGCTTGAGAGTTGAGAGTATCTTAATTGTTCTGTTAGTTTCACTGACTACAGTCATGCATACAGTGCTTTAACTTTTGAAGTTAAATAATAGTAACCTTTAAAAAGTTTTTTTTTGAGGTGGGGCAATTTGAGCTGTTTGTGCTTTTTAGAAAAGCTTTTTTTCATGGTATAGTATATCGTCTTTCTATAAGAAAGTTGAAAATCTTTCTTTTTTGGCCATGCTGTGTGGCTGGCAGGATCTTAGTTCCCTGACCAGGAATTGAACCTGAGCCCTGGTGGTGAAAGTCCTAACTGCCAGGGAATTCCCGAAAATCTTCAGTTCTTAATGGCTGCTGTTGCATTTCTTATATGCCAAACTCTATATTTGTGTCAACCTGTTTTTAAGGCAGTCCTAATGAAGTAAGCTTGTTTTGTGGATTAATAAAATGAAGCTTCAAGAGATTAAATGACTTGCCTAAGGTCACAGTAAATAGTAGAGCAGCTGATTTTTGAACCTAGTATAAAGCATATGTCTGCAATGCTGAAGACCTGGGTTCGATCCCTGGGTGGGGAAGATCCCCTGGAGAAGGAAATGGTAACCCACTCCAGTACTCTTGCCTGGAAAATCCCATGGACACAGGAGCCTAGTAGGCTCCATGGGGTCGCAAGGAGTCGGACACGACTGAGCAACTTTACCTTTACCTTACCTTAGGCTGACCTTAAAACCATTGTCTTTAAGTACAATTCCAAAATGCTTCCCTTTTTTATCTTTATCAAAATCTATTTGTAACCTTGTAAACCTGTGCAAGTGACATAACGAATTGGTGAAAAATGAGGTAGTCCTCTTAGGAAGACTACCAGGATGTAGCTGAAATGACAGTTGATGAATAGTGCATGAAACCTCATCCAATAATGCATGGGCTCTTCCCTTCATATATGTAATTTAAAAGCTGTTTGCAAATACGAATTTTTATGAATCTCTTGAACAGCTCAGTTACCTACTTACCAAAGTTCTTTAGGACCTCTGTTTTTAATGAGGAAATGGAGTCTTACGTCTGAAAAGCAATAGCAATAGTTTCGGAATATTCAGAACTATGATCCTTGAGAGTTTCTTGCTTATTTTCTGTTTCACTTAAAATAATTTGGAAGGATATTGCATTTCACCGTTAACTTTTGTCTCACCCTTCCGATAACAAAGACCTTAAAAAAACAATAGTAACCAAAATGCCAACTTTTTATTTGGAAAAATTCAAGCATGTAAAAGATAGAATGGAATAAATTAGTATCCCTTCCCATCTACCCAGCATCTGCAATTAACCTTTTTTTCCCTTGAGTATTCTAAAGCATCACATTATTTCACCTGTAAATAAATAAATATGTAAGTATAAATATTTTCATTGTGTGTGTGTGTATATATATATATATATATACACATTATATATCAAAGTATTTTTAATAAAGATGATATTTGAGTTATTGAATGCATGTAAGTAATGAGTTATACTCTCTTAACAAGTACTCTCACTGCTAATCTTGTTTTTGTGTGGCTGGGAGGCTTCCAAGAGATTCATGTCCCTGTTCTCAGTGATAGATGTAACTCTTTGTTAGCATATTGTCGCTATTAGTGGAAAAATTGTAGAATTATAGAGTAACTCAGGAATGGTTATCTTGGGTGAAAATCTGTTTTATTAGAAATTTATATTTTAAAGTTACATATTTTGGTGTCTCAGAAACCTCAGATTATCCCCACTCTCCCACTCGTGCCCGAGTTATTTTACTACTTCTGCAGTTTAAACATGTCCCATCTTTTTAGTGGAAACATAAGTAGCTTTATTTTTAAATCTTCTCAGGATAAACTAAGTCTGCTAACCTTTTATTAAAGTGCTTTTATCCTATTGTTTTTCTGGTTCCTAAATGAGCTTTTAATTATACTTGAATTTTAAGGCCTAAACTTTTATTAAGAAAGGTACTTTTATTAAGAGAGGTTTATTTAATGCTGAAGTATGGAAAAATGGTACCTAACTCAAAGCATTTTAATTATTATTTTTTTGTGGATTTTTTTCTGTTTCCCCAGTGCTTTTATTTGGTTTAGGTTTTATATTTTCCCAAACATATTGCTTTGTTATTTTGTACTAAGAATCCTGTGTTTTATCCATTTATTTTTTTCAGCTTTATTGAGTTACAGTTGACAAGTAAAAAGTTATATTCATTTAGCTTGCCAGTTGGCAGAATGATTTTTAATCTAGATATTAAAAATGCTCCACTCTGCCACTTTTGGTGTTATCAGTAGAATGAGTTCTCATTATCTTGTCATTAATCAGATGTCTTTAAAGTGATGAAAGGGCTTTTTGCATCTTTTGTTCCTCTTGGATTCTGTTGCTTTTCTAATTACTTTTTCATTGTCTTTCACTCTTATGGGATTCATCAGTTATGCTTCAAAATATACAAGGTATCTTACTTACTTTTTTGTTTTTTATATAGAGAGAAAGAGGAATCCCTTCAGCTTCATCAGGAAGCTTGGGAACGACATCAGTTAAGGAAAGAACTTCGCAGCAAAAACCAAAATGCTCCAGACAACCGACCAGAGGAAAATTTCTTTAGCCGACTAGATTCGAGTTTGAAGAAAAATACCGCTTTTGTCAAGAAACTAAAAACTATTACAGAACAACAGAGAGACTCCTTGTCCCATGATTTTAATGGCCTAAATTTAAGCAAATACATTGCAGAGGCTGTAGCTTCTATTGTGGAAGCAAAGCTAAAAATATCCGACGTGAATTGTGCTGTGCACTTGTGCTCGCTCTTTCACCAGCGCTATGCTGACTTTGCCCCATCACTTCTTCAAGTTTGGAAAAAACATTTTGAAGCCAGGAAAGAAGAGAAAACACCTAACATTACCAAGTTAAGAACTGATTTGCGTTTCATTGCAGAATTGACAATAGTTGGGATTTTCACTGACAAGGAAGGTCTCTCCTTAATCTATGAACAGCTGAAAAATATTATTAATGCTGATCGAGAATCCCATACTCATGTTTCTGTGGTGATTAGTTTTTGTCGACATTGTGGAGATGATATTGCTGGACTTGTACCAAGAAAAGTAAAGAGTGCTGCAGAGAAGTTTAATTTGAGTTTTCCTCCTAGTGAGATAATTAGTCCAGAGAAACAGCAACCTTTCCAGAATCTTTTAAAAGAATACTTTACGTCTTTGACCAAACATCTGAAAAGGGACCACAGGGAGCTACAGAATACTGAGAGACAAAACAGGTGATTTTCAAATGTTTCTCAGAATTGAGAATTTATTTTGGAGCTCATACTTTAAAAAATGTAAAGTCTTCATGCCACTGAAAGAACTTGTGGAAAAGGGCTTATTGCAGGTGATTTCTTAACATTCCAGGAAAATTTCACAGGGTAATAATAGTCTTAAGTACTCATGTTTAAATGTGAGTCTTTGATAGATTTTGTTTCTGATTTAAAAAAAGAAAGGGCAAGTATATGATGAGTTCTACATTGTGGATTTTTACTGTGATTTAAAAATCTCCTTAACGTTGAGGGATAAGTTTTCTTTTTCTATCACTTTAACTTACCTGCTATTATTTTTTTGTGTGTTTCACTGTTTCTTTTCTATAGCAGGTTTGCTTTTGTTTTGTATTTTAGTTTATTGACATCACCATTGATACTCACTCTTTTCAAGAGAATAGGTCATACATTAGTGATATCTTAGATCAGAAGTTTGAAAAATAGTGTACCGAAGTAGCTGTGAAAAAATTCTTTAAATGCAATTATGTAAAGTGCATTTACAGGAGTCTTTCTCCTGGGGACATCCATTCAAAATTCTAGAGGAATAATGTTTTTGCCTGTGGTGAAGATCCCTAATTTAGGCCACCCTTGATTATAAGATACTGTAGACTACTGTGTATCATCTGCACCTAGAAGGCATCAAAAGGCTAGAAGTTGATGCAGTTGGTGGATATTAGGTCAGTATGGAGATGTGTATGTGGAGCAGGGCTGAGGGTGTGCAGAAAGGAGGCAACAAGCGGTAGCCTTTGGCTGAATACTTTGCACCTATTTTAAAGTTCCTGTGTGGGGAGAACATTTACTCTTTTAAACCTGTAGTTGGGGAGGACTGGTTTACGTAGTTACCTCTAGAAGGTGCTTAACTTAGCAACAAAAGACTGCAGTAGTGTATACCAGTTGCTCACTTAGGTAAGGGGTAAGATAGGAGCAGAGGCTATGTGGAGAAATCTGGCGGCTGAAGCTCACTCAGGTGAGCGTCTAAGGTGGCAGGGGTGCTCCTTAATGTTTCTTCAAAAGAAAGCCCTCATTTTGTGCTTTTGAGTATCAAGGACTGTTTTAAACTTTGAAGAGGCAACTTCAGAATGTACTTCTGTAGTCAGTAATGGGTTAAAAAAGAAAGTAGTGGTTCTCTATTAATAATTTTCACATATATTAGCCTTCTTAGTTACAATTTACATAGTCATTTTTATAGTCTTTTTCCTTTTCATATATGTTTTATCTAATATGTCACAGGTTATTTTGAAAGTATGCTTTTTTTTTTTGGCTGCTTTCTAAGTTTTTTTTTTTTTTTAGTTAAACTTTTTATTTTGTGTTGGAGTATAGCTGATTAACTGTGTTTTGATAGTTTCAGGTGGACAGCAAAGAGACTCAGCCATACGTATACATGTATCGTTTCTACATTTTCTGTTTTTGATTGGCCTCACAGAAGCTTTTAGGGTCTTAGAGTCTATAATGATTTAATCTAGTCATCCTTCCAATGCAAAATGCAATCCATTTAATAGATTATCTAACATAAATTATTCTGAAAACTTCTTGAACTTAGTGCTCTGAGCCATTTCATTGTTGGACACACCTATTCCTAGCCTGTTTGCTGGGAATTTAAGCTGAAATTTAACTCCCCATATAATGGTTCCCTTTGATTTACTTGTTTTTTTTTTCTGGTACAGACAGAATGAAGCTACTCTGAGTGGGGTTCCATGAACTGTTTACCTGTTCCCAGTGAATTTAGAGAAACTGAGACAATACATTTAGACATTTTGATAGCAATTTTTCATTGCCGTGATATTGTCATTATATTTTATAGCTGTGCAGTGACTGGAAAGAAAATTATTCCTTCACGACAGATAGTTTGAGAAGCATTGGCATGGGACATGTCTCTTCTTTTACACCATGATGTCTCAGAATATTTGCAGACTGCCAAGGTGTTTCCCTTCGATCTTCTCCAGGCTCAGTATGTCTGGTTCCCTCAGTTTGCTGCCTGATTTTCAGACACTTTGGATGTTTGTTTTTGATGCCTTCTTTTCTGCCTGTGGCCTACAGTTTTTATAGCTGCAGTCTTTTGACTTTTTGTTATACTTAAAGACAAATTTTTCAGATGGCATGCTGCCAAGCCAGTTCTTCACTTTGAACTAGAGACATAATTTTTTATTCCTGATACAGACTTAACTCTTAAACTTTAGGTACTTTTGGCATATTATGTTAGCCTAATGATAATTGATGGTGTGTGTGTGTGTGTGTGTATATATATTTTTTTCCATGCCACATGGCTTCTGTCATCTTAGTTCTAGGACCAGGGATTGAAATGGTGGCCCACAGCATTGAGTGCCCAAAGCACTGAGTCCTAACCACTGGCCTGCCAGGGAAATCTCAGTGATATATATATTATTAATTATACTTATCCACTGTTCACATTTAGATTAGATAAGCAGACCTGTTTTTGTTCATGATTAAAGTCACAGAAGAAAATTTTGAATCAGGATACAGTGTTGAGACCACAGCTTTGTGGCCTTTTCCTGGAAACTTAGCTCGTATTAATACAGAGCTGTTGACCTATGGTTGGTTATTAGAGGAGGCTATTTACTAAATGTAAATTGACCTTAACCTGGGAGCAGTTATTTTATCACAGGAACTGTCTAATTATATGTAATTATTTGGAGGATGTGAGAATCTTAATCACAGTGTAGAAAACAATTGGCATACGGCACTTAGTAAGTCACTCATGCCTTAGGATAGCTTCAATTTGAAGAGTCTCTGTAAGTGAGGATTTAAGTGCCTCACTGAGCAAAGACAGGAGGAATTGGATTAATGCAGAGTCCCTACTTGGCCTAATGTTAGTCTCCTTACTTCTAAGAGGGTATTTTACAATTAAAATGGCCAGTTTCCAGAAGTTTCTTTCTGCCAATCATTATCCAGTAGATGTTTTGAAGTTTTTCTCTATCATAGGAATAAATCACAGATGGTTGTTTTTCTCAGTAAGGTTTCTCTTAGGCATGATAATGCTAGAAATCTAGGTGCCAAGCTAATGAGTATTTAAGACTCATGTAGTTAAACTACTTTAAGCCTTTATCTACTGTCTTTAATGATGGTTTTTAAAAACGTGAAATACCCTATGTTTTCAGTCTATGAATTGTAAATGCTCTTGGTCATTCTGGTCAATTTGGGAGATGGCATGGTGCTTAGGGGTTGTGAAGTGTTAGTCTGTACTCATTGAAGTCTATACTTAAAAATTTATTTAATCAATTAAAAAAAAGTAATAAAACCTCTCGTATTTTCTTAAAAACACTGTAATGGATGAATGAAGGCATGACTGAATGAGACCTGTTGAGTCTCAGCTGTTCCTTTCTGCTGTTAGCTATGCTGATATGTATTAGTTACAAGCCCCTGAGGATTTACGGTTGTTAGCCAGCAATAAAATTGATCCTAGGGTTGGGTGAATTCTAATAAATGTGAATTTATAAGCTTTTTGTACTTGCTAAGTACAAAAATCTTATTTTTAAATGCATTTTGGTTAAGTAATTGATCTGAAGAGTTAAAATTAATATTTGCACATTTAAAATATCATCTAGTAGTATTTTCCAGTCTAGAATTAATAGTTTTACTTCTTGCCAAGTGTTATTTTTTATTATTTTCAGTGCTGTTACTTTATACTCGAAATGCTTTGTACTTTGAGATATTCTCATTGAGGTAATATAACCTAGTATTTTTTTGGCATTTAATAAAAATTGGTTGAATAAATGATTTAATTTTATTAGATATAACTTTATTATGTAACAGTTAATTTTTTGCAGTATAGTGAAATCATGGATTTAGATACTAAGTCAGAATACTTGCTTCAATAATTCTGAAGTGTCTTAATTTCTTTTTTTTTCTCCTTTATTGATGGGAGTGAGGGCACATTTTCTTTTCAGTACTGGTGAATTATGACCTTCATGATTGCATGCTCAGTTCAACAGCAGTAAATGATTTGATTTAAAGTTTGGGAAAGAAAAAAATGTAGGTAGAATGTAGACTTTTCCCTTGTTAATGTAACCAGAGAGGTTTCTTTTATTAATGCAAATTCATGAGGCATTACTTTAACAGTGTTGAAACCTGAAAACACATTCCCCTGACATTCAGTAGTGTTGCTTTTACCTTTCATATTCTTTCCGGTTAAGTTGTACCTTGCCTTTACAGGAAGATTGTTTATTAAATGCAGTCCACGGGGTCGCAAAGAGTTGGACATGACTTAGTGACTGAACAGCAAGTATTAAGCACTATTAAAATGTTATGTATCACTGTACTTTATATTTACAGAGACTTTAGCAATTTTATAAGTGTTTCAAAATTGTTACCTTCTAGATATTTTCTAAGTGAGTCAGTGATGTTGATATAATTCATTAATCACTGGGTACAGTTATGCTTAATTGTTGCTCTATGCTCTTCGTATAAGATTGTACAGCATTCATAACCAACTTCAAAATTGATATCTCCTTCTAGATATTTTCTAATTCTGAGTCAATGACTTTGATATTAGTTGATTAATAAATCTCTGGGGACAGTTATGCTTAACTATTGCTCTACTCTCTTCATGTAAGATTGTTCAGCATTCATAACCAAATTCTAAAATGAAACCACAAGAAAATTCAAGTTCTCATGAGAATTTGATAGAACTGTAAAGATGAAAAGTGAAACCTAGTAGTTTTTCATGGGTCTGCTTCATGGTTATTTTTTCAAGATTTGGCCATGTGTTCTATGTTATTTTACATGAGTGGTTAAGGACAAAGCTAAAATAGATTTTCTGTATTCAAGTTTTTTTTTTTTAATTTGGCTGAAAGAAGATTAAAATAATACTTAAAATTTTAAGTTCTTGCCTTTGCTACAGTGGACTCTGGCTTTTTTTTTCCTCATGAAAATACTGTTTTACTTTGATATAGTGCATCAGATGTATGATCTCATTTGATCCTCACAGTACCCTTGAAAGAAATACCTGTATTTTGAAGGTGATAGATCAGATTTAGTTATTAAAGACCTTGCCCAATATGACTTTGATAGCAAATGACAGAATCAGTTTCTTTCTTATCTCTTCATTCTTTATTTTTCACATCTTCCATAGTATTCATCTTCATCTGCATTTTGTTTAAGGTGTCTAATAAACCCAAAATAAACCCATTAGCTACTCAGAATTTATAAGTCAAATCCAAATAAAAGAAGGACCCAAAAGAGAATATAAAACCAGCACCTTGGTTTGGGAAAACTTGCCTTTGATATATGCATTTGAGAGACATCCTAATTCAATATATGGTACCAAGTGGATAATTTGAGAGGCAGTGTAATCCAGGAGTTAAGAGAATGAACTTTGGAACCAGACTGCTTGGGTTTAAGTTTTAGATTTGTCATTTACTCTGTCACTTTGGGCAAGTTACCTCACATCTCTGTGCTTTGGTTTTTTCTTCTGTAAAATGGGATGACAGTAGCACCATATCTCTGAGGTACATGTGAATGATGCATATGTGTAAAGGCATTTAATAACAGTATCTGGCACATTGTAAGTATCAATAAATGTTGCCTGCTCAATTCTTCAGAAAGTTTTTCGAATGAGAATTTCTTTTTGTGCCTTTTTATGATTTCCAAAATGTGTATGTTAAACTTCTTAAACTTTCATAGCTTTTAAAATTCATTTTTTTCCATTTATTTTTATTAGTTGGAGGCTAACTGCTATACAATATTGTAGTGGTTTTTGTCATACATTGACATGAATTAGCCATGGATTTACATGTATTCCCCATCCCGATCCTCCAAAATTAATTTTTAAAAGCAATATAAAGCAACAGAATAAACACTGTACAAAATAAAAGAAGTAGCATGAATGCCAGGCAATAACAATACAAATTTTAAAAATGGAAAAAAATGAATGTCTCAATATAAGAATTTTTTGAGGCATATGTGGCTTTCCTTATGAGATATATTGCTTGATTCCAGAATGGACTATTTGAGATAGTCAGATTTACAATATTAAGTTAATGTTTAATATAAAAAACACTCCAGAAATCAAGGACTGATGTACCTTAGAGGTGCTTCCAGATAGTGATATCTCATATTTTAGGTGCAAGACATCTACTTTCTTTTTTTTTTTTTCCCAGTGAATAAGACTTGGAATTAATTTTGTTTTCATTGCTTGCTTTTCATATCTTTAAAATAGTACCAGTTCCTCCCTATCATGCAGTGAAACCAGGAGAGGGAATGAACTTGTTTATAATATATTTAACAGTTGTACTTGGTTATCTCCAGTTATGACAAGGATTGGCAAACTATGGCTTTCAGGCCAGATTAGTAATAACATGATGTTCACATTTCAGTGTCCATAAATAAAGTTTTATTGGAACATAGTCACACTTATTTGTTTACATATTGTCTGTGCTGCTCTTGTGCTATGCCATCAGACTTGAGTAATTGCAGCAAAGACCATATGGTCTGCAAAGCTTAAAATTATTATTTGTCCCTTGGCAGAAAGTTTGCTGACCTCTGATTTATGACAGCCTCAAAAGAATGGTTTCAGTGCAACTTTCTGTAATAGATCTAAGAGATTGTAATTAAAATGATACATTATGAACCATATTTTCAGCTTGATTTTTCTTAGTGTTATATTCTCATGGAATTTGAATTCACATGAGAAATTTTGGTGAGATTTACACTGATATACAGAAAATGTACTCTGGTCAGATGTGCTGTGTATGTGTATTTCCCTCATACAGGCCTTCTAAAATTTAATCAAACTGAAAAAGTTTCCTGTGGACTTCATAAACTTATAAGAACTGACTTATATAGTACATTCATTAGAAATTGTTTCATTTAAATTTCTTTAGAACTTCTAGAATGACTAGGGATTTTGAATTTTCAGGCACCTGCGATGGCTTCTTTCTCTGCTTGAAGTTTGTAGTCTTACTACATGCTGTGGAATTAAATATTAAGGAAATATATTTTAAATAAATGGTCAAGGAAAATACATATGACACTGTATGTTTTGTATATAATGGATCTCTTCTAATGCCTTTTCATTGTTGTCCTATGCTGCTTTCTGACCGTACAGTGTAAGGTTCTATTAGAAAATCAACCAAAACCTAAGCCCCCCTGCCCTCTAGGACTGTTCTTATTAGACAGTAACCTAAACATGTGTGAATTAAGTAGTTAAGTAAATTAGTATTATTAAAAGTTTAATCATGGAATTGAGGTTTTGAGGAGAGCGAGGAATATCTCCGGAGCTTCAGAGTTTTAACTGGTTGCAGGAGGACTGGAAGAGAATCCCTCTGCCAATGCAGGAGACGCAAGAGATGTGGGTTCCATCCCTGGCTCGGGAAGATCCCCTGGAGAAGGAAATGGCAACCCACTTCAGTATTCTTGCCTGGAAAATTCTGTGGACAGAGGAGCCGGGCAGGCTACAGTCCTTGGAGCTGCAAAGAGACGTGACTGTGTGCATGCGCGCGCGTGAGGACTGGATAGGAGCTGAATGCACACATAGGGACCCCTCATAGAATTCAGTCATTTAATTGACTGAATGCAAAGTCCAGGCCAAAGTTTCAAAGTGAGGTTGATACGGAAAAAAGTGTTCACTTTCTGTTACGATAAAATAGACACCATCTTGCTACAGCTTGTATGTCATAAATCTTTAGTGAATATTGTATAACCTAAACTGGATGTGTTTTCTTCAAATGACCAGAATGCCAAATTATTAGAGAAGTAAAGTTCCATGTTATGGTATTTTGAGATAGTTTTCAATTTTGTTTTAAGCACTGAAATAATTTTGAATCTTAGTTGTCATTAGAGGTTTTGAAATTCCTTGGAACTTGTATCCCTTTTAAGATAATTTGCTTCTGAATAAACTTTAAAAATTTTTATTAATATTTCTCCTAATTGTAGAACATTCTAGAGTAGCCTGCTTTTGAGTATAATTTATTCAAATCATTTATTTAATTTTAATGGCTTTTTTAACTTGAAAAATGATGTGACTTCTAATTAAAAGTTCTACCAAGCTCATTTGAAGTAATATCAGTCATTTTTCATGGCTTGAATATTTTTAAATGCTTGAGTTTTTGTTTTAATTTAAAAAAATTCATTCATAAAGCTTAATGAAAGGAGAGTTAGTTTGGAATAAATATTTGAAGAGAGAAATTGTTCTTTAATGACAGTGTTATTAGAGGAATACTGTTTGGCCTGGATTATTATGGTTAAACTGTCTTGGCATTTTACTGATTTGTTTGTAAAATGATATTGTCTAGTGTGTATTTAAATCATAAGAAAATGAGTGAAAAATTCTCAGTTCTTGTTGATAAGAATGGGGGAAGATGGGGAAGTTTAGAAATGTTCCAAATAAGCAGAGATAATTAAGTGTAGGCAAGGATTTTTTCTTCATGAAAACTTAATTTTATATAACTTTTAAGAAAATGACAACACAAAAAAAACCCATCTAACTTATTTTCTTCTCTGTTCAGAAGAAAACTCAAGGATTAAGAGTACTTTTATATATTTTGAAAATGACTCAATTTACAATTTGTAATTGACTTTTTGAAATCTGTATTGTATTTGCATTAAGGTTTATAAATTTCGTGTCTTACACTACTACATATTTAGTTGTAGAAAAATTGAGTCCACTTATAGACATTTCAACCATCTAAGCTAATATAGTAAAATTTTTACTTGACTGTACAATTGAAGATTTTCATTACTTTTACATTTCTGTTAATAACTGGGGGTGGCTTATTAATGAACTGTTGCAGAGTAGAAGAATACTTGTGTCCTCTGCTCCTCCGAGTGGCCTGTCCTTGATTAAGTGGGTTGCTCCCGTGATATTTGTTAAATGACTAAAAGTGCTTGCATAGTAGATTGAGAATTCACTGTAGGGAAGATGCAGTCTATTTCAAGATAATCTTGAATCAAATCATTGTGAAAGTTTAAAGGTACTGAGTCAAAAGTGCTTGCATAGTAGATTGAGAATTCACTGTAGGGAGGATGCAGTCTATTTCAAGATAATCTTGAATCAAATCATTGTGAAAGTTTAAAGGTACTGAGTCTCTAACCTGTTTTTGAAAACCAACTTGTATATCTGGGGTATATGACTGTAACAAAATACTAAAAATTGATTAGTGGTATACTGTTAAATTTTGTATTTCTCCAGGCATACTTGTTAATCACACTTCATATTTTCTGAAGAACCAATGTTAAATCTTAATTGCTTACAAAATGTGTTTGTTTAGGTGAATTTGATGATGTAAGTTTTGATTTTCAGATACATCTTGTGTTAAGTATTAAACATAGGTTATTAAAGAAGGTTGTGCTAATCTTGTTTGAAAATATCAGATTTTACGGAACATTCCCAGTATAATAATAGATGATCACATCTGTTTTGATAAGATTGTCAGATTATTTCATCATTTGTTTATAGGCGTATTCTACATTCTAAAGGGGAGTTAAGTGAAGATAGACATAAACAGTATGAAGAATTTGCTATGTCTTATCAAAAGCTATTGGCAAATTCTCAATCCTTAGCAGACCTTTTGGATGAAAATATGCCAGATCTTCCTCAAGATAAACCAACACCAGAAGGTAAGATATCCTTAAAAATAAACACTGTGATTTTTTTTTTTAGTAAGCACTAATCACTTCTATCTCTCTAGTCTTCTCAGATGTATATTATTGAAATTGGATGTTTTGAAATGCCTTTAAAATTTTTTTAATGAAGTAGTATTAAGACCTAATAAAAACCTTGGAAAGCTACTTAAAATGCCTCTCTGAATGGAAAAGTCTTTGTGCTTAGAGCAGTGAAGCCTAACTCATAATGATATGATGGGTTTCTTTAGGTTCTTTTGTAATAGATATCTTTAGATTGTATCTAACAGGGCCTGTCTTAAACCGTATTTGGGACTATATAAAGATTTATGGTATTTCTCAGGTAATAAGGTGGATTGGACCTTTGGGATACTAATATTTCTATGTTTATTTTTATTTTTAATTTAGTTGTTTTGAATGGTGTATTATCATAAATTGTTACTTAGAACTAAAGCCTACCTTGCAGTTTTATAAGATAAACTTAGCATTTTGTAAAATGAGTTATTTCTCATATTATTGCAAAGGTTTTAAACTTCCTTTTTGTTAGGGCTCCTAACCCATTATTGTAATATATTATACCAACTACTTGAGAAGTAAGTTGGTAAATGTTAATACATTATTAATTTTAAAACTATCTGAAAATCCTATTTACATAAAAATCTTCAGAGTGAAGTATTTGTAAAGTGTCCCTTTATAATACAGGAAGGTATTTTGTATTTTACATCCTCAATAAGAAAATATCCATTGTACACTATGAAAACATTTATAGTCCTTCCTTGGTATCTTCAGGGAGCTGGTTCCAGGACCTCTGAGGATGCTCAAGTCCCTCATAAAATGGCTTAGGATTTGCATATAACCTGCACACATCTTCCCATATACATTAAATCATCTGTAGATTACTTATAATACCTACTACAGTATAAATAAATGTAAATGCTATGCAACAAAATTAACAAAATTCTGCCATCATTTTAAAAAGATATTTTCACTTGGTACAGAATTTTAGGGTGAGATTTTTTTTTTCTTTCAGTATTTAAAGATGTTGTTCCACTGTCGTCTATCTTTCATTGTTTGCAGTGAGAAAGCTGCTATCATTCGTATCTTTGTTCTTTTTAATATGATGTGTACTTTTTTTCTGATTGTTTTAAAATATCATTACCACTGATCTTAAAGAACTTAATTATGATACTGGCTTGGTGTGGTTTACTTCACGTTTCTTGTGCTTGGGGTTTGTTGGGCTTCTTGAATCTGGGTTTATAATTATCAAATTTCTCAAATCTTGACCTTATTTCTTCAAATATGTATTCTATTCCTGTCTCCCCTTCTATGGGAATTCAAATACCACTATGTTTGAAGTTGTCTTCTCTGTGCTTTAGTATTTTTTTTCTGCCCTGTTTAGTATTGGTTAGTTTCTATTGCTATGTCTTCCAAATCACTCTTTTTTCCTTTTATGGTATATGATACTCTCATGTAGAGATGTAGAAGCTAGTTATGTTTTCCATGGTCTCCAGTATGCTTAGTGTATCTTCTAGCTTATTGAGAATGTGAAATATAGTTGTAATAACTGTTTTAATGTCCTTGTCTTAGTTATATCATTTATATCACTTCTGCATTTAATTGATTGATTGATTGATTGATCTCTATACCTTTGGTAATTTTTCTACTTTGGTGATATCAATCTTTTAAACATAATCTAATGGGTCAAAGTGATAAATGCTTGTTTTATTTAGCATTATCCTGATTAGTACTGAGGTTAGGATCTTTTCATATACTCTTTGACTTATCTGTTCAGAAGCTTTATCCATTTTTTTCTATTGAGATTTTGGACTTTATTTGCAGAAGCTCTTTATATTATGGATATTAACTCCTTTGTATAAATATTGCCAGTATTGTCTTCTGGTTTGTCCTTTGTTTTTTTTTTTTTTTTTTTTTTTTTTTGGCCACACAGCATAGCTTATGGGATCTTAGTTCCCCAACCAGGGGTTGAACCTGAGCCCTTGGCAGTGAAAGCTCGGAGCCCTGACTGCTGGATTGCCAGGAAATTCCCTGCTCTTATTTATGTTTTTGTTAAAAAGAAATTAAATTTATCAGTCTTTTCTCTTACATTGGTTCAGTGTCCTGTGTTTAAATATGTTTTTTTGTAAGGCATGTAAGTAATGAGTTAGAGAGCCAGTACTTTATTGTTTTTGTCCTGTTCTTCCTAAATGACTTTTAATGAATAATTTTTCTCAGGGTTATTTTTAATCTGCATGATCATTCTCTTATAATTCTAGTTTGGAGGGAAGTACAGTGAGAATAGATAAAATCATGAATGGTCTTGTGATCATGAAGTAGGAAATTGCTTTTAATGTTCTGAGTTTTAAGCATCTATAGTTGTATGCAAATGTAGACTGTGTGTGTGTGTACAAACACATGGTTTTCCACTCCCTACTGAAATATGTATATATGTCTTCATCATTCCTTCCCTTCGTTTCTAGTTATTTATCAGTTGGCCATTTATGGCAGTCTGTTTTATACCAAGTGTAATACCAAAAGGAGGGATGCTTCTTAAGGGTTTATGGTAAGATAAACCATAAACTTGCGAACATAATTGAGATAAAATCATACAGGGTGTTGGGAGTATTAAAAAAAGATGCTTCACGGCGGAGGTGGGACTTCAAGCTAAATGTTTAGGAATTGCCAGGCTTATGTATTTCTTACGTTGGTTTTAAGCTTTGTGAAGATGGGCTTAATATATCAAATAGCTACTTAATCTCATATCAGTTGCTTAAAACTTCAAGAGAAGAGCATGTTTATCCTGTACTTTTCTTTGATCTGTTCTGGTTTAGAGCTTTACTTAAAACAGAATTTGATTTTCTGGTAAAGATGGTTACATGCATAATCAAAAGTGCTTATTGACTGAAGAAGTATCTGTTAATTGAAACATTCAAGATTCATTGGTTTTAATTCCCTGTGATTTATTTTACTGTAGAGCATGGGCCTGGAATTGATATATTTACACCTGGTAAACCTGGAGAATATGACTTAGAAGGTGGTATATGGGAAGATGAAGATGCTCGGAATTTTTACGAGAACCTCATTGATTTGAAAGCTTTTGTTCCAGCCATCTTGTTTAAAGATAATGAAAAAAGTTGTCAGAATAAAGAGTCCAGCAAAGATGATTCCAAAGGTAAATGCTAGAGGACAAATTTTTATATTAAAGTGTTATAAATTTTAGTTTCAAAATAATATTTGTAAAAAAAATTTTTTTACTTACTAGTTTTGTTATATGAACATTAAGTCACTAGATTAAATGAATGACAGAATAATATGGGCATCTTAATTAATTTGAGTCCACTTTATCTAATCAGATTTATTTTCTGCTCAACATTACCACAAATCCTTATGGCCTGTATGTCTCTATTCATCAGTCCATCCATCCATTCATTTCTTCACTGAACAGATGGCATGCACAAAGAAATTATGGTTTTTGTCCTCCATGAGCATAATGTATTTTAAGAATTTAAGCATCAAATTTGCCAAATATAAATGTAGATTCTAAGAAAAATGTTGCAGATTTTGTGAATATTAATTTTTTTGCAAGCAGGATTTCAATATGACTTTTAATTCAGAGATACTGATTCTTTGATTTCAAACAGAGACAAAGGAACCTAAGGATAATAAAGAGGTATCAAGTCCTGATGATTTGGAGCTTGAGTTGGAGAACCTGGAAATTAATGATGATACATTGGAGCTAGAGGGTGGAGATGAAGCTGAAGATCTTACAAAGAAACTTCTTGATGAGCAAGGTAAACACTTTTGCCAAAAATTTTAATTTTTGATAAGTTTTTTAAAAAAATGTTTTATTTATTTTTTGGCTATGCCATGCGACTTGTGGGATGTTAGTTCCCTGACCAGGGATTGAACTCAGGCCCTAGGCAATGAGAATGCAGAGTCCTAACCAATGAATTGCCAGGGAATTCCTAACTTTTGTTTAGCGTTTATACACAAAGCTCTTGCCTGTAAATATGGGTCTTTACTCTTTAATTCCTTGTTTTCCTGTTGTTTCTAGGCCCTCACTTTTTTGGAATTTGATTTGGAACAGAAACACTACATGTCCTATATTATGTGACTACAAACTTTAGTGATAATATAAATCTTAATATTTCTTGCACTTCAGTACTTTTAGCATTGTCCTTAATGTATTTTATTTCTGATATAATCTTTACAATCTTAACATAAATGCATTTGAAAGTTGAGAGATATAAAGACAATTGGTATATCAGTTCATCTGTCACTTTTATCCGTCTTTACTATTGAGTAATGTTTTGTATTTAGCAATAAAAATATCAGTTAATTATTTCCTGAATACTTCTGTCAAGTTTCTTTATTAGTTAGGATTCTTTATTAGTTAGGATTCTTTATTAGGAGAATGCCTTTGTCAGGGTTGCCTTTCTCTGTGGGCTTCATTGTTTCCTACTTCAGATTCTCTAGCTCTCCACGTCTTGGAGGGAGGGAGGCATGGCTGGAGGGTGCCCTCGGCTCAGACCAGCTAGTGACATCTGAGAAAAAGAGGGATTCTCCCCCACTGTCTGTATAAATATCTTGGAAGGAGTTGGCTAGTCCTGTGTCATGCTTGCCTGTGGTGAGAGGAGGAATGGTATCTGTGCTTGGGCGGCACCTTTCCCATCAGAATCCCATGGATTGCCTTTGAGGGCAAGCAGTGATCACACTGTTAATTGAAGACATGGGAAAGTGGATGTTCAACAGATAAAAATAGTAGATCTGCTCTTAAAACTACATGTAACTTATGACTTCTCATGTAAAAGTTTGCCCTTTTATAGTTGATAAAGACTAGTGATTTAGGCTTATGATTCTAAAGATACCCTTTCTTTCAGGGGTAATACCTGAAAAGTGCTTCATTTTTCGTAAGAAAGGTGCTTTAGATTATCTGTGCCTCAGATAACATCTTATTAAAGGCTTTTATTCTTACATTGTCTTTGTATATTTCTGAACCTACTTAAAATCCAATTTCATATTAGAACAAGAGGATGAAGAAGCCAGCACTGGATCTCATCTCAAGCTCATAGTAGATGCTTTCCTCCAGCAATTACCCAACTGTGTCAACCGTGATCTGATAGACAAGGTATGAGTGCCTCTGTGTAACTTTACTCAAAGCACGTAGGATAGCTCAAATTAGGAATGTCTGTGGTTTTTGCAGTTTTGACTGTAGAATGAACCATTTCTTCAAATGGAATCTAATATAGGAATTCAGAATGAACACAGTTGGAGCCAATTTGTAGATACTGTGTTTGGGGGTGGGACGCTCTAGAATCCTGTAGACTTGACACTTCTCCCCTTCACATACTGCCACAGTGTGAAAAATACTGTGTTAGATCAGATGTTTTTAAAGTACTCTCTGTAGATTCCTGGTGTCTTTTCAGGTACTTTCAGGGTGTCTATAAAGTCAAAACTCTTTTCATACTAATACTAGGAGTTTCCCCCCCACCTTTTCACTGTTTTTGACATTTGCAAAAGTGATGATGTGTAAACCTGGCATTTTAATGTGAAGTCAAGCTACATTGGTAGCAGACTCTAATAGTAGCCCTTGTAGTCTTCATTGCTTTGCATTTGCAATTAAGAAACAATGTCACTTTAACTTAAAGATCTCTTTGATGAATCTATAAAAATTAGTGATTTTGTTTCATTTCAACCTCTGAGTACACTTCCTTTTAACTTGATAAAATGAGAAGGATATATAAAGCGTGTCTACTGACTCAAGGTTGCTTTGAGCAAAGCCATTTGTATGATTGAGTTGCGAGCTAAACTGCTGCTTTTTATAGAGAGTACCATTTTTACTTGAAAGAATTGAGGGATGAACCATGGTTATTCAGACTTGGGTATTTAACAGACATTTTTCTAACATGAACAGAATGAGCCTCTCACTTCAAGGGAAACAATTAAAAGTATTTACTGCCAGTAGATAGTAGTTGCCAATTTCCTAATTTTTGTTGAAACCTAGTCCATTATTAGCCATTAAATGTTTTCTTTATTTTTTCTTTTTATTTTTCAAAAAATGTTGACTTAAGAGGTGTGTGTGTCTGTGTGTGTGTGTGTGTGTGACATTTTCTAGTGTTAACCAGTTTTTTTCTGAGTGGATGACCTTTGGGGTTTTCATTATCCTAGTCCACAATTTTTCAGTATTTCATGTGGGTGATTTACTTGAAGGAATTTTAGTGTGCTTTCAGCTTTTCTGTTTGTTATTCTAATTAGCTGTAAAAAGCTTTAATGTTATAGAATATAAATTTTAATAAAATTTATTATACTCCCTTTACAAGCAGAAGAAAAAGTTTAAATTGGTTTTACTGTTGACTAATTCAGTCTTGGTGAATACTTTCAATGTGCGTTTACTGGGTTTGAATCTAATCAACATTAATTGGGTTTTATTTCATCAAAAGTTTTTAGCAAATTGTTTCAGTGAGTGTGTCACTGAAGAGTTGACATCCCTTATAGGGAAATCAGAGAATCTTTGTAGAAAGAAAGAAAAGTGAAATTGCTCAGTTGTGTCGAACTCTTTGCGACCCTGTGGGCTGTTGCCCGCCGGACTCCTCTGTCCATGGGGATTCTCCAGGCAAGAATACTGGAGTGGGTTGCCATTTCCTTCTCCAGGGGATCTTCCCAATCCAGGGATCGAACCTGGGTCTCCCACATTGCAGGCAGACTCTTTACCCTCTGAGCCACCAGAGAATCTTTGTATTTGATCCTCAAATCTACCTAAAGGTTGAGAAATTAATGATAAAATAATTATGTGAAGCTATAGAAGGAAAATACTGGTGATACCCAATAGGGTTATTTGATAATAGTTATTTTCTTTTTAAAGTCATCTTAAATGTTTTCATAAACTATGTATATTGAAAATCTTTAATATTTAAATAATATATATACCTGTATTTTAAAAATACTAATTACTCATAATTTTGTTTTCTAGTGGTTTCTCAGACCATATACTTCTCCCAGCTTTTCTTCTACACTTACATTAGATTTTAGATATATTTATAAAATATTGGACACATTTTTGTTATTAAAATATAGAATAGTGGATTGCTATACTAAATAACAATTATAGTCCTATCTTGTGGTTTCTTTAGTTTATTACTATATGTGATTGTCAACAGTAAACCATTTTAGTTGGTGTTGAAGCACTTAATCTTAAATGTTTCTGGTTATAATCTGTGTCTATCTCTCATACCTGGTTTGTCTTTATTCTTTTTTAATCCTTATTAGCATTAATAATTTTCTTGGTTCCTGGCTTCTTGCTACTTTGTAACTTCTGTCATAAAGCTTTCCTGATATTAACATTGATCTATGAGATCAAAAGCATGGGTTGCACATTTCATGCAATTATTTGCCTAACATGTCACCATAGGTCTTCAATCTACCCACTGGAAGTTCTGTTTTTGGCACTAGATTGCAATTAATGTTTGTGAAATATGTTTTGAGATATATAAGGAAAGAGCTTAAGCTTGATG
This sequence comes from Odocoileus virginianus, assembly GCF_023699985.2. NCBI lineage: Eukaryota > Metazoa > Chordata > Mammalia > Artiodactyla > Cervidae > Odocoileus > Odocoileus virginianus. The sequence continues at coordinate 14,607,169 of NC_069682.1, read as the reverse complement.
ATGGTTAAAGTTTGGAATATCCTTGTAATACTAGTGTCTTAAAACCATTGTGAACTGTTTAGGAACTGTTAGGAATCCATTTTAGCATACTGTTTTAGTAGGTAAATTGAGTTTTGTTTTGTTTTTTTTTTAAGAAAAAAGTTTGCTTTTTCTCCTTTAGGCAGCGATGGACTTTTGCATGAACATGAACACGAAAGCAAATAGGAAGAAGTTGGTACGGGCGCTCTTTATAGTTCCCAGACAAAGGTAGGTTTAAAAAGAAAAAAGGAAAAGTAATTCTTAGTGTCTTCCTTGTCAATGGAAGTTATTATCATTGTTGTTAGCATATTTTCTAGAACTTAACTTCTCACTGATTTTTGTTCATGAACTCTAGTGGAAATATTCCATCTGACGCTTTCCTGTTATTTTAAGAACAATAGGTACTTAATAATAACTTAATCATTGCTAGAAGCAATTTATTTACAGCTTCTCTGAGGGGAAAAAATAAATAGTATATATATTTTTTTGGAGAGTTTTTATTTTGTGGAAAGATCAGAATAAATTGATTGTATCTAGTTCTTAAGTGTTGTGTTTAAATGAAAATTTTCAAGGTTTTTTTTGGTCATTATGCTGGTTTGGACTTGAAAGTCACATTGGTGATTTATGTTGCTAGTAATTCAGGAGGTGTATTCTGTTTCATAATGCTGATAGAGAGTTCAAATGCTCTCTTAAACTAAGGTAAAGCCTCTACTTCACCCACATATTTTAGGACCATAGCAGGTCATAGGCTGTTGACTTTAGGAACTTGGAGAAGGTCTACTTCTGTTTATTCAATAGGGAATAATTACAGGATTTTGTTAACTGTTACGATGATTACATACATAACAGGTAATATAGATACTTCCCCCAGAAAGATTCTGTGGAATTTCACTAAAGATTTCTTAAGCAAAATTTTAATTTGATTCATTTGTTGGTCTCTGATTGGTAACATTTCTCAGTGAAACCAAATCACTACTTTTTTCATTTATATTGGTTTTTATCCCTGTCAGCAGCCTTAATATGAGCATTTGGTTTTTCATTTTATTGGGGCAAAGGAGATAGGATGTGCTAAAATGTAATGAGTAGTAATTCATAATTATCTAATTGAGAAAATCTTAGATGAATTACTTTTACTATGTAAAATTATATACTACACTTCATCAAATCTGAGGTGCCATCATTTACGAGGTGCACCATTATTTCATGAACAACTAAGAAAATAATATTGCTGGTTACTTATAAGGTTTCTGATTGTCAGACACATTCTGCTTTCAAACTCAAAATTTCGAATAGTTTTTGCCCTAATATTTTGGACCATTTTTAAAAAGTGGTTCTTTTTTATGTTTGCAGTGGAATGTTTACTTTTTTCTTTTCAACTGTTTATGTGAATGAATAAACACGTAGTAACAATTATCTGAACTTCTAGCTTAGAATGAAGAAAATTAAGCCAAAATAAAAGGCTTTTTTAACAAAAGAATTATGCAGTGATATTGAGTAGTTTATTTATAAAAGAGCATTTTGTCTCCCTCTATCCTCATTCCATCCCACTTCCCTGTCCATGGAGAAGACTGAAAATCTATATATATATACTCTTACTTGGTCTTATGCTAGTTACATTCTTTGTTACTGGATTTGTCTGCCTAGCTCAGCAGTTAGCCGAAAACTAGAAGTAGTTGGAATCTGCTAGAAACAGACTTGAAAGTAGTAGGAAGTGACAGTTTATGGTCTGAGAGGAGAGAAAAAATAAAGATATATATACTTAAAATGCATGGCCTTTTGGAGCCATGAGGAAGAGACCACTTTGTCTTATATATCTGAAATATAAAAATATAATAATTTAGGTTTCTTACAGTCAGCTTGAGTGATCAGGAAAGTTAAAATTATGTTCTAAAATTTATTCCTTCACTAAAGATCTACTCTTACTGTGATTAGTGCTGGAGGTACAGTAGTGAACAAGACAGATTCAACTCTTGTATCCGTGCAGCTTACAGTTTGCAGAGGAAGAGAGAGAATTCCAAGTGCAGTTGACAAGAAGAATCCCAGCGCGCTTTGGAGTATGTAACAGAGGAACTGATTGATTTAGTCTCAGGAGTCAGAGAAGGCTGCCTGGAACAGGGGTCATTTAATCCAGTTCCTGGGAAAGGAGTGAGTGAGGCGAGGAATGGGTGAGGAGAGGAAGTGTTGAGAGCATTTCTGATAGAGGCAACATTGTGTGCAGAGCCAGAGACAGGGAAGGTCACACAGCAGACTACTGCAGAGACCTCTTTCTTGGCTTCCCAGGACATTGTTGTCTAGATTAAGCCGCAGGAGGGAGGCATTTTTACTTCTTTTTTTTCAGCACTGAGCACAATGCCTCACAGACAGAAGGTGATAAACTTGTGTAATATGGTATTTAATGGGCTATTTCTTATCTAGCCCCTTTTCAGCTTCTTCAGTCTTCCCTCTAGCTATTCTTCGTCTTGCAAAATCCCACTCTGTAATAATTTCTTGAAAACCCTTTGCTCTCTACTTGCAAGCCTCTGCTTTCTGCTCTGTCTGGGATATCCTGTTTTTATTTACTGAAAACTTCTGACTTAATCTTGAACTCTTAGGATAAGAATTATCTTCTCTGAACAACCATCCTTATTTTCCTTATGTATATATAGGTGCTCTTTTATAGACTTTCAACATAATGTCTTCACACACATGAAGAATTTGGCACATCACATTAGGCATATTAGTTACAGCCCAATGTTGGTTTGCTGCCTGTATTCCTATGAAACTAAAAATACGGGGCCTTTAAAAGAGGACTAGATCTTTTCATTTTGAACTTCCCCAACATCAAGTATAGTATTTGGTACACAGTAAGTGCTTGAAAATATTTGATGAATTAATATTTGTCATATGCAAATTAAAATTTTTGTTAAAAAATAAGTAAATGCATTCATAGGACTCAAAACACTGAAGGGAAAAACCTTGTGCTAAAAAGTGTCTTTATCCTTGTCTCCGCATCTACTCTCCTCCCAGTAGGAAGCCACTGTCTTGATTATTGTGTATCCTTCCAAAATGTCTTTTGCATGTGCAGGAACATGCCAACATTCTTATATCTTCTGTTTTTTACACAGGAGCAACTTATTGTACTTATTCTTCCAAATTTTACTATTTCACTGAATAGTATCACTTGGAAATCTTTCGTATCAATAGTAAAGACTTCTATTGTTATTTTCTTTTAAATTTAGCAGCAGTTTCCTTTTATGAATGTACTATATTTAATCATTTTGGACATTCCAGTCTTTGCCATTACAAACAATCCCAATTTTGTACTTTTCCTCTTTTTTTTGTACTTTTTGTACTTTTCCTCTTTTTTTTTGTACTTTTGTACTTTATCCTCTTCATTATATTAGCTAGTAGTTTATTCATTTATTTATTTTTCATTATTTTAGTTTTTTTCACACACATGCACGCAAAAACCCAGTTTCTAGATTACCTGTGTGTTCTACTGTTTTGTTATTTTCCTATTGATTATTTTTGGATTTTATCTTTTATTTTCTTCTTTTTTGTTTCATTCATTTTGTTCCTTTTTTGGCATTTAATATATTGCTGTCCTTTTACCTGGTTTTAGCTGTATCTATTAGTTCTGACATGTGATTTCTATTTTTATGTTTTCTAGAAATTCTTCATTTTCTGACTTGGTTAGTAATTCATATTTTTATCATACTATAATTAGAGAATACTGTGTGATTTTTGCTTTTTGAAATTTTAAAAAATTTTATTTGTGGCCTATTACATAGTCAGTTTTCATGAACATTCTCAAGCATATTTGGGGAAAGGGGGTGCCTCCCTCTGTGTGTGGCATTTCCCTCCCCTTCCTGTAAGGGACATGAATCCTAGTGAGTGTCTTTATCTTTCTCTATGGCCAAGAGTCCCTCCTTTGTCCATTTAGTCCATCTAGCCTGAGTTGACGAAAAAAATAGAATGAATTATTTAATAGTTACTTGAGTGCCTATGACTGTGAGGACCCACAGGTTTTATATGTGTGTATATGTGATAGAGAAGTTAGCTGCCTTACCTTGTCTGTATAGTTTGGTTAAGGAAGCATTAAACTAAATAAATCTTAAGAAGGTCTTTACAGTTCTGTTTTTTTTTTTTTTTTTGGTTTAAAAAATAATAGCAACCAGCTTTATTGGGATATAATTCACATAACCATACAGTTCACCACTTTAAAGTATATACAGTTTAGTCTTTTAAATATATTTAACTATCACAATAATAAAAGTTTAAGACATTTTCGTCCTCCTAAAAGAAATGTTACATCCTTTAGCAAGCAGTCCCATTTCCTACCTCCCCATTCTCTCCCGTCCTGCTGCTACTGCTGCTAAGTCACTTCAGTCGTGTCCGACTATGTGCAACCCCGTCCCTGGGATTCTCCAGGCAAGAACACTGGAGTGGGTTGCCATTTCCTTCTCCAATGCATAAAAGTGAAAAGTGAAAGTGAAGTTGCTCAGTCCTGTCCGACCCCATGGACTGCAGCCTACCAGGCTCCTCTGTCCATGGGATTTTCCAGGCAAGAGTACTGGAGTGGGGTGCCACTGCCTTCTCCGCTTCCCTGTCCTAAGAAACCACTAATCTACTTTCAGTTTCTATGGATTTACGTATTCTAGGTATTTCTTATAAGTGAAATCATAAAATATGTGGCCTTTTGCACCTCACTTCTTTGGCTTAGAATGATGTCTTCATGGTTCATCCATGTCATAGCATGTATTAAAAGTTCCTCTTTTTAAGACTGAATAGTATTTCATTCTAGAGCTCTACCACATTTTGTTTACCCATTTGTCAGTTGATGGACGTTTAAGCAGTTTTCACTTTTTAGCTATTAGGAGTGCGTTGTTGTGACTCTATACAAGTTTTTGTGTGAACATACGTTTTCAGTTCTCTTGGGTATATATCTATGAGTGGACTTGTTGTCTTATGGGGTAAATATGTTTATTTTTATTTTTTTAATGTATGTTTAATATTTTTAGTAACTGCTGAACTGTTTGTCACAGTGGCTGCACCATTTTACATTCCCAGTAGCAATGTATGAATGTTCCAGCTTCTCCATATCCTCACCAATACTTTGCTTTTAGCTGTCTTAGTGTGAAGTGGAATGTATCTCATTGTGGTTTTGTTTGCATTTCCCTAATGGCTAATGATTGTGAGCATTTTTTCATGTGCTTATTGGCCATTTGTCTGTCTTCTCTGGAAAGCTGTTCAAATCCTTTGCCTCCTTTTAAATTGTATTATTTGTCTTTTTATTGTACGAGTTCTTTGTGTATTTTTTGTACACATCCCTTATGGGATATAATTTGTAGATGGTTTCTTTCATTCTTTGAGTTCTTTCACTTTCTTAGTATCATTTGAAGGACAAAAGTTTTAAAAATTGATTTATTCCATCTTTACAGTTCTTCAAGTTCTGATCTGAAGTACTGATTTAATTTTCAGTTGTATTCTTCCTTCATTAAATAAATAGTAGTTAAAAATCTTTTTGAAAAGGTTGGACTGTACCTCTTAGCCTGTTAATTTGAAGGAATCCACTGAAATGAAATCTATAGAAATCCCCTTAATTATATATTTATATATTATGCTATAATTAATTTGTAGCATAACTTCACATTTATTTATTTTTTTTTTAAAGTAAGCTACTTTATTATTTTTTTTTCTTTTTTTTTTTTTAATTTTTATTAGTTGGAGGCTAATTACTTTACATCATTACAGTAGTTTTTGTTATACATTGATATGAATTAGCCATGGATTTACATGTATTCCCCATCCCAGTCCCCCCTCCCACCTCCCTCTCCACCCGATCCCTCTGGGTCTTCCCAGTGCACCAGGCCCGAGCACTTGTCTCATGTACCCAACCTGAGCTGGTTATCCGTTTCACCCTAGATAATATACATGTTTCAATGCTGTTCTCCTGAAACATCCCACCCTCTCTTTCTCCCAGAGTCCACAAGTCTGTTCCATACATCTGAGTCTCTTTTTCTGTTTTGCATATAGGGTTATCGTTACCATCTTTCTAAAGTCCATATATATGTGTTAGTATACTGTAATGGTCTTTATCTTTCTGGCTTACTTCGCTCTGTATAATGGGCTCCAGTTTCATCCATCTCATTAGAACTGATTCAAATGAATTCTTTTTAATGGCTGAGTAGTATTCCATGGTGTATATGTACCACAGCTTCCTCATCCATTCGTCTGCTGATGGGCATCTGGGTTGCTTCCATGTCCTGGCTATTATAAACAGTGCTGCGATGAACATTGGGGTGCATGTGGCTCTTTCAGATCTGGTTTCCTTGGTGTGTATGCCCAGAAGTGGGATTGCTGGGTCATATGGCAGTTCTATTTCCAGCTTTTTAAGAAATCTCCACACTGTTTTCCATAGTGGCTGTACTAATTTGCATTCCCACCAACAGTGTAAGAGGGTTCCCTTTTCTCCACACCCTCTCCAGCATTTATTGCTTGTAGACTTTTGGATAGCAGCCATCCTGACTGGCGTGTAATGGTACCTCATTGTGGTTTTGATTTGCATTTCTCTGATAATGAGTGATGTTGAGCATCTTTTCATGTGTTTGTTAGCCATCTGTATGTCTTCCTTGGAGAAATGTCTGTTGAGTTCTTTGGCCCATTTTTTGATTGGGTCATTTATTTTTCTGGAGTTGAGCTGGAGGAGTTGCTTGTATATTTTTGAGATTAATCCTTTGTCTGTTGCTTCGTTTGCTATTATTTTCTCCCAATCTGAGGGCTGTCTTTTCACCTTGCTTATAGTTTCCTTTGTTGTGCAAAAGCTTTTAAGTTTCATTAGGTCCCATTTGTTTATTTTTGCTTTTATTTCTGAAATTCTGGGATGTGGGTCATAGAGGATCCTGCTGTGATTTATGTCGGGAGAGTGTTTTGCCTATGTTCTCCTCTAGGAGTCTTATAGTTTCTGGTCTTACATTTAGATCTTTAATCCATTTTGAGTTTATTTTTGTGTATGGTGTTAGAAAGTGTTCTAGTTTCATTCTTTTACAGGTGGTTGACCAGTTTTCCCAGCACCACTTGTTAAAGAGGTTATCTTTTTTCCATTGTATATCCTTGCCTCCTTTGTTGAAGATAAGGTGACCATAGGTTCGTGGATTTATCTCTGGGCTTTCTATTCTGTTCCATTGATCTATATTTCTGTCTTTGTGCCAGTACCATACTGTCTTGATGACTGTGGCTTTGTAGTAGAGTCTGAAGTCAGGCAGATTGATTCCTCCAGTTCCATTCTTCTTTCTCAGGATTACTTTGGCTATTCGAGGTTTTTTGTATTTCCATACAAATTGTGAAATTATTTGTTCTAGTTCTGTGAAAAATACTGTTGGTAGTTTGATAGGGATTGCATTGAATCTATAGATTACTTTGGGTAGTATAGCCATTTTGACAATATTGATTCTTCCAATCCATGAACATGGTATATTTCTCCATCTGCTTGTGTCCTCTTTGATTTCTTTCATCAGTGTTTTATAGTTTTCTATGTATAGGTCTTTTGTTTCTTTAGGTAGATATACTCCTAAGTATTTTATTCTTTTTGTTGCAATGGTGAATGGTATTGTTTCCTTAATTTCTCTTTCTGTTTTCTCATTGTTAGTGTATAGGAATGCAAGAGATTTCTGTGTGTTAATTTTATATCCTGCAACTTGACTGTATTCGTTGATTAGCTCTAGTAATTTTCTGGTAGAGTCTTTAGGGTTTTCTATGTAGAGGATCATGTCATCTGCAAACAGCGAGAGTTTCACTTCTTCTTTTCCTATCTGGATTCCTTTTACTTCTTTTTCTGCCCTGATTGCTGTGGCCAAAACTTCCAAAACTATGTTGAATAGTAGTGGTGAGAGTGGGCACCCTTGTCTTGTTCCTGATTTCAGGGGAAATGCTTTCAATTTTTCACCATTGAGGGTGATGCTTGCTGTGGGTTTGTCATATATAGCTTTTATTATGTTGAGGTATGTTCCTTCTATTCCTGCTTTCTGGAGAGTTTTAATCATAAATGGATGTTGAATTTTGTCAAAGGCTTTTTCTGCGTCTATTGAGATAATCATATGGTTTTTATCTTTCAATTTGTTAATGTGGTGTATTACATTGATTGATTTGCGGATATTAAAGAATCCTTGCATTCCTGGGATAAAGCCCACTTGGTCATGATGAATGGTTTTTTTAATATGTTGTTGGATTCTGTTTGCTAGAATTTTGTTAAGGATTTTTGCATCTATGTTCATCAGTGATATTGGCCTGTAGTTTTCTTTTTTTGTGGCATCTTTGTCTGGTTTTGGAATTAGGGTGATGGTGGCCTCATAGAATGAGTTTGGAAGTCTACCTTCTTCTGCAATTTTCTGGAAGAGTTTGAGTAAGATAGGTGTTAGCTCTTCTCTAAATTTTTGGTAGAATTCAGCTGTGAATAACTTCACATTTAATTGAAATTTCACTAAAAGTGCTGATATCTTGTTTTAAAATTTTATTAAAGTGTAGCTGATTTACGGTGTTAATTTCTGCTCTGCAGCAAAGTGACTCAGTCATATGTATTCCTTTTCATATTCTTTGCTGTTTTGGTTTATCAGAGAATACTGAATATACCTGTGCTGTTCAGTAGGACCTTGTTGTTTATCCATCCCGTATATACTAGTTTGCATCTGCTAATCTCAAATTCCCAATCCTTCCCTCCTCTACCTGACTTTGCCTTTGGCAACCACTGGTCTATTCTCTGTGTCTATGAGTCTGTTTTATTTCCTTAGATATATCTGTTTGTGTTGTATTTTAGGTTCTGCATATGATATCATATGGTATTTCTGTTTTTCCTGCCTTATTTACTTAGTATAATGATCTCTAGGTCCATCCATGTTGCTGCAAATGGCATTATTTCACTTTTATGACTGAGTAGTATTCCGTTATACTACTTTATTTATCCATTTACCTTTTGATGGACAGTTAGGTTGTTTCCATGTCTTGGCTATTATTAATAGTGCTGCTGTATGAAATAGGGGTGCAGTATCTTTTTAAATTATAGTTTTGTCTGGGTATATGCCCAGCAGTGGGATTGCTGAACCATATGGCATAAAGTGTTTACATCTTAAGTATTATGTGTATATCCACACGTAGATCAAGGTAGAGAACACTCCTAGCCCCCTCCCAAGGCTTCCTCACCTAAGTGAACTTTAAGGTATGAAGTCAGCCAGAATCAGGGAACGTTCCTAAGCATCTCTTAGTTCTTCATTCTGAAAATTGATGAACGTGGTATTGGTTTTCATGACTTTGAAGACCTGTGGATTTTACCATGTTTTAGAAGATGAGTCTCTTTACGTTAATAAAGACAGAATACTCTTCAACAGTGAAGTGCTTCACTTAAATCTTAGCTTTTCCTGATCCAGCTTTTAGGAGCATTTGCTGGAATTTTGGGGAGAGAGTTTCTAATTGAAGCTTCCCTTGCTAGAAATGAGAAACTGAGTTTTGGGAAATCTCTTAGCACTGTACCACTTGATGGCACTGTTGGGTGAGGAACATGAATGTTGTGGGAAAAGTTACCGGGGCATTTGCTTGTCTGTTTCAGAGTAAATGATCTCATTTTTTTTTTTGTTTTGTCCCTTTTGAATCATCATCTGCTTTAGTGTTTCCTATGAAGAAAAACCTTTGTATTCTTCAAATAAGCAGTAACAGTGTTCTTTCACGTTTTTTCCAGGCATTTTTGAGCACAGAAATATAATAGCTTTCAGCAGTTAAATTCTTTAGATTTAGAGAGAAAACAGCTAAAAAGCTGATAGATTATGAGGTTAAAAACCTTTTAAGATTTCCCTGCCCACCCCCCCCCCCCAGCCCCCCACTGGTCAGGAACAAAACCGTGTAATTCTGCTTTCTTGTTTTTACTTGTAGTTAATGACTAGATGTTTACTTACTTGATGATCCTTAACTACTTGTAGGATACTTAAATGTGTGATTTGGGAGACTTTAAAAGTATATGCAAGGTTTTATTATTGTTTAAGAAAGAAACATTCTTTTTAAATTGTTCACTCATTAACTGTTGGTAAAAGTAATTATCACTCAGAAAATTATAAAGTTCAGTTTTTTTAAGTTTATTTTCTAGTTCACTTTCAGAAAAGTTAAATAAAATACGTTTAGCTTAAAATTTAATGCAGGAAATTTGTTTTTTATATTGATTAAAGTGTCTTATAACATTTATGTGATTGGTACAGCATTTAGCACTCCATTTCCTTTGAGCTTGCATTTGTAGGAAAGTGAAAAAGCAGGAAGGTTTTACTTAAATAGTTATGAATGTTGAAAAATATGTAATTTCTTACATTATGTACAACATAAGGGATCTTATTTTGTGAAATAATGAATATTCACAACTTGAAGGTTTAAATGGGGCAAGATGACTTTTAGTATCAACTGTCCATTTAATTGTAAAAAGTATAGGGGTAAAAGAGGAACTAGGAACTTCTTGGTTCGAGAAGGATTTGGTGAATTTGCTAGGAGTATAGGATTCTGAGAAAATGGACTCTCTAACTTTACTTTCAAAAGAAACAAAAACTTTGGGTTACTGACTACTTAGAAGGTATAATTAAAAGAATTAAGATCTTCTAGGGTTTCCTTAAACTAATTTTTAAGTTCCTGTTGAAGCTGAAATCACTGACCTATGTTAGTAGTTTAATGATGTGAGTCTTCGTGGATAGCAAAGGCTGCTTTACTTTCTAAATATATATATATATATATATATATGATTTTATTTATATTTTTGGTTGTGCTGGGTCTTTGTTGCTGTGTGGACTCTCTGTAGTTAGGATAGCGAGGGTTGCTCTCTAGTTGTGGTATGGAGGCGTCTCCTTGCCGTGGCTTGTCTTATTGCAGAGCGTTGTCTTGAGTGAACATGGAGTTCCGTGGTTGCAGCTCCTGGGCTCTTGAGCACAGGCTCCGTTGCTCCATGGGATGTGGGATCTTCCTGGACCAGGGGTCGGACCTTTGTCTCCTGCATTGGCAGGCAGATTCTTTACCACTGAGCCACCAGGGAAGCCCAGGCTGCTTTTCTTTAAAATGGATGGGTCTACCCATCTTTCTTTTAGGATTGGAAAAAAGCTTTGAAGTAGATTGAACTAACTGGAAGAAGAAAATAATGAAGCAAAGTATAGATGACTTGCCCAGGAGAAGAAGGAAAAAGGAGATGACATATTTCAGTTAGGTTTTTGATGCTGCATGTTATAATCTCAAATTTTATTGAAAAATACATTGGAAAAGACAACCAAGAATTGATTTTGTAAACTCAGAAGCTAGTTCTTTAAAAAAAGAGACCCATTTAACAAATATAAAAAAAGTAAAAACTTCAAGAATAAGCCAGCTAATATGCTAGAAATATTTAAAAACCACTTGAAAACCTCAGTGAAACAGGTAATTTTTTGTAAAAAATAACATTTTCAAAATTGATTGAACACAAAATTAAATAGACCAGTGATTATGGAAGAAAATATAAAAAGGTACCAGAGTTATGACTCTGCTCAGTCGTTTTTGCCAGAGCATAGGAGAGAAAAACTTGTCATTTCATAATATGGAAAAATAGGCAGAATCTTAACAATGACAAAAAAAGAGTATAGAGATCAAAAGTATGGGTCAGTCTCACTTTTAAGTGTCGATACAAAAATTCTTAAGTAGAACTAACAAATTATATTTACTAGTGTATTAAAAATAAAAATTCACCATGATCAAAGATAATTAATCTTGAGGAATGAAAAGATACTTTAAATAGGAAACTTATTAATATATATAACAGCAGGGACAGTAAACTATGATTACCCCACTAACTGCATAAAAGATATTTGATAAGCTCTTGTTTTATAAAATATAAAACTTGATCAATTTAATATTATTCTTATAGAAATAGAATGATATTTTCTTAATATGTTGTAGAATATTTTAGAATAAGAGGTAACAGTATTTATCTAAGAAGTATCTGTCGAGCACTTAATACATACTGTTTTGAGTGCTGACAAACTGTTTCCCATGGAGCTTACATTCTAGTGGGGAAGGGTGACAGACAACAAACATAACAAGTAAGTAAATTATGTATGTTGGAAAGTGATAAATTTTATTTTTAAAAAAACAGTGTGGGATAAAGAGATGGGAGTGGGATGGATTTGCACTTTCAGTGGCATATTCAAAACGGGTCTCATGGAGGGGGTGTCGTTGGAACTAAGACTTGACCTTTGTGAGGGAGTAAGTGGCAGAGATATTTGGGGAAAGTAGACTCTAGCTGCTGAGAACAGCCAGTACTGAGGCTCTGAGGATTAGTGGGGGTCTGATGAGACTGGAGAGACTAGTAGGAGATGAGGTCAGGTCAGTTCTTGAGATCACGGAGGTACTGTTTGGGAGAACTAGTACCTGAGCCTCTCAACTCCCAGTGCATAACTCTTTGTTATCCCATGACCTCAATTTTTGAATCTTAATTTTTCTGACCTGCAGTGTGGCAGTTGGGAGGGGTAGAATTTGGGCACAGATTTAAAGCCTTATATTTGTAATTGATCATGAACTGAAGGGAAAAAAAGTATTTGTTACTAAAGTGAATATGAAAAAACCAACTTTGTAACTAAAATATAATAGCAATATATTAAAATGTAATATTCTAACTGAAGTTTGAATATTTAGAAAGTAAATTTGATATTAGTATGAATCTGTCTATTATGCTTGAAAATTAAGTCTGCAGTTGCCGTAGGCTTTTTTTTGGGGGGGGGGGATACTAGCACATGTTAAGAGAATTATTACAAATTTGTGAGAGTGTTTTATAGGATACCTCAGTTCTTTACAGAGTGGATTGTGCTTTTCATTTCTTTAAAGAAGGATGAAGTGAAGTGAATGTTGCTCAGTTGTAGCTGACTCTTTGCGACCCATCCGTGGAATTCTCCAGGCCAGAATACTGGAGTGGGTAGCCTTTCCCTTCTCCAGGGGATCTTCCCAACCCAGGGATTGAACCCAGCTCTCCCACGTTGCAGGCAGATTCTTTATCAGCTGAGCCACAGGGGAAACCCTAAAGAAGGATAGAATGCATTTAAAATATGTTGAAGTACTACTATGGAGCCACCACATTCTTGACTTCTCAGCATCTGTAGCCTTGTTTCTGAAGTGGTGATTATGGTTATTAGGATCCAAAATAAATAATGGATATCAGATGCCTAGGACAGGGCCTGGCACGTTCATAAGAAAAAATAAATGATAATTTAAAAAATTGTGATGATCAAAGAGGAATATAAAGTGTTTGAGGCTCTGAGGCATGAGTTTGAGTACTTTCCTCCCCTTGACTTCACCTTTCAACTTTATCTCCATTCTTCCTTCCTCACCATGTCCCTTCTCTCAGCTAAGGCTTATATCGATCCACACTGGGAGTTTTGCAGATCTAATTTAAGTCTTTCATGGTAGGCAGAGTTTCTCTGATGATAAACCATTTTCATGGTTCTGTAGTATAATGATATATTCAGAGATGTGTAAGACTCATAGAATTATTTCTATCCGTTCTAAATGGCTTTGTGTTGTAGTTTTTGAGCTCTTGTTTTGAATTTTTCTAGTTTTTTGCTTCCTTCCTGACTGTTAGCTCCCATTATTGGCTGCTTTTATTTTTTCCTCATGACTTCTCATTTTCAGAGTCTGATCTGCTGAGTGTTGGTTGACTCCTTGGATAATTGGGTTTTATAAAATAATGTGTGGCAGGAATTGAAAATAAATTTTTAGTTTCTGTGTTGATTCTGATTAGTATTGGTATCCTGGAGTGCTGAATCCTGGAGTTGTATCCAGATTTGGTGAGAACGTGCTCTGATGATGAAAGGGGGTGGCAGCAATGCATATTTGCAGTGATTTGTCTAGAGAAAGGGTAGGTTGGCTCCATGTGAGAGTCCAAGTGGGCTTTATAATGGGTAAAATAAATTAGTGTATGGGTTTTGTGCTGTTTGTTTGACTTACTCTTTTGGTTATTGGTTAACCCTTTTACTTTACTTTGAGGCTTCTAAATAACTTCTCTGTAGATAAATGAAGGAAATGGTTAAAAAGGATTGTTTTGTTCTATTTAAGTTATCTTTATGTTACCTTCCCAATAATTGTGTGATTAAAATTTTAAGCCATGTTTTCTTTGCTATTTCATATTTTATCAGAATTGTATACTTGATGAAATTTGCAGATGTGCAATAATTGCACTGAATGGAAAATACCAGATGATTAATAAACTTTCACAAGGCAAATTGAATTGAATTTCCAAATACTTCATTATAATGGCAATAAATGGGCATGTCTGTATGATTACTAGTTTTTATAATCTTTTAATGTGTGACTATATCTGAGAAAGTTTAAATTATTTTAAAATGAGTTATTTCTGGTGTGCTTTTCCTTTTACACATATCACATATAACTTTTGCAGGTTGGATTTGCTACCATTTTATGCAAGATTGGTTGCTACATTGCATCCCTGCATGTCTGATGTAGCAGAGGATCTTTGTTCCATGCTGAGGGGGGATTTCAGATTTCATGTATGTATTTAAGCATTTATTTTGTAATATATATATATATATATATACACACACACACTTATGAGTGAGGATTCTTTAGTTTAAGAATATGATTATTTTATTGGTAAGCACATTTTGAAATCTGATAGTGGTATAACAGTTCAGAATGTATGGACTTCTAAATTTTTAAAATGTGAATCTATTCAACAATACTTGAATTTTGTAAATGCTATTACAATTTGGAGATGAGTGGCTGCTGCTACCTTGTTTTCCCATTGTAGGTCCTGTACTCTGCTTTCGTAAAGTAAAACCATTCTCCAAAGTCAAGAGAGCCAGCAGGCCTCCTTGGGGTCACCAGAAGGAACATAGGGTTGGCCGTGATTCAGGGCACAGTGTCAATAGGATGCCTGTTTAGGTGTTGGGGTCCTGTGTTTGGAGCACATGAAGTTTTGATCTCAGTGAATGCGGTCATAGGCCATGTTTTTATTGATTCTTGCCTTAAAAATCTTTACGTTAAGGATTCTTCATAGAGTGTCTGTGAGTGGTTCTCCCAAACCTATGTTACCCCATCATTTTGGCTTGAAAGAAGTAAAATGATACCTTAGGAGTGACAAAGTGAACATTGATAGAATTTGAAAAGACCTAAAATGCAAGTGTTCATGTATGTCAGTGGAAAAATTGTTTGTAAAATTTAGCTTTATATATCAAGTTGCTTGGAATGCACATAAATGTTTGCTGAGCTCGATATATACTTTATTATACTTGTTCTGTGTAGGACTGAGCACCAGAATAGAAAAGTTCTTGAGCTCAGGAGTCTCATGATATAATTAGGAAGATAAGGCATAAATACAAAAGCAAGAGTGAAATAAAAAATTAAACCCTAAGTGTATATTGATGTTATAAGGAAATACATGCTTAATTGCCAAATGAATTGTTGGCGAGTCAGTACCTTGAGTGTAGAGG
Organism: Odocoileus virginianus; assembly: GCF_023699985.2. NCBI lineage: Eukaryota > Metazoa > Chordata > Mammalia > Artiodactyla > Cervidae > Odocoileus > Odocoileus virginianus. Next base: position 14,591,687 of record NC_069682.1, on the reverse strand, counting down.
AGGCAAATTCTCTGTGGAGGTGGGTGGTCTCTGAAGGCTTCTTGCCATAGGTGTTAATCGTTAGTATGAGATTTGTGGGTGAATTTTTCTGCACCAGCTTTTCTCCTGAAGTGTGTTTCAGACATTTGTAGATATTACTACACAGGGACAAGTCTCTGTGTCTAGAAAAGTTTGAAAACACTGAGATCAAGAAAGTCAGACCATTTTGTTTTTGCTTTATGGTAAGAATTCTCAATGTTTTAGTAGGATAATGAGCACTATGAACCTCCTGGAAGGGGCTGACTATACACTCGAAGGACACATTTTGGTAAATGCTACTAGTTTAGGGGCTGATGGGCCTGAAGGTATATAGTTGATATCCCCTCAGGCAGATATAGACAAGACAGTGTTTTACTAGCAGGCAGTATGACAATATTGTATAAGTTACATGCACATACCCCTCTACCAAAGCTACAGTCAAACAAAATCTAAGTTGCTGGACCACACATGATTAGTGCTTTTGGTGAGAAACCTAAAATTATGGAAATTCTGTTTTTGTGTACTTCTGTCCCATCTTTGAAAATTGGGGTGAGAGTTGAGGGGATTGGCATTTTTGTTGCTGTTGTAAGGTTTCATTACAACGAGGAGAGTATCAGGATTCCAGAGAGTATTTGGGAGCTGCTGCTTTCAGGGGAGAGGAGAAAGTTCACTTGGTGTCAGCCATCACCTCTGCTTCCTCTTGATACAGGCTTTCCCACCGTCAGATCTGCAGACTTGCCATTGACCTTTTATCAGGCAGTAAATGTGCTCAGCCCTGTCCTATCTTTAACGTGAGGTATAAACAAGAATTTTTACGCAGCTGCAGCCCTCCCCATCCTCCTTCACTTCCTTCTTACTCGAGTCCTGTAGAGTTTGCTTGTCTCTTACACCTCTGACAGTTGTCTTTGTTTCCATCCTAGTGCCCTGGCAGAAACCTGCACTGCTCTCCTAAGCACCTCATCCTAGTTGATGGCCCTGAGTATTCTGACTGTCACTGTGACTCCACAATGACCAAGTTACTTAACTGCTCCACCCCTCTGTTTCCTTTTATTAAATGAGATAATTTGTATCTTTTAAAATAGGATTGTTCTCAGTGATTAAATGAGATAATGCATACAAAGCTCATCACACAGTGCCGGGACACAGATGTCCTTATAATAATAATGACCCCTTTTGTGTACCATGCTCTCCTGCTTTTCACTTCTGACTACTTTCCTCAGTATGCCCTTGCTCTTTTTTCCTGCTGAGTTTATGTGGAGGTATTCTTCCTTCACACTCCTTTTTAACAGAATGCAGTTTCCCTGGGGTTTGGTTGGTTGATTTCCCAGCATCCTCACGTACCTGTCTCTTACCAGAGCCTCTCTCCTGGTGCTTAATAAGTTGTCATGTACTTTTAGCTAAATACGTCCATAAGACAAACTCATTTTCTTTTAAAAAGTATCTTTATCTTTCCCTTCCTCATACAAACTTCTGTATTCTTCCTGTAAATTTGCAATATAGTTTATATAATCACCAAGGGAAATAGCTTTACTTTTGCTCCTCTGACATTCAGGAACCCGTGTTTGCCAAATTCTGTTGATAATACCTTCTAAAACTCGTCCTTAGGCTAGTATCTTTCCTTCAGTCCCAGTGCCACTCTTTCACTTTCTGTAGCTTGAATTAGGAGAATAGCTGTGTAACCAGGTTCCCCATCTCTGCCTTCTCTCTAGCTGTAACATATTGTCACAATCTGATCCTATTTGCTCCTTGCCTAAGAACCTCACCTGAGAAAAAATGCTGGTTGGCAAAACTATATAAAATCTTATCTGGTAGTCAAAGAAATTCTAGTTAAGACAACAGGTTTGTTAATTTGACCGACTTCTTAGTGAAGGTAATAGAAATGAGAAACCATTCACATATACTTGAGATTGGAATTTGGAGAAAGGAATTTGACAGTATGTCTCAAGATCATTGGAGGTATTCATACAGTAGACAACTCTGAGAATCTGTTCTAAGCAAATGATCCTGAGTACCCCAAAAGCTTTATTCACATCATGAATTGTAATAGGGGAAAAAAGGAAAATAATCTAGAAGTCCAACAATGGATTAATCAGAAAATGGTTATATAATCACAATGCCAAAATGATACAGAGCCATTGAAAGTCTTATTTACCAAAAGTTTTCAAATCGTATATAAAGTACTTTTAGGGGAGAAAAAGCAAGCTCTAAAGTCTTAAACATAATAAATCTACAATTATGTTAAAATGCTTAGAAAGTAAACAATAGAAAAAAGTATATATCAGTATGTTAGCAGTGGCTGTTAGATAGTGAACTTATGAGAAATTCTTTTCCTTTCTAGTTTTCTGTGTTCACATTTTTAGCAAGGGCTGCTTCTTTAATAATGGAGAAGACAACTTTTACTTAAATATAGATTAATCACCCTCACGGTTCAACATTTTTGAAATCTGGTTTTTTAACTTTTTTGATCAAACCTCTCTGTTGGTAAAAAAAGTTGACCACATATCCCAGTATAGGCATATTTATTTATAAGTTATGTGCATTTTTAATTCTACCAGATATTTCATGTATATCATAAGACATACAAAGGTAACTTTAAAGTATGAGATAAAAAGCAAAAACATAAGTAGAAGTTTTATTCCCCCCACCCCAGTATATCAAGCGTCTTATCCTCCCTACTTTGGCAATCAGTAGTCCTTAGAATAATATAAATTTTCTTTGAAGGCAGATTTATTTATTTATAAACCCAGTGCCTACTTAGTGTTTAGTGTATAGTAGATTTTCCAAAATATTAGTTGAATGATTGAATGTTTGTGTAAAACAAATGAGCTAATTATGGAGGACATACAATATGATATTTGGGTGAAGTTATTGAGGGACCAGTTTGGGGCAAAGAGTTCTTCCTTTGGGGGAATAATGAATGATAGGCCTTGAAAGTTCTTTCTTTTGTATGTTGACATCGCTGAAGAGATTTTAACTCATTATATGAATTTAGTTATTCAGTTAATCTCGGTTTTAGCTGTCACTAATACATGAGTTGTAAGTAGCATTTTTGCTGAATTTGATTATATAAATAAAATCTTGTAAGACATTATTGAACTAAAACTATATAGAAAATTTTACATTCATCTGTATTTACTTTTGCAGAAGTGTTTGACATACCTTTTGATCATAAAGAATCAACAAATGAGATTAGAAAATATTAAATGAGGAATCAGAATAAGTTAGTCTTTTTTATTGGTCAGTCTTTTGAAAAACCTTCAGTTTTTTTTTTTTTTTTTCATTTGAAAATGAGGGAGTGAGATGATTCATACCTCATTTTAAAAGTCTATAATCTTGTCATTTTAGTTAGATTGTACCACCTTAACCTCAATAATATGTAAGAATAATTATGAATGATACACTGTGTTACTTGTTTTAGAAACTATGATGCTTGGTAATACTTAAAATTGTATGATCCTTAGGAATTTGAGTCAGTTCTAGTGAGGTGGATGTACCCAGAGCCTGCTATACAGAGTGAAGTAAGTCAGAAAGTGAAAAACAAATATATCATATATTAATGATATATGTGGAATCTAGAAAAATGGTACTGATGAACCTATTTGTAGGGCATCAATAGAGATGCAGATGTAGAGAAAAGATTTGTAGACTCAGCAGGGGAAGGAGAAGGTGGGAGGAACTGAGAGAGTGGCATTGAAGCAAATACATTACCATATGCAAGATGGTAGCCCATGGGAGTTTGCTGTATGGCTGCAGGGAGCTCAGCCCAGTGCTGTGACCAGCTAGAGGGATAGTGTGGGGTGGGAGGGAGGGGACATGCATGTACCCATGGCGGGGTTCGTATTGATGTATGGCGGAAACCAGCCTAACACTGTAAAGCAGTTATACTCCAATTAAAAACAGATAGTTAAAAAAATTATGCGATCCTCACAGCACAGAGCTTGTACATCTAGAATCACCCAAGGAGCTTTGTGAAAGCATATGTATGTATTTCCCAGCTTTCTCCCTTTAAAGATTCAGCTTTGGTATATCATTTTTGAAATGCTGCTTTTTACTTTTTCTGTTTCTATATTTCTTTAATTGTAAAAGAAACACATGCTCAGACTGGATGATTTAGAAAATACAAAAACACATAAAGAAGAAAGTGGGGGGCAATCTCATAATTTCATCACTTAAACCTTGTTAATATTTTAGTTTAGTTTTTTTTTTTTACTTTTTTGCTTCTGTAGTTTTTCATGGATGAATTTATATTTAGTACAATTTTTCATTTTTTATTTCTCAAAAGCATTTTACTGTATCATTTAAAACACTTTGCAAGCATCATTTGTATAATCTTTTTCCTGGATATTAGTTGCTTAGTATTAGGTGAAGTGTAGTTATCATCATTATCGCCCACCATCATCATCCTTGTTTTTATCCTTATTTTTCCAAGTGAGTGAGTAGGTTCAGGGAGTTTTATATGCATTATCCAGGATAATATACCCCCACCCTCACTCCCAAATGGCACAGAATGACTACATGAGCTCAGGTGTTGTGAACTGCACATCTTAGTTCTTTCATGGCACTGCAATATATGTGTAAACATTAAGCATTTTCATTAATTTGTTCAGTCAGTGAACATTGATTTTGTGCCCATGTGTTAGTGATGCATGTACAAATGTGGATATAACTCATAATGACTAGTATTTATTGAACTGTTTATGGTCCCAGTCACTACACTATTGATTGTGCTTTGTATGTATCAGTTCACTTAATACCCACAACCCTATATGATACAGCTTACTTTGATTAGTTCCATTTTACAGATGAGAAAATTAAGGCATAATGCTTGCTACAGAAAGGTGGTCCTTAAAAGGAAGATGATGAATTCCATTTAAGTGTAGATTGTCTATGTAGAAGATTAATACTTATGTAAAAGATTGTCACTCATTGTCCAGGTGTGGGTGAGGTTAGAACACACACACACACACATTCACAGACACACTCACAGACACACAGATGCACACACACACAGACACACACACACACACACACACACACACACACACACACAGACAGACAGACAGACAGACAGACACACACACACACACACACACACACACACTTTCAAAGAACTGCCATATTATTGTTATTGTTCAAAGAAAAGTCTTCTATACTGTAGGTTTGGTTTTCTGATGAAAATATAATTCTGAGGTTAAATCCATTTACATTTATCTTGATGTGTCTGTTCACATTGTACTGTTGTAATAGGATTTCGTTATGTTCAGTATTTTTTGAAATGTGTGCCTAAGTAGGGGGCTTATATTTGCAAAGGATTTGAACTTTGATATATGACTGTGACTATTGATAATTTTAAAAAAAAGTGATTGTATTGGAAATTTCATTGTACTAATGTATTTACAATAAAAAATGTAGTATATAGTTCATAACTATAATACACTGACTAAGCCTTAATATTTTTTGCTTAAGTGAGCTTTAGGCATTTATTATTTTTAAAGGAACATTTCCTAATGTATATTCCTTATAATATTAATTTAACAAACTAATAGTTGTTAACATTTCAAAGGCGGTATGTATGTTTTATGTTGCCAAAGAAATTTGAGAAACTTTGAATTAAGTTAAATAGGTTTCTTTGTTTGAGAACCTCTTTAAGGCTGCTGAAATGCATTGTTTCCCCAGATTACTTGGCCATGAAACTGTTTTGGAAAGCACGTCCTGGCCCTGGTGTTCCACGGAGCTAATTTTGTCTTAACTTAGAATAATTTGAATATAGCAAGAAACTATACCCAAATTTATTTAAAATATCTTGAGTGAATTCAGTCTTATTAAAATAACAATTCTTATCACAGATTTCAGACTACTAAGCAATGTCTCTTTTCTTTTAATTTGTAGGTACGAAAAAAGGACCAGATCAATATTGAAACAAAGAACAAAACTGTTCGTTTTATTGGAGAACTCACTAAGTTTAAGATGTTCACAAAAAATGATACACTGCATTGTTTAAAGGTAAGTGCTGAATCATTTGAAATATTTTTTAATAGATAAATCTAAAGTTTTAATGCTTTAGTTTATAAATGCTGGAAAATGATGCAATTAAATATTTAATCTGTAGGACGACAAAGAAGTAAAAAGGAACAATTAATAGATGAGCAAGCTAGAGAACAAATAATAAGATGGTAGATACAAATACAGCTATAACAGTAATCACATGTAGTGTAGAAGGACAAACTACATTAAGTAAAAGCCTTAAGAATATAAGATTTGATTGAAACAACATTATGTGCTGCCTGCAAGGAAGATGCCCTTAAAATATTAGCACCAGGAAGCCTCAAGTGAAAAGATGGGGGAAATATACCAAGGAAGCACTTAAAAATATAAGATTATTATCAGACAAAGTAGACTTTAAGGCACAAAGCATTGTTAGAAATAAAGAATCATAGTTCATAAAGATAGTGTTAACCTTCCTGAATCAGTATGCATCCAATAATTATTTTCAAAATACATGAAGCAAAAATCAATAAGGAAAGAGAAATCTGCAGTCATAGTGAAAGACTGAAAAATACCTTTTAGTAGCTGAAAGCATAGGCAGGCAAGTGAGTGAGTGAGTATGTACCATATTGGACAATGCAATTAATAACCTTAATCTAATTGACAGTATATCCAACAGAATCAGAATGTACAGTCCCTTCAAATGCACATGAATGAACCAAAATCAATCAGAAAGTCTCAGCAAGTTACAAAAAGGAAATTACTCAGATTACAATTTTTTGTCCACTAAGGAATCAAACTAGAAACTCATTAGTAACTAACTAGTTATGTGTGGTAAAGCTGATAACAGTATCAGTTCAGTTGCTCAGTCATGTCCTACTCTTGTGACCCCATGGACTACAGGCTTCCCTGTCTATCATCAATGCCCGGACTCTATGCAAACTCATGTCCATTGAGTCGATGATGCCATCCAACCATCTCATCCTCTGTTGTCCCTGTCTCCTCCTGCCTTCAGTCTTTCCCAGTATCAGGGTCTTTTCCAATGAGTCAGTTCTTTGCATCAGGTGGCCAAAGTATTGGGAGTTTCAGCTTCAGCATCAGTCCTTCCAATGAATATTCAGGACTGATTTCCTTTAGGATGCATTGGTTGGATCTCCTTGCAGTTCAAGGGACTCTCAAGAGTCTTCTCCAACACCACAGTTCAAAAGCATCGATTCTTTGGTGCTCAGCTTTCTTTATAGTCCAACTCTCACATCCATACATGACTACTGGAAAAACCATAGCTTTGACTAGATGGACCTTTGTCGGCAAAGTAATGTCTCTGCTTTTTAATACGCTGTCTGGGTTGGTCATAGCTTTTCTTCCAAGGAGCAAGCATCTTTTAATTTCATGGCTGCAGTCACCATGAAATTATATGAAGCACAGATGAAATAATAATTCTGCATTTGAAATTGGTCATTACTAACAATAACAAATTTTTTATCAAGTTGATTTCCTTGAGATATCACTACCTATGTCACACACACTCGTGGATTCAGATACATTTGGAAAACCCTTAGTTAAACAAACATGTTTCTTTACTGCATGATTAAGAATGTTTAAAATATTTTGAACAATTGTTGCAAATATTCAAGAGGTTTAGTTTCCTAAACCTACCTGGAGCATCTCAGGAGACTACAGAGTACATTAGGGAAACTTTGGACAGCATTTTAAGAGGTTGTTAAAGTTTTTTCAGTGCTGTCATTGAAGGGAATCATGCCATGAACATCTTAAACATTAGTATATCTCTGTGTTAATTACCGACATATGTAGGAAGAATATACATTTGTTTGACTCAAGTTCATTTCTGTAAATTTGGTTTAAGGAAATAATCATAAATGTATTTAAATTTATCTACAAAAATGTTGCACTACACTGTTGTTTATAGTAGCAAAAAATCATAAAAACATTCCATCAATAAGAATTGGGGAGGTTTTAGTATAATTCATAAGTACTATGTACCCTCTAAATTATACCATAGAAGGAAAAATAAGGACATGGAAAATACTCATGTTAGCCAAAATAAAAGCCAAATTATTAAATGATATGACTAAACCTGTTTGGTTTAGAAAATATGCACAGAAAAATATTGGGGAGCTATATATTAAAATGTTGTAATATGTTGTTAAGTTTCATACAATAAGCCTTTTGTTGTCAAAATTTTAAAGGTAAATGTTGTGTATAGCCAAACCAGAAAATATTTAGAAAATGCTAGCTATTTGTATGTGGCATTTATTTAAATATATAGCATCTCCTGATAAATATGAGTTTTGATAAATTAATTTTCATATATCTAAAAGGAATGACATTAAATATATTGGTGTTTTTAGATAAAATTTTATGGTTGAACACAAAAGATACCCTGTGATAAAGCTTGACATCTAAAATAGACTAGTTTTTTTTTTAGTTGAAAGTATAGTTGATTTATAATGTTGTGTTTAGCTTTTCTTTTTTTTACAGTGACATTTTTTAAAGGTGTTCCACATATTAGGTATGTAATGTTTTCTTTAATAGGACTGAAATGTCTTTTTGGGTTTTTGTCATTATTATTATTACAGATGCTTCTATCAGACTTTTCCCATCACCATATTGAAATGGCATGTACCCTACTGGAAACATGTGGAAGATTTCTTTTCAGATCTCCAGAATCTCACCTGAGGACCAGTGTACTTTTGGTAAGGGCTTGAGGATAGTAGCAAGATCTTGAAGTTCATGATTTACTCAGGGGTTAAAAATTTTGACCAGTGCTTGTTACCTTGATCAACCATTTAAACATGTTTACTTCAGTAAGAACTCCAGCCATTCCTGAAGAGCTATAGGAGCTTTTCTCATTTGGCTGTCAGTGAGTTCACACTATTGTAGAGTGGGATTGAATTCAGCCCCAGATAACTTTTGGTAAACTTAGAGCCATCTTTCTGAATGTTCTTGGTACATTGTTACTGTGCCATAACCACATAAATGATGGGACTTAAATTTTTAAAATTAAAAAACAAAACATAAGCTTAAAAAATTAACTTGGAGAAGAAGATATTTCTTAAGCTAATTAGGATGCCAAAATGGCAGTCATGTTTTTTAAGCAGTTAAGTTATGCTTATTGGTAATACCCATGCGTTCACTTGGAGCCTCACGGGGAGACAGTGTGGTGGGGGAGGGGTATCAGTTCGTGTCAGAGAGCACTGGGTGGAGTCTCTGGACATAGACTGTCATTGCGTCAGTGTTGCTTTTATAGAAGTGCTGATTGCGTCTTTTTCTCTACCTGTGTTGTTTTTTTAGAATCTAGTTATAAGCTTGACTACTTCTCTGACAATGATATTTAAAATGAAAAATCATAGTAATTTATTTCTAGTAGACAAATATTAATGGGACAAGCATTAATATTTTGTCTAGTAGACAAAAATATTGATGTGAAATCATATGGAGTTGACTTCCACATTCTTTTTAGGCTTATTCAAGTGAATAATAATCATTCCCAGTTGAAATTTTTATTTTAACATAGGAAAAACTCTTCCTTCTCTTTGGCTCTAGCTGATACGGCTAAATGAGACACTACATATTATAATAGAGATGCCAAGAAAGATTAGCTTTTAAAAGTGACTATATTTTGTTTGTAATACTGAGCTGTCTATGTTTACTGTTTACTGGGGAAAGTTTACTAGTCATGGTATGGATGCTTATCCCATTGCTGCAAACCAAAGTCCTTCTTGCTTGACTGGTTTTCGTGGCTCAGGGTATCTTTCCCTGTCTTGTAGCAAGAGCAGCAAGCCTTATCATTGACTGTCTTGCTTTCTGGATAGGAGCCTTATTTATCATATAACATTTTGGGGGCTCCTCCTGTGTGTCAGGCACTGAACTGCAGGAATGATGTTCTTGCTGATTGGGAGGGGTTAGTACAAAGAAACAAACATAGTTGGCATCCTTAAAGTGGTCCCTATCTAGTGCTAATTCCAGTATAGTGTTCTACATGTTTTAACTGGGAAAGGTGTGCAGAGGATCTTATGCACTTATCGAGGGAGTACTTTAAGCTAGACTTAATGAGTCAGAAAGGATCTTCCCTAATAGCTGCTTGGTATTCCTTGAGTGCAGACTCTTCTGTCGGACCCTTGGGATATAAGAGTGAAAAAGATAGTCCCTGGCCTCAGGGAATTTATAGTCTTATAACTCAGATGAGTAATTAGACAACTGAAAAAGGGGAATGTGATCTAATACTGTGGGTCAGCATAGGGTAATATATGTCTGCATAGGAGAAGTGCTTCATCTAGTCTTGGTATGTCAAGAAAGGTTTCCTGAAAAAATAGTATTTATTTTAGAGACTAACCTGAACCTCAGAGGCAGAGAAGAGAGAAACACTAAGAGGCTGCAGATAAGACTGGAGAGGTGAACACAGCCTAGATTATAAAAGTGCCCTGAGCCTGAGTGCTGTGCTGAGAAACTCATACCCCTCCCCCCGACGGCAGTGAGTAGCTATTGAAGGATGTTAAGCAGGTAGGATAGGTATGATCAGATTTAATTTTTTAGAAAGATCAGTGTAGAGGAGATAATTGAGGTGGTTGAGGCTGGAGGTAGACAGAACAGTAAAATGGCTGTTTTCAGATCTTACAGAGAAAAAAAGAAATGGTAAGGGTGGGAAGATGAGGAATGGTAACTGGCTGTATGAAGAATTTTAGGAGGTAGAACTGATGTGATGTGGTGAGATAATGAGAAAGAGAAAGTGCCCTAAGGTAAGACCCAAGATTCCATCTTGAGCATGCCAGCAGATGATGGTGCCAGTCACAGAGATGAGAAAATAGGAGAAAGGAAGAGAGGGTGAGTTTGGTTTGAAATACACCGATGCTTATTGGTTCAGTTCAGTGGCTCAGTCGTGTCTGACTCTTTGCGACCCCATGGACTGCAGCACACCAGGCTTCCCTGTCCACCACCAACTCCCAGAACTTGCTCAAACTCCTGTCCATCGAGTCGGTGATGCCATCCAGCCGTCTCATCCTCTGTTGTCCCCTTCTCCTCATGCCTTCAATCTTTCCCAATGTCAGGGTCTTTTCAAATGAGTCAGTTCTTTACATCAGGTAGCCACAGTATTGGAGTTTCAGCTTCAGCATCAGTCCTTAATGAATATTCAGGACTGATTTCCTTTAGGATGCATTGGTTGGATCTCCTTGCAGTTCAAGGGACTCTCAAGAGTCTTCTCCAACACCACAGTTCAAAAGCATCGATTCTTTGGTGCTCAGCTTTCTTTATAGTCCAACTCTCACATCCATACATGACTACTGGAAAAACCATAGCTTTGACTAGGCAGACTTTTGTCGGCAAAATAATGTCTGCTTTTTGATATGTAGTCTAGGTTGGTCATAACTTTTCTTCCAAGGAGCAAGCATCTTTTAATTTCATGGCTGCAGTCACCATCTGCAGTGATTTTGGAGCCCAAGAAAATAAAGTCTGTCACTGTTTCTATTGTTTCCCCATCTGTTTGCCATGAAGTGATGGGACTGGATGGCGTGATCTTCGTTTTTTGTTTAGTTTAAGCCAGCTTTTTCATGCTCCTCTTTCACTTTCATCAAGAGGCTCTTTAGTTCCTCTCTGCTTTATGCCATAAGGGTCGTGTCATCTGCGTATCTGAGGTTATTGATATTTCTCCTGGCAACCTTGATTCCAGCTTGTGCTTCACTGAGCCCAGCATTTCACATGATACACTCTGCATATAAGTTAAATAAGCAAGGTGACAATATACAGCCTTGACATACTCCTTTCCCAGTTTGGAACCAGTCTGTTGTTCCATGTCTGGTTCTAACAGCTGCTTCTTGACCTGCATACAGATTTCTCAGGAGGCAAGTAACATGGTCTGGTATTTCTGTCTCTTGAAGAATTTTCCACAGTTTGTGGTGATCCACACAGTCAGAGGCTTTGGCATCATCAATAGAGCAGAAATAGATGTTTTTGTGGAACTCTCTTGCTTTTTGATGATCCAGTGGATGTTGGCAATTTGATCTCTGGTTCCTCTGCCTTTTCTAAATCCAGCTTGAACATCTGGAAGTTCATGGTTCATGTACTGTTGAAGCCTCGCTTGGAGAATTTTGAGCATTACTTGCATGTGAGATGAGTACAATTATATAGTAGTTTGAACATTCTTCAGCATTGCCCTTCTTTGGGATTGGAATGAAAACTGACCTTTTCCAGTCCTGTGGCCACTGCTGAGTTTTCCAAATTAGCTGGCATATTGAGTGTAGCACTTTCACAGCATCACCTTTTAGAATATGAAATAGCTCAACTGGAACTCCATCACCTCCACTAGCCTTGTTTGTAGTGATGCTTCCTAAGGCCCACTTGACTTTACATTCCAGGATGTCTGACTCTAGCTGAGTGATCACACCATTGTGGTTATGTGGGTCATGAAGATCTTTTTTATAGTTCCTCTGTGTGTTCTTGGGCTTCCCTGGTGGCTCAGAGGTTAAAGCGTCTGCCTGAGTCTGCCTGCAACGCGGGAGACCTGGGTTCGATCCCTGGGTCGGGAAGATCCCTTGGAGAAGGAAACGGCAACCCACTCCAGTATTCTTGCCTGGAGAATCCCATGGACGGAGGAGCCTGGTGGGCTACAGTCCACGGGGTTGCAAAGAGTCGGACACAACTGAGCGACTTCACTTTCTGTGTGTTCTTGCCACCTCTTAATATCTTCTTCTGTTAGGTCCATACCATTTCTGTCCTTTATTGCACCCATCTTTGCATGAAATGGTCCCTTGTTATCTCTAATTTTCTGGAAGAGATCTCTAGTCTTTCCCATTGTATTGTTTTCCTCTATTTCTTTGCACTGATCACTGAGGAAGGCTTTCTTATCTCTCCTTCCTGTTCTTTGGAACTCTGCATTCAAATGGGTATATCTATCCTTTTCTCCTTTGCCTTTAGCTTCTCTTCTTTTCTCAGCTGTTTATAAGGCCTCCTCAGACAACCATTTTGCCTTTTTGCATTTCTTTTTCTTGCGGATTGTCTTGATTGCTGCCTCCTGTACACTGTCATGAACATCCATCCATAGTTCTTCAGGCACTCTGCCTATCAGATAGATCTAATCCCTTGAATCTATTTGTCACTTCCATTGTATAATCATAAGGGATTTGATTTAGGTCATACTTGAATGGTCTAGTGGTTTACCCTACTTTATGCAATTTAAGTCTGAATTTGGCAATAAGGAGTTCATGATCTGAGCCACAGTCAGCTCCTGATCTTGTTTTTCATGACTGTATAGAGCTTTTCCATCTTTGGCTGCAAAGAATATAATCAGTCTGATTTCGGTATTGACCATCTGGTGATGTCCATGTGTAGCGTTGTCTATTGGGTTGTTGGAAGAGGATATTTGCTATGACCATTGCGTTCTGTTGGCAAAACTGTTAGCCTTTGCCCTGCTTTCTTTTGTGCTCCTCAAGGCCAAATTTGCCTGTTATTGCATGATTCTTGACTTCCTACTTTTGCATTCCAGTCCCCTGTGATGAAAATGACACCTTTTTTGGGTGTTAGTTCTAGAGGTCTTGTAGGTCTTCATAGAACCGTTCAGCTTCAGCTTCTTCAGCATTACTGATTGGGGCATAGACTTGGATTACTGTGATATTGAATGGTTTGCCTTGGAAATGAGCAGAGGTCATTCTGTCGTTTTTGAGATTGCACCTAAGTACTGGATTTTGGATTCTTTTGTTGACTATGAGGGCTACTGCAATTCTTCTAAGGGATTCTTGCCCACAGTAGTAAATAAAATGGTCATCTGAATTCAATTCACCCATTCTAGTCTACTGTAGTTCACTGGTTCCTAAAATGTCGATGTTTACTCTTGCCATCTCCTGTTTGACGACTTTTAATTTACCTTCATTCATGGACCTAAGATTCCAGGTTCCTATGCAGTATTGCTCTTTACAGCATCGGACTTGACTTCCATCACCAGTCATAGCCACAACTGGGAGTTGTTTTCACTTTAGCTCCATCTCATTCTTTCTGGAGCTATTTCTCTACTCTTCTCGAGTAGCATATTGGGCACCTACTGGCCTGGGAAGTTCATCTCTTAGTGTCATATCTTACTGCCTTTGCATACTGTTCATGGATTCTCAAGGCAAGAATAGTGAAGTGATTTGCCATTCCCTTCTCCACTGGACCATGTTTTTTCAGAATTCTCCACCATGACCTGTCTTGGGTGGCCCAACACGGCATGGCTTATAGTTTCATTGAGTTAGACAAGGCTGTGGTCCATGTGATCAGTTTGATTAGTTTTCTGTGATTGTGGTTTTTATTCTGTTCACCCTCTGATGGATAAGGATAAGACTGTATTTTCAGAGATCATTTCTATGGTTTGTTACTAGAGAAGTTTCTCTGAACATGTAGAGCACCCAAATGCTTATGGGATGATATAAAAAATATACTCATATTTATCTGGGAACACATATAACCTTTTAACTGGTTTGCATTTAAAATTATTCTTGGCTGATGTTAAAAGTAGTTTGGTGTGTGTGTTAGGGGAAGTGGTTCTGAATAACAGAACAGTAGTCTGCATAACAGGTTGAAACTTATGTTGATTTAAAACTGGATTGTGTATGTACAAATGATGAGTGATGCATTCCTTTTGTTTGTCCAAAGAACCTAAAAGGAGTGGTCATTATCTCTAGCCCTGTTCAACAGGGAATTGTTCTGTCTGGAGGAGCCGGCATTAAATAAGCATTCACAGATTGTAGAATAGATGTCAGGAGAGGAGCTAGGCTACAACCATATACTTGAGCAGATTCATAGACAAATGAAACAGTTGTGAACCTTGGTATACCCATAATTGAGCTTATGAAGAGCAAAACTTCTCCCCAGTATGTGATGGCTTTACATGTATGAAAACACGGACCATGGGAAAGATTAAATGTTTTTTTAAAAAATTCATTTATTAATTTGTGTATTAGTAAACGTTAATTGCAAACCTCTGATACGTGCTAGGGCGGACACTGATTAGGTGATGAGTTTATGAACCTGCTGCAACCCATGCCCTTCTTGAACTTACAGACACAAGTGTCTTTCCAAAATGTGAACTCTTGCCTCCATCTGCCACCCCCCGTCACCCTAGTCCAGACACCTTCTTAAAGCTCATCGTGCTTCCCTCTACATGCTTCAAACTCCTGTTCCTACCAACTTCTTCAGAGTCTGGTCTCACTGAACCCTCCCCACTTGGAGCTGATCTCGTGCCATTCCGTCCTGGCACCATGCTGGCCTGCATTTAGTTCCTGTAGCGGATCCTTCCGTTTCCTCATTGCCCCTTGTCTGGCTGTTGCTTCTGCCTCAGCTGCTCTCAGCCTTTGTCATCCTTCAGAGCACAACTTCAGTGTCACTTTCCCAGAGAGGCTGTCCCTAACCTGTCCTGACTAAAGTGGGCTCTTGTTACTCTCATTATTTTTTTTCGTAACATTAATCACAGTTCGTATTTAAAAGATTAGTTTATTTGTTGCCTTGATTGTTCTGTCTTCCTGCAGCAGACTCTTAGGCTTCACAGAGGTAGGAACCATGTCTGTCTTGTTCATTGGTGACTTCCAGCATAGTGCTAAGTTAAGTGCCAAGTAAAATGTTTGATGAATGGCTGAATAAATGCAGTAATTTTAATTCTTACTATAGTGCTGTTTTAAGAACTAGGAATGCTGTTTGAAGATCTTCAACTGGTTCATCTCTGGTTCTCAACTGGTATGTGGTGGGTATAGGTGAAGGTTGCTGCAGAACATCCCACAGTGTACGGAACAGTTCCCACTCCCACCAGACAAAGAACTTTCCAGTCCAAAATGTCAGTAGTGTGAGGCTGAGAAGCATGAAGTAGGTGATGATTGATTGTTTTAATAACCTCCTTGAGCTGATGCTGAGGTCACTGGATGAGTTGTAAGACATTGAAAGGCTTTTAGTTTTCTTGTCTGTAGAGATATGTCAGATTTACCTGGTACAACGTTGGATGGCCCAAGCTCTATGAATAGTTATTCTCAACTTTTGTCCCAGCCCTTAACTTCAGTAATTCATATATAAGCCTTGTTTTATGTAGAATTCATGTGGTTTGGCAGAGTTATAAGTAAAGTTAAATTTGTATCAAAGTTCTGTGAGTATTTTATTGGACAGAGCCTAAGACCAAGTAGTTACGGAGTAATTTGTTCTAAAAACATGACTAGTGATACAACAGTTACTACACTTGTATATTCTTAGAAATACCTAGTAATTAGTTTTTTCCCTTTATCTTGAAACCTTATCCTGGAAAGGGCACCTTTAGTTAGGAACAAAGAAACCTTAGAATGAAAGTATTCTGACTGATTTAAGCTTTATATATTTTAGGAACAAATGATGAGAAAGAAACAAGCGATGCATCTCGATGCTAGATATGTCACAATGGTGGAGAATGCATATTACTACTGCAACCCACCTCCAGCTGAAAAAACAGTGAAAAAGAAACGTCCTCCTCTTCAAGAATATGTCCGGAAGCTTTTGTACAAAGATCTCTCCAAGGTTACCACCGAGAAGGTAAATTTTAATGAAATAGAGCAGTAGTCAACTTGTGATTTGTGGTAGTGCTGAGCTTATATATTAATAACATTCAACCAAATTAATTCTTTTTCATCCTAATGATAATTGTACTGATTGCAGTTCACTTTCTTTGTAGCCTTGCACCAAATTGTTTTAGGTCAAGGACATATATTTCAGTCTTCCTAAATCAACTCAGTTTATCAATTGCTTCAGTGCTCCACAAAGTATAGATAAGAAATGTAAGTAATTTGCAGTATTCAAATCTTGTAAATGGAGAAATTGAAGCAGAGCTATAAATGTCTCACCAGTGGAGTGATTGATTCCATATAAGTCATCAAAAGAGGGAATTTATGTGGTAATATTTAGTTTATGGGACATGTGTTTTGTTTTCCTTTTAAACCTAATTAAAATGGTAATTCTCTTCTTTATTTACTGTTGATGCTGTGTATATTTGAAACTATTACTTAGTCTCTGATACTCTGTAGTGAATTTACCTTTAAATATTTTGCTTTAGTACAGGGGTTCTTAACCTTTAGTAGGTTTTTGGAGGCCCCTGATCCTCTGACATTTAATAATTTTATTTTTGTTTTTTTTTTATTGTTGTTTGTTTTTCATTTATTTTTATTAGTTGGAGGCTAATTACTTTACAGTATTGTAGTGGTTTTTGTCATACATTGACATGAATCAGCCATGGATTTACATTTAATAATTTTAAATCTCTGGACCTGACTGTATTTTTCTGGAAGAGGGTCTATAGCTTTCTTTAGATTCTCAGCAGGGGTCGACTTCCAGAAGAGATTAAGAACCACTGACCTGTTAGCTTAATTATTGTAGTTACCTCATTGGAACCTTCACTTTTAAGTAAGACGTGTTGAATAAACATTTCTTGGTCAGCTCAACAAGTTGAAACAACATGGCATGGGACTTTTTTCTTTTTAGGAAAAAAAATAAAGCAAATTAAATTCTGGGCAGAGGACACCTATGGATAAGAGACAATGAATAATACATGTGTCATAAGTGGCTGGGGTAAAAGGTGATGAGGAATGATAGTGCAACTTTGAACATCAAAACCACTTTCAGGGAGCCAGAGACAGTAGTTGTTAAAAAATTAGGATTTGAAAGGGGCTTTAGAATTGGCTAAAAGTTTGAGAAGTATGGAATGTTTATACAGTTGAGATGACATTAACATTTCCATTGAAGCTGATACAAGAACATAATTAGTGCTTGAAAGATGGATTGTGGGTACAGAGTAGAGGTAAAAGGACTACTTTACAAGCTGCCAACAAGTATCTATTTTCTTTCAGAATAAATCTGGAAAGAACTAGATGATAAGTAGAGCTCTGCTGATTTTCTCATCACCAGTAGAGTTTTTTTTTTAAAGTAATCGGTAACTTCTATGGGGTGCTTATAATGTGCTAGGCATGTTCCAGTGTACTTCGCACACTTGAACTTGTCTAACCCTTAGAGCAGACTTACGGCCTAAGTGCCTGTCATCCCCACTTTACATGCAAGGAAACTGTAGATGTTGTGTCCCCATCTTACTACTTAAGTGATCTTTTAACCAATTGGTCTTGATATTTCCTTATTGGACACTTTTCATTTATATAAAGAAGTGTCTGAGATTATTTACATCAAATGATGCACAAAAGAAAATGTTGTTTTTGGTTAAGTCTTGGGTATTTCAGTGACCTGAGTATGAGTGTATACTGCTAGCTTGATTGAAACCCTGGAAACTCTAGGAAATTTGAGGATGTTAATGAAAGATAAAGGGAAAATGTGAATACATTTTTCCAATAATTAGAAAAATCTTATTTTTCCTATCTGTAAAATGAAGAGGCTGATAGAGAATCTCTAAAATATTTTCCATTTCAAAAGTTCTGTGACTGTACAGTCATAATAAAATATCTGTATTATTGGATATGTTGGGCTACTTTGTGCTTATATTAGTAATTTAAATAATATTCTCTTCATTTAGGTTTTGAGACAGATGAGAAAGTTGCCTTGGCAGGATCAAGAAGTGAAAGACTATGTGATTTGTTGTATGATAAACATCTGGAACGTGAAATACAACAGCATTCACTGTGTAGCCAACCTCTTAGCAGGACTAGTGCTCTACCAGGAAGATGTTGGAATCCATGTTGTGGATGGAGTTTTAGAAGATATTCGATTAGGAATGGAGGTAACAAAGACTTGCACCGAATTGAAATCTGTGGACAATTCAGACAGCTTTTAAATCCTATTATTGAAAAATAAGGATTTGAAAACCTTCCTTTTCCCATATGATGTCACTTACTGTTACTCTTTTGGAAATAGTGATTTCTTAATAAACCCTACATGTGTCAGATTTTCTAGTCTCCTTTCAGGCTAATGCTAAAATATTTTTTGCCTCTTTTTCTCAGTCCAGTTAAGGTTATTTTAGAAGAATATAGTAAATTTTTATTCTTTCTGGGTCAGTCTTGGAGTTTCATGTTATAGGAACTCATAAATTTATTAATTAGGAGAATTGATACTCACTTGATAAGAATTTCTGTAAGCAGCTTCCTCTTTCTATAAGCTTGTTTCCTTAAAATTCATGGATTACAGAGAAAATAAGTTACAGGGAGAATTACGTTTTAACTTTTTTCATAAACTGTTAAATTCATTTAACAATTTAGTATTTAATATTTAACATGTTCTATTTACTAAAACATTTTAAAGATAGACATTTCCTGCAGTGATTAAAAAGGATACCTATTATTGGAAAAGAAGAAAAGAACCCATTAGTTTTTCTCTGTTCAGTGAGTGATGTTGTCAAGTGACAGAGATGATTTTTAGCTCTTCTCAAACACATTTCTGTTCATTAATGGAAATCTGCTTTTTTTTTTTCTTTTCTTCCTGCTTCAGGTTAATCAACCTAAATTTAATCAGAGACGTATCAGCAGTGCCAAGTTCTTAGGGGAACTTTATAATTACAGAATGGTGGAATCAGCTGTTATTTTTAGAACTCTTTATTCTTTTACTTCATTTGGTGTTAACTCTGATGGCTCTCCAAGTTCACTGGACCCTCCTGAGCACCTTTTCAGGATTAGACTGGTGTGCACTATTTTGGATACCTGTGGCCAGTACTTTGACAGAGGTTCCAGTAAACGAAAACTCGATTGCTTCCTTGTTTATTTTCAGGTACACAAATTAAAATATGAAGTTGGGCATCATATAATGCATTGCTTGTGTTACAAAAATATTAAAGCAGTGGAAATTCCCTGGTAGTTCAGTGGTTAGGACTATGCGCTTTGACTATGGAAGACCCAGATTCAATCTCTGATTGGGGAACTAAGATCCTGCAAGTCACACAGTGCAGCCAAAAAAAAAATCAGGGAAAAAACCATTAGAAAAGAATGCTGTATATATTATGTATAAGGTGTATTCATGAATTCGATTTATTCTTGTAAGGATGCTTAGCTTGGATATTTTAAATATATAATGTGTTCTATCATAAACATTCTGATTGCATTTTAAGTTTTGTGATTAATCATTACTTTGGGAAATGATTTTGGTACAGTTTATAAATTTGGTATAGTATGGGTTATTTTGTATTTCGTACAGAAATTCACGAATTAAAATTAAGTGTAATATTTTTACATTTGATAATATTCTTCTTACTCATCTGTGTTCTGGTTTTATATCTAAAATTCTTCTTTCTAAATTTTTTTTAAAGAGAAAAAAAAATCCTATCATTTACCCTACAAGAAATATTTATTCATTCTTCGTTAAACTCTTGGGTTGTGCTTTCCACGTCTTAAGTTACTTATGTTGTAATTTAGAGCAAATACAGTGTAAATTAAATCAGATACAAATACAGAGACATTTCTACAACTTCTTTGCAGTTTGTGTTACAAAAGTTAGCGTGTAGGTTGGTTGTTTGGAATCCAGTCACTATTTCCCATTAAGTGCAATGTTATAAGTGCTATTAGGGGGGCTAGCTCCCTATTGAGTTCTTCAGATGTTATTGAAATAAAGTACAAACGATAGCATTCAGTTCTGTTTGATCATTCCTTTCTGTATAATCTATTGTTAGAGTTGTTTTCATTTATCCATTGACGAAGAAAATAAATCTAAAACTACAACTTGAAGTATCAAAAATACATCCACATAGTAACTGGGGTTAGGTGGGGGTAACTACTCTTTGGGTAAGAGCTGTTTTTTAACTTTCTTCTACCACTGTACCTTTGCATTAAAGGATAACTTATTACTCCCTTATTTTCCGAATTGATGAGCCAGCAATGGGGAGGTGGTGTTGCAGATTTGTGACTCAAGATTCCTTGTTGCATGGAAGGAATGCCTTAAGTTGGAGACAGCCTGTATTGAAAACAAGTTTTGCTGCAGAATGTCAGCTGTCACTGTCAGTGTGCAAAAGCAGGGCTCCTTCCAGAAGAGTATCCTTCTTTGCACTCAGTCTGACATCACTGACAGAGAGAAAAGAGCCACTCAGAGATATTCAGAAGTAGGAAGAGACAAAAGTATTCTCCACATGATTAACAGCAGGATATACTTAGAGCATGGATATACTTAGAGCATGGAAGTAAGATGTGGGTGAGGCCTGGAAGAGGTGGTCAGTGTATGCTACCTGTAACAGTGTCCAGTTATGTATTGGAAGTCAGATAGAAAGATCCCCTGCAGCAGTGCTTCTAAACGCCAGTGTGCACACACATTGCCTGGGGATATTTTTACAGTGCACACTGATTCAGCTGGCCTAGGATGGGGGCGTCCTAAGATTCCGTATGTCTAACAAGCTCTGAGTTCCCACACTTGGAATAGCAAAGGTCTAGAACAAATTGGAGAGGATGATTAAACACCCAGAGAAATAGCTGTCTGTATACAAGTAAATTTGTGGGTTGTGCTTTTTAGTTAAACTTGAGAATTACAGGTACAAAATAGATCGAAGGAGCCAGGCTAGGATATGAGGGGGACTATATCTGAACAGTGCCATATACACAGTAGATGTTCAATAAATGCTTGTTGATTTCTGGTTTTTATATATTCAGTAACCCTATCTTCAGATGCTTTGACTCTTTAAAATATCAAAGCAGGTAGTATAGAGAAAAGAAGTAACATTTATCAAAACCCTGGCCTTAAATTTGGTTGTTTTTGTAAAATTAAATACTTAAGCCCTTTTTGGGGTGTGGGAATGGAGTTTCTGCCTGGTTTCAGTACCTGAAAATGTATTTGGTGTTTATTTATAATTTTTCCTTGCTTTTAAAAAAGATTATGACAGATACAGTAAAAAAATGTATTTAAAGTTACCAAATGGCTTAGAAACAGACTAGATGGAGGGAAATAAATGTGTTATGACCATTGCTATTGACCATTAATAAAAATGTAGGTGTCTTGTACAACTCTTTAGCTTAGTTGTTATAACTAGGTGAAATCACAATACAGATTATTATTTTAAATATTTTGTTATTAATTTCTTATAGCTAAATTTATTTTTCATTTGTTATCAGCGTTATGTTTGGTGGAAGAAAAGTTTGGAGGTTTGGACAAAAGACCATCCATTTCCTATTGACATAGATTACATGATCAGTGACACACTAGAACTGCTAAGACCAAAGATCAAACTCTGTAATTCTCTGGAAGAATCCATCAGGCAGGTACACGACTTGGAACGAGAATTCTTAATAAAACTAGGTAAGCATTAATTACAGAGAGAAAGTAAAGATGGTATTTGGCAGATTGTTTCTAGGATTTGCTTTATAATGTTTTCAGTTAGCTTTTACTTTTTGTATACTTTTAATTTTTTGATACTGAGTGTTACATAATAGTGTTAGGTAAGAGCTGGGTGGCTTACTTCTTCATTAAATAATCCCAAATTAGAGGAAAACAGTCATGTAAAACTTGAAGCAGATGATAGTGATGGAAAAACAATCCTGTCAGCCTCTCTTTAATTTTATGGTTTTTGTTTGCTAATTTTAAAGTCTACTTTTGATTAAAGCATCTCATATACAGTATATATTTTCAGCAAACACTATTTCCTGAGACAGAGCAGGCTTGACACTATATAAAGGGAGTGCCAGTTAAAGAAGTTTGAAACTATCCTACAGAATTTCAAACCCTTGTCACTGGGGGAGTTGTCCCTGTTTCTAAAGACTAGAGGACATGTGAGAAGCAAGCTGCCGGAGAATTGGTCTCTTTACTTTCTCAGTGTCCTTCAGCTATTGTTCTGGAAGAAGAGTTGGTAAGGAATTGTATGAGCTGACTAGCCTTGCCAGTGGAAATAATTGGAATAAGGTCGGCCCTTTCCAGTGTGGTTTGCTTCCTGATAGTTCTTAGCATGTTGTAGTCGTATCAAAGTGACATGATTTCAGCCTATAAATTTAGTATTTTATTAGGAGATCCTTACCATGACCAGTTGTAATAATTGTATACATTTACTTTATGCATTTCTGAGAAACCACTTTTCATGGCAAAAGCACTGGTGATTCTTTTCCTCTGAAACTATTTTTTTCTTATTTCATTCAGCATATTAATAGGGTTTCTTTCTCCAAGGCAAACCCTTTTTTGAAGAATGTGATTGCTGTTATCTATCTGAGCATTGCTTTAAAGATGCTACTGACTATGTAACTATTCACTTTCCTCCTTAGCAACCCATAAAGACACATGTGGTTCTTTTTATTCTTTAACTTTGTCCCAAGTAATCCACTTTCTTTTCCTTTTCAGATTTCTAACTGTATACAGTGATTATTTCAAGTAGTTTGTTTACCTACTTATTTATTTCATCTACTTTATATGCTTTGAAATAGTCTTGTTACCCAAAGACTTAAGAATGAATGGTAAAAAAAAAAAAAGAATGAATGGTACTCCCTGTATAGTGGACATAAGGAAATACTAATTGGATACCCAATTTGGTAGCAGTAAAGAGAGCAGTACGATTTATCCCTTATAGATTGAAGAATTAAAGAACTTGAGGCTTCTTTTGAAGAATCTGTCCTTCTTTAGAATGTGGAAAGGATAAAAAGAGGCCATCATTTGCAAATGCAGTTCTAAAGATGGTGTCAACTAGGATCATTATGCCCCCAAGTAGACCCGTTTTCCTTCTATTTTAGAGTTTAAATATCAGAGAGAAGATACATGTGAATAAATCTATATTAAATCTGTTTCCTGATGCTAAACCATAAGATAATACAGCATCTTGCCTTTGGTATTTTTTTGTTTTCAAGCACTTGCAAATTTATTATCATTCTAATTTTATAGCAACCCAGTGCTAACTTAATAGAATTTTCTTATATTTAAAAAACCATTTTAATATTATTAAAAGTAATAAAAATGTTCATGGCAGAAAATTTTCTAAATCTTTTTTTTTTTTTTTACTTTTCTAAATCTTTAATTTTAAAACAGCTGTCTTATTTTCCTTTGTGTGAATACATTAATTCTGTTTGACTTTGAGTTATCAGTTATCACTATAAATAACACTGTTATTTTTGTGTGTATCTTGATTTTCTCAAGATAGAATTACTAGCTCTATGACCTTCTCTTTAAGAACAGAACCAACATGGTAGTAAGCAATGTAATATAATTCTGGTTTGGAAGTTCTGGATTATATCATAAGGAACAGAAATGGAGGTAATAAAAATTTAAAAAGTCATATGAATAAATTGCTTATGCAACAGAAGAGTATATTCATAAATTGTAAATAAAATTAGCAGAATAAAATGCCCAGAAGTTACCCCAGTTAAATACAAAATAATTTAGTGTATGATGAAATAAGAGTCTTAAAATAGTACAAGAGCAATAGATGAGCATTTGGGAGGAAATAAACATCTTATATCATCAAACTCCAGATGTATTAAAGAGTTAAAAATTTATTTTTAAAAGGTTAAAAATAGATCTGATCATCAGATATTTGGAGAGATGTTAATTTTCCTAAATTTTAAAATGATACAGGAAGGCATGCATACGTTGACATATTTGGGTGTTTAAAACTTTTGTACAATGAAAAAAATAAGTTTGAAGTGAAAATAGCTCCTGTGCCAAGGTATCATCACTTACATAAAGAGCACAGGCAAATTGATGAAAGAACACCCAGTAGATGAATGTATGTAACATACTCAGATAAGTGAGGGCAAGAAGAGTTGGTATTTTTATTAAGTACCATCTGTTTCCCAAAATTAAAGTGGAAGATACTGTTCATACTTGACAAAGGAGTTAGGTAACGCCCAAATCAAAACACTGGGTTAACCGATTGAGCCAGAATTCAGACTGCTCTTTCTGACATACTGGGTGTGTGGGGAAAATGCTCAGCATGTCTAGTTGAGCAAAGAAATAACAGATGAAAACCATTTGGAAGAGAGGGAGTGTTACAATTATTACTGTCTCTATTAAGAACAGGAAAACTGAGGCACCAAAATAGCTCACATTCAAGAGAACAATATTTGACTTTGGTCCCAAGTACACTTCATTCTGACCCATACTGTGAACATTTTGCTCTCTAGGTTTTACATTTTATTAACGCCATGTCCTTTATATGTACATTTTATCTGTCTTGCTTATTTTAGACTGAGTGTGTCCTAGAGGTCAGCAACTGAATATTTTATTATCCAGCTTAGCAAATGCAAAATATGTTTATAAACTGCTTTTGAAACCAACTTGCAATGCAAATGAAAATGTGTTAGAAATAGTAGTATTTTCCTGACAAATTATGGCTGTCAAAACAAAGGTACTTACCACTACAGTTCTTCACATGACACATACCTTAAAGTGGCTATAAAAAAGGTGTAATGATATTTTAGGCCATGTCAGTTTATCAGTGCTGTGATATTTTTAGGCTTATACGGTCCTGATTTTTAATTTTTTGCTTTTGATAACATAAAAGCCCAGTATTTTGCTTCCGTCCAAATAAATGCATGAATAAAATAGTGAGTTAGTGATATCAACCGGAGGCAGCAGCTTTTTCTATCAGTATTATTATTTTTTTCCAAAACAGATCTCTCTCAGATTCATCCATCTCACCTCACCTTTTTAATTTCCAAACTTAATTGTACCTACTTTCATCACTTTGTAGTCTCTGTTTTTGTCAGTTCTTAATTAATTGCTTTGACTTAAGACACTGGAGTATTGCTGTTGATTGTGTTAGTTTTTCAGACTTTCTGGACTTCAGTATACCTCATAGAATGAAAGGGCTAAATCCCATCATTACTAAAGTTTGTCTGCTCTACTTATGTATGAATAAACAAGAGTTTACTAAACACCTACTGTGTATTTATCAATATATGGCCTCTAATAAGTTTTGAATATATAAAAGAAGTTTTTTGTTCTCAAAGGCTTTATATGGTGACATAACATTTATTGAAATTATTAGAAAAACCATCGCATGGTATATCTTTAAATGCAGAGTGCTATGATCACTTCTCCAAGTAGCTTTAGGGACAAGTAGAGGAAAAGTATTACTCATTGAGTTTATGCAGGAAAGGAAACTTAGACTGAATTTGAAGAATGTATAGGATTTAAAAGAACATATTGAAAAATATTCTATATTGAGAAGCAATCTGATGAGCAGGACCCCAAGGAAGTATGCTTTATGATACGGAAGAGTCTGCCCCAACTACAGGAGAAGGCTTGATTAAGACTTAGAATTCTGTGTGGGGAAAAGATGAGGCTGTGGAATGTGTACCTTCAAAGTAGAGTGTAGTTTGGAGCTCAGAATGATAATATTACTAGGCAGTGAGATGTGGATGAACGTGGGAGGTGGCCCAGATTCACACCAGGGTGTTGCCTCTGGAGGAGCACACTGTTAGGAATGAAAAAACAGCTCTGTGATGACACACATGTTAGAAGTGTCACCATGTATCTGCCTCCTCTCAGTCTTAATTTGCAGTTATTCAAATTAATAGCCAAATGTGATTTATGCATTAAAGCAATGCAATTTTATTGTATCTCTAAGTTTTTAGAGATTCTAGAAATGCCATTTGATAAAATATGTGACCATGGTTGCCTTGTGTGTGGCTAAAGCTGCACCGTATGTGCTGTACTGTTTGTTCACCTGAGACTGAGATAGTTTGAAGCTCTGAGAAAGTTTAAAAAAAAAAATGTGTTTTTTTTTTTTTTTTGCTAGTTTTTAAGAAATGAATCTGTGCTCCTTTGTTGAAATAAAGGACTAATTTAGTTTTTTTTAGTGGTTCTTAAAATAGCTTTAAATTCTCTTCTTAATTTACTGAACTGAGAACATAACTTGAAGTATCTTCATGTATACTTTAAATGGTATAATATTCACTGTGGAAGATTTGCGTTTATCTTGTTTTGTAAAAGTCTTGTCTATTTTCTTCTCACTTCAAGGCCTAGTAAATGACAAAGACTCTAAAGATTCTATGACAGAAGGAGAAAATCTTGAAGAAGATGAAGAAGAAGAAGAAGGAGGAGCTGAAACAGAGGAACAATCTGGAAATGAAAGTGAAGTGAATGAGCCAGAGGAAGAGGTGATGACTTTTATTTACAGCAGATAAATAACATTTGTGCAAGAGTATTTAGGTTATATGAGCCAAAATTTTCTTCATAAAAGAAGATCTTCCTCTTAGTTTTATTAGAGTAAATGTAACTAGTAGTCTATGTCTATTATAAGACTGTTGGATTAATTAAGAGGGGTTTTTTATGAGTAAGAAAATATTGATCATAGGATTTTTAAAAATTACTATCATTAAGAGCAGTTTTAGGTTCACAGCAAAATTAAGGGGAAGATAGCAAGATTTCCTGTATATCACCTTCTCCTATCTACTCACACAATCTCCCCCAATCAGCATCCCCCACCAGAGTGGTACATTTGTTATAATTGATGAACCTACAGCAACACGTCGTAATCACCCAAGTCCATCATTTACATTATGGTTAACTCTTGGTGGTATACTTTCTATGAGTTTAGGTAAAAGTATAATGACATGTAACCATCAGTATGGTTAGGATTTTTATTTAATAAGCAATTTGAAGACAAAAAATTATTTGATCTGCTCTGTAACTTAATGTCATTTTTGAGTGTGGACTTTTAATCTATGGGTTTTATGAAGAAATTGCTGACTAGATATTAGTAACTTTCTTTTCCCCAGATCTGATAGTATAGGAAATCTGAAAATCATCATGTACCATCATCTTTATTATTACAATTCTGTTAGGCCAGACTGTATGAAATGACTGTTCTACCAAACTGTCATCTTTATGTATGATTCAACATAATAGTTCTAATTCTTTCCACTTTTTCCTTCTAAACCTGCTTTAAGTTTTAAAAATTCCGCCTAAAAGATTGAATGTCTGGGGTTTGTTTCATCATCTGGAAGTAGACTGGGCAGTGAATTAGGGATGTAGAAGACACTAACTGACCATTAGCTCTCCATTGTTTAGTTGTTTAATGAGTAAGTAAGGGTTTGTTATGCTATTCTGTCTACATTAATATATATTTAAAGAAAATGAAAAGTCGGGTAAGAATAACAATAACATACTGATGAATAAAATTTATACCATGAAATTAGGACCTTCACTTTTTAAGCTTATAATATGACATCATGTGTATGGCTTTTTGTGCTTGGATGCTAAAAGCATTTAGGAGAGGGTGATTGTTTACAAGTGGGATTTTAATTAAATACTGAAAAAGTTTAAATGTATAATCAATACTTATAATCAATATAATGTTTTATGGAAATGGAATTTATTAAATTTTTAAGTTTAGATTCATAGTAAATAGAATGCAAATGTTTGGAGGTTATGAGTTGTTTAATGTATAAAGGAGTATAGATTGTTTAAGGCATTCATAAGATAGATTCATAAACTGGGTTTTTTTGGCTGTGCTGGGTCTTCATTGCTGCACATGGGCTTCTCTAGTTGTGATGAGCGGGGGGTGTTTTCTGGTTCCAGTGCAATGGCCTCTCATTGTGGTGGCTTCTCTTGCTGCTGAGCACTGCCTTTCGCGTGCACAGGCTTCGTAGTTGCGGTGCATGGGCTTAGTTGCCTCACAGCATGTGGGATCTTCCCAGACCAGGGATCAAATAGGTGTCCCTTGCCTTGCAAGGTGGATTCTTAACCACTAAACCACCAGGGAAGCCCTAAACTAGATTTTTAAAAAGCTTCATTTAGCATGAAAGAAAAATGACCCATGCATGCATACATGCTAAGTCGCTTCAGTTGTGTCTGATTCTTTGCGGCCTTATGGACTGTAGCCTGCCAGGCTCCTCTGTCGTAGGAATTCTCCAGGCAAGTATACTGGAGTGGGTTAAATGACCCATAATATAAGGTAATTAAGATTTTCTATAGTTAGAAGTAAAAATCCCTAAGTCTTTGTTTCTTTTAGCCCTAAAGGTCTGTAGCTATTAATGAACAATTTGTTTAATTTGACTACATAGCTAATAGCTTCACTGTTAAAAATGAATGATTATATAAAAGGCAGCTTGTTTGTTTGGCTTTTAAAATTGGCTGGGCTTCCTGTGTGGCTCAGCTGGTAAAGAATCCGCCTGCAATGTGGGAGACCTGGGTTTGTTCTATCCCTTGGTTGGGAAGATCCCCTGGAGAAGGGAAAGGTTATCCACTCTATTATTCTAGCCTAGAGAATTCCATGGATTGTATATGGGGTTGGAAAGAGTTGGACTCGACTAAGCGACTTTCACTTTAAAATTGGCTAGCATTTATAGGCAGTGGAAATGCATCTTTATATTGGGTTATTTTGCTACCACTTTTCCCCCAGTTTTATTGCGATATAGTTGATAATAGCATTGCATTAGTTTAAGGTGTACATACAGCAGTGATTTGATAGAGAGAGAGAGAGAGAAATGATTACCATAAGTTTAGTTAACATCCATCACCTCACATAGTTATAAATGTTTTTTCTTGTAATGAGAACTATTAAGATCTACTCTCTTAGCAGACTTCAAATAAACAGTACACATTGTCATCACTTTCTCTTTCCAACCTGACGGCTCCCCTAAAGTAGATATAAATAAGCTGATAAAAATTTAGAACTGGAATATGTTTCTATAATACATTTCTATGAAATAGACATTGCTATATTACTTTTCTAAAAAATGAGGTCATAGAAACATTCAATTATATAATTTAAATTGGCTTATTAAGTATTTTATAATAACAAAAGGAAATGAGAAGTGTAGACTAATATTCCATTTTGTATTTTTAAACTAATCTTATGGCTGTCTATGGATTTTGCACTAATTTGATAAAGAGTCTAATAAGTGAAACATCCTCAGTAAATGTGACATTAAAGAATAGCTCATTTTCCTATAGATTCCTCATTTGAATAGTTGTGATATTTTCTCCAAATGCATTTCACCTTTTAAAAAGTGAACTTTATAATTTTAAAAATGGTATTTTAAACTATTTCTTTTCTGGTTGTAAAGTGGATATTATACATAATATATGTGAATTTGCTAAATGGAAAAACATTCAACAGGATGACTACTGAGCCTTGGCTGGGAGGAGATGTGAAAGGAATATGCTTGGTTTGCTTTAAGAAATGGAATTGGAATTGTTACTCTCCCACCCGGGAGAGTAACCTTAACCACCCTTTCCCATGACTATCCTCCAAACATAGGAGAACATTTTCAGAAAGAGAAGATGGGTTGATTATAAAGTAGTAAGGACAATGTGTAGAATATTCTATAAATATTTGCCTCAACTGAGAAAAGAACAGTGCTGGAGTGGAACTCTTCAGAAACATTGTACTTTTCTTTCCATCTTGCTCCACAACTCTTCCAAGCTCCGGATGGCCTTTTGAAGTTATTCTTAACACCTCAGTTCAGTTCAGTTGCTCAGTCCTGTCCAACTCTTTGTGACCCCATGGACTGCAGCACGCCAGGCTTCCCTGTCCATCACCAGCCCCCAGAGTTTACTCAAACTCATGTCCTTTGAGTCGGTGATGCCATCCAACCATCTCATCCTCTCGTCTCCTTCTCCTCCCACCTTCAACCTTTCCCAGCATCAGGGTCTTTTCAGATGAGTCAATTCTTTGCATCAGGTGGCCAAAGTAATATAAAAATTGGTGAAAGAAAAAAAAATTCATGCATTTTAGCTTAGTTTTTGAATAGGAAGTATCTTTCCAGTGTTAAGAAATGATTAATTTTTTGCAAGAGCCAATTTAAGTGCATTTCTAATGCAAATTTAATTTTGAATTATAGAATTTTGTCAAAAAAGCTAATGTGTTTCTGTACTTTGCTCAAATATTTCCATTTCAGAAATTCTAGAAGTTTTCAAATATATATAAAGTATTAATAGTTTAGATTTTTGAAATTAATTGCTAGGTATGCTAAGTGTATTATAACAAATTTAAATCATTTGTTTTCTCATAGGAATTATTTCTCATTCACTTTATTTCTCTCAGTACAAAGAGAAGCAGCACAATGAGAAGTGCAGTATTTTTTTTTTTTTTTCTTTTGTGGAACAAAGTGGGAGTAAATTGTGTTGAAAGGTTACTCAGATGGAATGCTGCCACCGTGTGGCTGTGTTTTTTGGTTTTGGTTATGGTTTCTTTTTTGTGTCTCTCTGAAAATCCATTGGAGTTCTTCTCAGTCTTCCATTTGAAGAGGAATTTTGGCTGATAGACGAGGATGTGGGGGTACTGACAGGAGAGGATAGGGGAGAATGTAATACTTGAAAGCCACCAGCAAGGGGAGTCAGAATGTCTAGCTCTTCGACTTAAAAAAGCACGTGTCCTTGGGCAGGTCACTTAACTTTTCCAAGCCTTAGTTTTTTCACATAAAAAAATGAAGACAGTAAAGCTTATCCGTCCTTCTTCAGAACTGGGTGAACAGCAAAATGCTGTGAGAGTACACTCCACCCTGAGATGCTTTATACAGTGAGATACTTTATAAAATGTAGTGTCATTGCTTTCAAATGGTGATGATATTAAATTTGAATTGTCAGTTTTCATTGCAGAGTTACATGGGTATTAAAGAACTGCTGTGAGGAAAATCAGTCTCAAGTTTGTTAGGAAGGAGAAAAATATGAAAGGTGCAAGAAACTTGTTCCTTATGGAATTCATGGATGAGTTTCTAAAAAGGATCTTTGTGTTACTAGGTCAGTGGAAGATGTAAAATAGGTTTTTTAGCTACTGGTGTGTAGTAAGAGTTGCCAGTTGACTTTGCCCTACATTCTAGGCAGATTGCATAAAAGGCTGAAGCTGGAGAATAATAAATAGTTATACATAAATTTTAACATCTTTTTAAGGCATGTAAAATTATTAGTAAAGTTTTTCAAAAGTTTTAATCTTCTACAAATGTTAAACAATTTCAGGAGGGTTCTGATAATGATGATGATGAAGGAGAGGAGGAAGAGGAAGAGAATACAGATTATCTCACGGATTCAAATAAAGAGAATGAAACTGATGAAGAAAATACTGTACGTATCATTAAAACTTTGCTCTTTGAAATTGTGCATCATTTTCATAATATTTCAATTTTAGCCACCAAAGTTGGTTTTTGTGATTATTGAAATATTTCTTTAGAAATTCATTTTTTATTTGTTTTCTTATCTAAACACTTTTCTTTATCTGCAAGTTCTTTGAATATTTAATAATGTTATTATTTTACCTAACTCATTCTTTGAGTTATGTTGAACAAGTTTATCAATACAGAAGGCTCTGCCATATAAAACATTACAGTTAGAATTCCCAGTTTCAATTGTTTTTGTTTTGTTTTAATAAGGAGGTAATGATTAAAGGAGGTGGACTGAAACATGTACCTTGTGTAGAAGATGAGGACTTCATTCAAGCTCTGGATAAAATGATGCTCGAAAACCTTCAGGTATTAAATGTTGCTCTATTCCAAAGTACTCGATACAAATATTGCAGCACACTTGATTGTGATTGGAGAGTCTCTGTTATCTAAACGTTTATCTCTGCAGCAGCTTTTCCTAATTTAGTCAGTTTCAGGCTGCCAATACTTCTAGCATCCTACATCGTGATTTGCTATGCTTCTTTGAAATAGAATAGAAAAAATAAATGTTATCAGACTTGGAGCAGAGTAATTTTATTGTATCACCCTCTGCCTTTTCTCCTCTTTCTAAGACCCTTTACTTGCAGTTTGTTTAGGAGTCAAACTACAGAAGATTAGAATTTCGGGAAATTTAATTTAGTAAATTCTTTAGTTTGACTTATAATTTGAATAACTTGTATATAAATATCTAGAAGGATATTGGTTATTTGATGTTTAAAGTACTCATATTAAGATACTGGATTTTATTAAAAGCTCCATCTTGCAGTGATTTAAGTAATTGTGTTTTATGTTTTTCTGTAGTTAGGAGTAAAATCCCATGAACTATTTACTTCAGCCCTATTTGTAGCTATTGTTAAGCCCTTTGGTGATTTGAGGGCTTTTGTCATTGGAGTGGTAGGTGAAAGCTCCATGGAGTGGGCTTAGTGGAAAACAGAAAAGGGAGAAGTGGACATACTGGATACAGGTAGAGCTGATTTGAGAAGTTTTTACTAGAAAGGGGAGGAAAATGGGCATGTGGCTAGAGAAAGTCAGTTGAAAGAGGAGGGGTGTTTTTAAGATAAAAGATTTATGGAGTACATGCTGATGGAATAATCCTTTAGAGAAGATGGATTTTACTTTCATTGTTGCTACTAAGGCCAAAAGTTGTGATAATGTATAAATTAGCAGTGCAGGTACATTAGTCTCAGGAACCAAAAGAACAGAATACTTTGGTAGAGTGTAAAGGAAGAGCCTTTTTTAGATGAGATAATCAGAGAAGACATCTCAGATCATGACTTTTAGACAAGACAGGAACAGAGGAACCACCTAGGTAAAAAATTAGGACTGTGTCAGAGGTCCTGATCAGGGCAGAAAAGTACTTGTTTGAAAAATTTTAAAAAGGGCTCCAGTACTAATAGAACATTGTCTGTGAGAAGGTCACAGCATGAGACAGGTGGGAGTGGCACAGTCCTTTAAGGAGCTGGTTCAGACTGTGTGTTAGTCACTCAGTCATCTCCGACTCTTTGCAACCCCACAGACTGTAGCCCACCAGGCTCCTCTGTTCACAGGATTCTCCAGGCAAAAATACTGGAGTGGCTTGCCATTCCCTTCTCCACAGAATTTTCCTGACCTAGGGATCAAACCCTGGTCTCCTGAGAAGGGACTAAAAGCAGAGACTAACCAGGGATGTGGTTATAAGGCTGTGGTGGTAACCTAGCTGAGAGATGATGGTCATCTGTCTAGGAGAGTGGCAGGGCACATGGGCCAGAAGTCTGGATTTGAAAGCTATTTAGGAGGCAGAATGAACTGGATTTATTTCGTGCTTGATTGGGTAGCAGTATGTGGGGCCCAAGGAGTCAAGGATGATACCCAGCCTTATGGCTTGGACCACGGCTTGTCTCTAAGAAACAGGAGAGTGCAAGTAAGAGTTACACTTGGTAAGTTTGAGGAGCCTGTAAGGCGTCAGTGGAAATGTCTAGAGAGCAGAAGAGAAACATAAACAGAGCAGTTGTTAGAGTACTTTTAAAGCCATGGCAGTAACTGGCTCATCCAGATGTAAAGTATGGAGACAGAAGAGAAGCAGGTTCAGGGTTGAGCCCTGACAAACCCCAACATTTAGAAAAGGTGGAAAAGCTGATGAAGTCAAATGAATGGGAGATTGTGTGGTTCCGTGGTCATCGCTTACTGAGAGTTCTTAAGAAGTGACCTGGAAGGGTGAGAGGATGTGATCAGAGAGGAGGGAAGTTTGAATTCATATTTTTGCAGTTGTGTTTATGTATAGGAGAAAATTTCATCCACTATTAGGCCCCGATTTTAAATCATTATCAGATACCCAAAATGAACAGTTGTACAGACTTTTTCCTTTTGCTAAAAATCATAGGAAGACACAGTATTGTGAAGACATCATTTCTCCATAAATCATGTCCTTAAATTTCATACAGTCCTTATTCTGTCCCATGAGGGAAATTTGGGGGATGGGGTGAGGGTTGGAGGAAGAGAATAGGGACATGGATGCAGAATGAACCTAATGAAATTATTCTTAAATTCTTAAAGAATAACTGAACAGTTAAGAAACCTGCAGAAAATAAAGTGTGACATACAAGATAATAAACATTTTAAACATATAGCAATCTTGGTACAGGAATGGATAGATTAATCAAACAGAGGAGGGTCTACAATAGACCTTGGATTGCATTGCGTGTGGACTCAGTTGTGTGTAACTCTTTGAGACCCCATGGCCTGTAGCCCACCAGGCTCCTCTGTCCATGGGATTTTCCAGTCAAGAATACTGGAGTGAGTCTCCAGAATCTAAAATAGACCTTAGAACATGGCAGTTTAATCTTGATGAAGTTAACATCTCAAACCATGTGAGGGAAAATGGTGTCTTCACCAAATGGTCAATAAAAAATAAAGCTGGATTTCTATTTTTAATTTCCACCCCAGAATTAATTGCAGATCTCTCAAATAATTTTAATGACTGTAAAGACTGTTGAGCACTGCATTGACTTTATGTTTATTCTCCATCCAGTGCTGTTAGCTGTTAGATACTGTTCGTATTCCCATGTTTCAGTTAAAGAAACAGGCTTGGAAAAAACAACAAAAAAAAACTTGCTTAAAGTGAAAGGGTAGTGAGTGGTATAGTCTCTTATCAACCATTTGTTACACTACTTTCCAACACAAAATGCCACAGAAATCTTTTAAGAAATAACTAACCAGGAGAAAAAAATCTATAGCTGACACAACGCAAGAGTCAGTATCTGTACTTTGCTAAAGAGATTGTACAAACCAATGAGAAGAAATGAATGACTCATTTTGTTGTTGTTAGAATATAGTGCTAAAACTGACTGACAATCAAATGACAAGGAAACTATGAAGGGCCTTTTTATCAGGTCATCAAATATTAAGATTTTAAAAGTGATGGTACCTATTGTGGTTAAGTGTGGGTAAACATCTGTACTTGGTAGATGTAAATGAGTCTAGCCTTTTTTAGAGAGAAATTTAGTTAACCTGTCAGAATGACTTGCCATTTGATCTAGAAGTGTACCCTTAATAGTCTCTCAAGTGCATGAAAAGTGTGACATTGTGATAGAAAAAAAAAGTCCAAGCTGTCAGTAGAGGGCCTAAAATAGTTAGCACTGTACTAGATGCCCAAGATACAGAATCTAAAAGAAGAAGAAACATGTAAGTTTAGTATAGAATAATAGTCATCATGATTGCTCCTGTTTACATGTGTTACATTGTATATGTCATGTTATATATGTTTCATATATGTATATATGCAAGAAAAAATCTGGAAGGACAGGACCCATTGTTAATGGTTGTTGCGTCTTAGAGTCAGGCAGAGGGAGATAGGAATTATAATTCCTATAGGTATAAGCTGTAGGAATTGGTATGGACACACTTGATAATATATCTTTGTATTAGTTTATGAAAAGAATATGTTAATTTTATAATCAGGAAAGATAATTTACATATCAAGGTTCCTCTGACATGATTGTTTCAAATTTTAAGTTAAAAAGTCTTTATAAATAATCTTATGAACTTGGAAGAACTTCAAGCAAATTCTAACAGTTGGAGCTGAGAAATCAAAAACCATAAAACCTTACACCTTTATTACCGTTTTGCTGATTTGCAAATCTCTTGCAAATATGGTGCCTATATCAAAAGAGTATTTAAATGGCAGTAAAGAAGTTTTAATACCTTCATACCCTATTAGCATTACTTGCTTAGCTTTGAAATATCATGTTCAGCTCTTTTCCTCATTTGTGCTCCATTCATTCAGACTTAGAATATTTGCAGTTCCCTAAATGCACCTGCTGTTTCACATCTTTGCTTTTGCACCTGTTCTTCCCCTGTGTAAATTCTCAGTGTATCCCCCAAACTGCTCTTTTACCATCTGGTTGGAAGAAGGCCTGTGAAGTCTTTAATGTTCTCAAATGTCCCGTTTTCATTCAGCCTTTTGTGAAAGCACACACCCACTCTCAACCAGTCGCATGTAGTCACTCTATTGTACATGTTATACACAACTCAGATGAATCGTAATTGATTTCTCTCTCTTACTTAACAAGCTTATGAGCTCTTTGAGAACAGAGATTATCTTTTTAATACTAGTATCTCCAGGCTTAACGTGTAGTAAGTCACCCATCAGTGAAGGTTTGTTTCAATAATTGGTTGCTAAATCCAGTGTAAATATTAAAAAGAATTGATACTAACAAGTTGTCACCCTTAAATACTGAGCACTGACTGCATGTGCTCACAGCAGGAAGCACCAGAGAAAGGGCCCAGTGATGAACCCATCGGTCAGGTAGGGGTTCACATGGGTAAGGAGGCAGTTGTGGCCCATGATAATTACAAAGGAAGATGTGTGCCCTGAGGGTGAATGAAAGGGCACAGTGTACTCACACAGGACAGTAGAACCTGCAGCACTGTGTGTGTGAGTTTGGGAGAGGCCTGACCCATCAGCAGGAGCCAAATCATGTGGTTCCAAGGCATGCGTGCAGGTGGGTGGCGACTCTGGTTTCAGAAAGATTACTTGGCTCTAATGATTATTCTAAGAAATGTAGCACTGAAGGAATTACAAACAATTTATTGAGCTATTTACATTTTTTTCATTTCTGTCTTTAAGCAACGAAGTGGCGAATCTGTTAAAGTGCACCAGCTTGATGTTGCCATTCCCTTGCACCTCAAAAGCCAGCTAAGGAAAGGACCCCCACTTGGTGGTGGGGAGGGAGAGACAGAGTCTGCAGACACAATGCCGTTTGTCATGTTAACCAGAAAAGGCAATAAGCAACAGGTGAGAATCTGTCCGCAGTGTATTCCCAGTTTGTTGGTAGTTACCAAGTGTAAGTGGTAACTTTGTTTTATGGGTTCTTGCTTACAGGGGGAAAAGACTGGTATTCAGTGGTAGAAATAATTTTATCTGTTATGTGCACAGAAGACACATGTAACTTCCATCAAGTAGATGGGTGTTTTTTAATGGAAAGAACATTTAAAATTTAAGTCATATGCATTTGTTAGAAGATACGCATACTGACTTTGAGTAGGAAGGTTTCATCAGTAAGCTCACAGTGAAAAAGGAAAGGAGGGTGATGGCAGATAATCTTGAAAAAAATGCTTACTTGCCAAATTGCTTTTGGAATAAAAAAACCATTGTTTTCGGACCCCTGATCCTTCTCCTCCATTCTCCTTAAACCACCTCCTCTTTCTTTCCCTTATCTCACAGATGGCCCTCACAATCATTTCCCTGTCTGCTAAGCTGTCACTTTGATTCATACATTCAGTCCTCAAATATTATTTGTCTGCTCTGCCAAATACCAGCCCAAGTGTGCGGCTACAGTGATGAACAGGATGTAGCCCCTGACCATGTGAGCACACACCAGCTGAGGGAGAGAGACAAGCATAATATTTGCTGATTGTGGAAAGTGCTCTGAAGGAAATGGCCTGGCTCCCAGATCTAACTCGAAGATACATCATTTATTACCAGTCCTGTTAAAAAAAAAATTCATACTTTATTATTTCTGAGTTTAAGCTGCCTCTTAGAGTTGATGGAATCTTAGGATAATTGACAGCATTTTTTTCTGTTTTAGTGGTATGTAAAATAATGGTGCATCTTATAATTAACAGAAGCATCTATGAAATATGGCGGCTAGAACAGCTTGTCAGACCAGTCTGATACCTGGTTCCCACGTTCATTTAAATTGTCATTTAACAGCTACTTGTTGTTGACTTGTTACGTACCAGGCACTGTTCCACGTGCAGAAATACAGCAGTAATAAGTCACTCCTCTCTTCGGAGCTTTCATTCTAGTATTGAGAGGCAGACAAGAAATAATGTCAGGTTAAGGACAGTGCTCTGTTGGAAGATAAAGCAAGTTAAGAGGATAGGAAACTGAGGTGGGGAGGAGGTGATCAGAGGGAGACTGCTGTTGTAGAGGGTGATCAAGGAAGGCCCGGAATATCCTCTGTGAGGGGAGGGACATTCTGTTCCTTCCCTTCCAGAAGAGGCTCAAGGAGATGGTGCCTACCTTCATCGTTTACCTCTGCTTTGTCAGGTAATTTCTTGTTACTCAAAAGATCAAAGTTGTAGAGCATACCATCATTTTGCTGTAGTGTAAATAAGTCTTGAGATGTGAAAGCTGAGTACCAGTTAGGATCACAGAATGGAGGGCTGGGAACAGGCTTTCCATCGTGACTCACATTAAACTTGACTTCGCTTCTGAGCACTGCTGGATCTTTGTCAGATATTCTTCATAATTCCTTTCCAGGCAACAGGACTTTCCTTCATCCTAGACTTTAGGGTTACCAAGGTTTTATGAAAGCTCCCCACTTTCTCACCTTGATGCCAGAGTTGAGCCCTGATATTTCCCCTCTCCCTCATCCTCCACCCAGTCCCTAGAAAAATAAGGGTTTGTTTTTGATCGAGACCCTAGACTTGGTGCTGGAGTCTTTGTAAAAGTACTCTTTTTAGCACTTGGAACTGCTGGTTCACCATGGCTAGCAGGATTCTCGAAGCCTAGAGTTTCTGCTTTTCTTTTTAGGGATAACTTAGTTCTCTGAGTAGACTTTTCCTGTTTTTTTGTTGTTGTTTTTTTTTAATAATAATTGTCAAGGGCAGTACATGGCAACTTCCATTTCCATAGGCTGAACTATCACATGAGAATTGGTTCCCGTTCCTGTACAGCTCCTGAACTTTCGGTGATGGCATCCAGCTGTCTCATCCTCTGATGCCCTCTTCTGCTCTCCATCTTTCCCAGCATTAGGGACTTTTCCAATGAGTCGTCTGTTCACATCAGATGACCAAAGTACTGGCGCTTCAGCTTCAGTATCAGTCCTTCCAGTGAATATTCAGGGTTGATCTCCCATAAGATTGACTGATTTGATCTGCTGTTCAAGGGACTTTCAGGAGGCTTCTCCAGCACCACAGTTTGAAGGTATCAATTCTTTGGCTTTCTGCCTTCTTCATAGTCCAGCTGCCTCAACCATACGTGACCACTGAGACAATGAGGTAGCTGGATGCCATCACCAATGTAATGAATATGAACTTGGGCAAACTCCAGGAGATGGTGAGGGACATGGAGGCCTGGTGTGCTGCAGTCCATGTGGTCACAAAGAGTCGGACATGACTGGGTGACTCAACAACAACAAGTTGATCTTCACAGAAAGATATTCCTAAAGCTCCTTTTAAATAAGAAAAATCAAGGCTCAGTAAATGTGTCAATGTAGCAAAGAAAGTTCAGGAGCTGTGCTTTTCAACACACTGTCTAGGTTTGTCATGGTTTTCCTGCCGAGAAGCAGTTGTCTTCTCATTTCATGGCTGCAGTCACTGTCCGCAGTGATTTTGGAGACCAAGAAAAGGAAATCTGTCACTACTTCCACCTTTTCCCCTTCTGATTGCCATGCGGTAATGGGGCCAGATGCCATGATCTTAGTTTAATGTTTACTCTTAAGCTGGCTCTTCCACTGTCATCAAGAGGCTCTTTAGTTCCTCTTCACTTTCTTCCATTAGAATGGTATCATCCACATATCTGAGGTTGTTGATGTTTCTCCTGCCTATCTTAATTCCAGCTTGTAATTCATCCAGTCCACCATATCTCATGATGTGCTCAGTGTTTGGTTAAACAAACAGGGTGACAGCAGACAGCCCTGTCGTACTCCTTTCTCGATCTTGTATGGATCAGTTGTTCCATACAGGGTTCTCGCTGTTGCTTCTTAACCACATGCAGGTTTCTCAAGAGACAGGTAAAATGGTCTGGTATTCCCATCTAAGAGCTTTCCACAGTTTGTCATAATCCACACAGTCAAAGACTTTAGCGTTGTCGATGAAACAGATGTTTTTCTGAAATTCCCTTGCTTTCTCTATATAATCCAGCAAATATTGGAGATTTGATCTCTTATTCCTCATCCTTGTCTAACCCCAGCTTGGACATCTGGAAGCTCTTCATTTGCCTAATCCTGAAGCCTCGCATGTAAGATTTTAAGCATAAGCTCACTAGCATGGGAGATGAGTGCAGTTGTCTGATGGTCAGCACGTTGTTTGGTACCACCCTTCTTGGGGATTGGGATCAGGGTTAATCTTTTCCAGTCCTGTGGCCACTGCTGGGTCTTCCAGATTTGCTGACGTAATGAATGTAAAACCTTGATGGCATCATCTTTTAGAGATTTAAATAGTTCTGCTAGAATTTCATTGCCTCCACTGTTTTTATTAACAGTAGTGCTTCTTAAGGCCCACTTGACTTTCCACTCCAG
The DNA here is from genome assembly GCF_023699985.2 of Odocoileus virginianus. NCBI lineage: Eukaryota > Metazoa > Chordata > Mammalia > Artiodactyla > Cervidae > Odocoileus > Odocoileus virginianus. The sequence goes on along the minus strand of NC_069682.1, from coordinate 14,550,976 downwards.
AATGTCTGGCTCTGGGTGACTAACCACAACATCATAGTAATATTGTTAGTTCATTAAGATCTTTTTTATACAGCTCTTCCATGTTTGTTTCCATCTCTTCTTGATCTCTTCAGCGTCTACTAGGTCTGTACCGTTTTTATCCTTTGTTGTGCCCATCTTTGGGCAGAATGCTCCCTTGATATTTCCAGTTTTTCTGAAGAGATATCTACATCTTTCCCCTTTGGTTGTATTCTTCTGTTATTACACATTGTTCATTGAAGAAGGCCTTCTTATCTCTTCTAGCTATTTTTTGGAACTCTTTTTTTTTTTTAAATATGGAACGCTTCACGAATTTGTGTGTCATCCTTGCGCAGGGGCCATGCTAATCTTCTCTGTATTGTTCCAATTTTAGTATATGTGCTGCCGAAGCAAGCACTTTTGGAACTCATATACACCTTTCCCTCTCTCTCTTGCTTTTCTTTTCTTTGTTTTTCCGCTATTTGTAAAACCTCTTCAGATAACCACTTTGCCTTCTTGCTTTTCTTTTTGTTTGGGGTGGTTTTGTTCTCCACCTCCTGTACAGTATTACAACCTCTGTCCATAGTTCTTCAGGCACACTGTTAACTAGATCTAGGCCCTTGAATCTATTCATTATCTCTACTATGAATTCATACAGGATTTGACTTAAGTTATACTTGGCTGGCCTATTGTTTTTCCCAGTTTTCTTTAGTTTAAGCCTGAGTTTTGCTCTGAGAAGCTGATGATCTGGGCCAAACTCAGCTCCAGGTCTTGTTATTGCTGATTGTATACAGTTTCTCCATCTTCAGCTGCAAAGAAGTAATCAATTTGATTTTGCTATTGACCATTTGGAGATGTCCATGTGTAAAGTCGTCTCTTGTGTTGTTGAAAAAGGGTATTTGCTGTGACTAGTGCATTCTCTTGGCAGAATTTAGTTAAGCTTTGCCTTGCTTCGTTTTGTTCTCCAAGGCCCAGAATTGCCCATTACTCCAAGTATGTCTTGACTTCCTACTTTTGCATTCCAATCCCCAGTGATGAATAGAACACCTTTTTTAGGTGTTAGTTCTAGGTGGTCTTCTAGATCTTCATAGAACTGATCAACTTCAGCTTCAGCATCGGTGGTAGGGGCATAGACTTGGATTACTGTGATGTTGAATGGCTTGCCTTGGAAATGAACCAAGGTTATTGTCATTTTGAGGTTGCACCCAAGTACTGTATTTCGGACTCTTGTTGATTACGAGGGCTACTCCGTTTTTTCTATGGGATTCTTGCCCACAGTAGTAGATACAATGGTCATCTGAATTAAATTAGTCCATTCTCATCCATTTTAGTTCACTGATTCCTAGGATGTGTATGTTTATTCTTACCATCTCCTTGACCACATCCAGTTTTCCTTGATTCATGGACCTAACATTCCAGGTTCCTATACAATACTGTTCTTTGCAGCATCACCAGACACATCCACAACTGAGTATAGTATCTGCTTTGGCCCAGCTGCTTCATTCATTCTGGGGCTATTGGTAATTTTCCTCTGCTCTTCCCCAGTAGCATATTGGACACCTTCAGACCTGGGGGACTTATCTTTTTGTGTCATATCTTTTTGTCCTTTTATACAGTTCATGAGGTTCTCACGGCAGGTGTACTCAGGTGCTATAATCAGGTATAATCTGGGTATAGCTAGGTATACCCAGGTGGTATAATCAGGTTTGTCAATCCCTCCTCCAGTGGATCACGTTTTGTCAGAACTCTCTGCTATGACCCGTCCATCTTGGGTGGCCCTGCATGGCATGGCTCATAGCTTTATTGAGTTATGCAAGCCCCTTCACCACAACAAGGCAGTGATCCATGAAGGGGGACGATCAACTTATACAGCAATAAATAATCAATTTTCTTCATTCATCCCTCTGTTTTCTGAGGCACATATGAAAACTTCACGATACCTGTGTCAGTTTGCACACCCTTGTGATCTTTTCAGAATGTGTAGGCATAAAATTAAAACCTACCTTCAGAAACTTTTGAGCTTTGAAAAGTAAATTCATTTCAGTAGTCCTGAATTCTAAAGACTGTGTCTGTATTTTAACAGAAATATTTTTGGTTCAAAGTAGATAGATTATATACTGTGTAACCCATGTAACTTCAGAATGAGGAGTGAACTCTTTCTTAAAAGTGAAATTTTGTTTAAGGAAACATTTTTATTGAACTTTATTTTTAAAATGTTAGCAAACATGAAATGAGAGCTCAGAGTACTTGGTTATTAAGTTAAGTTTCAACTCATAAACATTATTTGGAATTTTGGAATATGTTCAACTTTAGGAACATTATTTGAAGAAACATCACTGTTATTTTGTGGTTTGAAGAAGAAAGTATATTTTGTTCTGATTTTTATTTCTTTATTTGACTTTTGGGTGTTGGTTCTTCTGGTGCAACGGTTTTTCTAGAAATGTGAAATGCGTAGCCTTATAGGAATCTTTAGTTCTTAAGTGAAAGATCTCTTTGTGGACCAAATTTGTGCCCAGAAATAACTTTCTTCTGTAGTCAGTAGGAAAAGAAAAATTTGTACCAGTGAAGTAAGTAGTTGAAAAGAAAGGAAAATACTGTTGATAATTTCTTTCTAGATTCAAATGTCTATGAATTAGAATAATGAATTGAAAGAAAATGTCTTATTAAAGTAAAAGTTTTAATGTAATAGAGCCATTATGTAGTGTTTTAAAGAATTTTTGTTTCAAACAAATGCTAAAGATATTTATTTTGGTTTAATAGTTGTTAACAATCCTGAACCAGGAACATCCTGCTAAAAACAAAACATTCCACAGATAAGAATTATTCCCCCATAACTAATTGTTCAGTTGCTAAACTCTTTCTCTTTTCCAGCATCACAGCTATCTTTAGAATATGAAGACTTGGTAATCGTAAAGGTGGACTAGATTTGTTCTGTATAGTCAAGAGGGAAGAATTAATTCCAGGGGGTAGAAATGAAAAGGGTGCAGATTACAGCTTGCTGTATAAAACCCTTTCTGACAGTTAACGATGTGTAACAAGGGTCTGCACAGTGGACAGTGATCCCCTGTTGCTTAGATGTGTTGCTTCCGGACAGCATGCGGAAAAGAGGAGTGTCTGCTTTTCATGGACGTTGAACCTGATGGCCTTCCACTTCTTATCCAACCCTCATGGGTTTCTCTCTTAAGTAGAGTAACACTATTGTCTGTTTATGTTTTGAGATGATATTGTCTTTATTGACTTACTAGGAAAGGAAAAATTAATTTTCTAACCTCATTTAGTTCTACTTATTTATTTGGGTTTCCCAGGTGGCTCAGTGGTAAAGAATCTGCCTGCCTGTGCAGAAGACGTAAGAGACTTGGGTTCAGTCCCTGTGTTGGGAAAGATCCCCTGGAGTAGGAAATGACAACCCACTGTAGTATTCTTGCCTGGGAAATCCCATGGACAGAGGAGTCTGGCAGGCTGCAGTCCAAGGGGTCCAAGTTGGGAGTGACTGAGAACGAATGCATGCACTGATTTATTTGAAATCTTTGTTTCTTGATTTTCTGAAGCCATTTGTGGTTTCTTTACTTTTTTTTCTCAGTTTAAGATCCTTAATGTACCCATGTCTTCCCAACTTGCTGCAAATCATTGGAACCAGCAACAAGCAGAACAAGAAGAGAGGATGAGAATGAAAAAGCTCACACTAGATATCAATGAACGGCAAGAACAAGAAGATTATCAAGGTATCAAATCATTTCCAGGACAGAAGTGGAAAATTGTGATGCCTTTTGGATTTTTAAAATATAGAATGTCAAAGCTATTATTCTCCTTTTCATGTCATGTTTGTTTATATTTAGCCTGAGAATTTGATTGTTTTTTGTATTCCTTTCTGTCTTTATTTTTCTTTCACTTATTTATAAAATAACACTAATGTAATTTTTATCATACTTTGCTTCCCTTATAATTCAGTTAGATTCTGTACTGTAAGAGCTGGATTGCAGGTGAGGTAGTACCAAGTTTTAATTGCCTTGTGTTGCCAGTCAACTGTGAGCAAATTATTATTCAGCAAATATCCTCTCTTGAATGTTTGGGAATCCTGGTCTTGAGGACCCTCTTCCTCCCAGATTTGAGATCATCAAGTTAGGATTCCAGTTTTAATGCAGACATACTCAGCACACTTGGATTAGCTAAACTTTACATACGGAGTCCAGACACCTTAAAAGGCCCTCAGAGCCATAACATGGCTTTTATATAGTGTTGTACTTACAAACTGCTTTTTGTGCAAGAGATTGTTGTGTAAATAAACATTTAGTTTTCTATCTTTAAATCCCACTTTTAGAATCTTCTCTTTCAGTTGATGCCAATTTTTAAAAAAATAAATGTGTGTATTTATTTATTTGGTCCTGACTAAAGGCATGCAGGATCTTAGTTCCCTGACTGGGTATCGAACCCATGTCCCCTGCAGTGGAAGCATGGAGTCCTAGCCACTGGACCACCAGGGACTTGCCAATACTCAGTGTTCTTAATAATAAATAATGGTAGCTAACACTCAGTAGAGGTGCTTATTATGGCCAGGTGCTTATGTACTTGGGTCATAGCTTTTAATCCTTACAATAATTCCATGAGATAAATGAAACTTTATATTTAGGGAAACTGAGCCAAAAGCCCCATAGCTAGTATGTGGCAGAGCTGGGATCCAATCTAATGTTGTTCAGCTCTGAACACCATGCTCCCAGCTATTGTACTCTACTGCTTCTTACACTGTTTCACTGCCTCACAAGACACACAGTTGTGGCCCCATTGACTGTAAGGGAGCGTGATGTTATATGGTACACAAGAGCATGTCTCCTCTCTTGATTGCTCTTCCAGTACTTCTCAATGATTTTAGCCCATATAATGGTGATTTTTCTTTAGTTAGCTACCTGACACAACTAATAAATTTGATCTCCCTTTATTTGCTTATTGGGAGAAGTACATTTACCAGTGTTAACGCCTTTTCTGTTTTGCTCCTAACTACAGAGATGCTGCAATCTCTTGCCCAACGCCCAGCTCCAGCAAACACCAATCGGGAGCGGCGGCCTCGTTACCAACACCCAAAGGGAGCGCCTAATGCGGATCTAATCTTTAAGACTGGTGGGAGGTATGACGATCTCACTTGTTTCTGCCTTAGCTAGTTCTTTTTCATGGTGTCTGTGTGAGGAAGTTAGATAGTTCTGGATTATACCTAATGGTAAAGGCCCAAGGATTAGCACAATAGAAAAGTCTTTGAGTTGTAGATATTTGAGGGGGAAAAAAACCTGTTTATAAAATAGTTACCTTTATTTTGTTTTATAAAATCTTGATTTTAGTCATACCAGTATTGGTTTTCATTTTCTGTGACTTTTTTGGATTGTTAAAGATTTTCTCTTTTGCATTTATAGAGAGGACTAGTTATCGATTAATTGGAGAGAAGTCACAGGCTTTTTGTTAGAATTTCTTAAGCCAGTGTTAAGTAATCATAATGTTTATAAAAACTCAAAACCTGTTGCTAGACTTTGAAGCATGCAGATTGAGTTTGTTTTTAGGTATTTTTTGTTTGTTTTTAAATTATAAAATATCCTGCTGGTATCCGTGCTACTTCTTCTTAAACTTGAGTTGCCTGATGTGAAATAACTAAAACTGTAAGGTATTTCACATAGAAGATATTCCCTAATAAGACCTCACTCATCTTGTTTTTAAAGAACAAAATTGTTGAAAGTTTTGCCAGGATCTGATCTGAAGACCCTTCCTCATCAATTTCGTTCTTTCTCTTGTGTTTGGGTTATTATCAAAAGTGACATAGGCTTCGTTGCTCTCCACCGGTCTGCCTCGGGGTATTAGTGTTTAGACTGAGGCTGTCAGAGCCCTCAAATATCAACGTGTTGTTGGGAATAGGCGAGCAGGTGTAGGAGAGGGGTTCTGGGGTTGCAGAAATGGTCCATCCCTGGAGTAGTAGCACTGCAGAAAATGCAGATATTCAGCCTATGTCTTTACTCAGAATATTTGTGTTCCTGATAACGTTTTACTTTGAACTGTATGCTCAGGCCCTAATAGCTCAGTTGGTAAAGAATCCACCTTCAATGCAGGAGACCCCCGTTCGATTCCTGGATCAGGAAGATCCGCTAGAGAAGGGATAGGCTACCCACTCCAGTATTCTTGGGCTTCCCTGTGGCTCAGCTGCTAAAAAATCTGCCTGCAGTGTGGGAAACCTGGATTCTGTCCCTGGGTTGGGAAGATCCCCTGGAGAAGGGAAAGGCTACTCCAGTATTCTGGCCTGGAGAATTCCATGGGCTGAATAGTCCATGGTGTTGTGGAGTGGGACATGACTGAGTGACTGTCACTTCACATATGCTCAGACAACTCTAATCAAATTTCAGTTGAGGAAGTTGGTTTGTCAAACTGAGTTCTCACATCCTTCAGGGTTACTCATGGCTTGTGGGATAAAATCCCAGCTCCTCACATGACCCTGGCTGATAGGGTGCACTCTATTTACTGGCTTTCCCTCCTGCTGTTCTTTGCCCTCCTCCCCACCCAGCTGGCCTCTTAGTTCTCCTAGCACGCTGTCTTTTGCCTCTCTCTGTTTGGAGCTCTCTCGGGCCCTTCCTCTGGATTACTCTTGCTCCTCCCGTCTGGTCTCACCGTGATACTCAGGAGTCTCACCTTGGTGCCCTGAGTCACGATGCTTCCCCAAACCTTACACTGCTTCATCACCTGCCAGCCTGTCTCCATCCCCCAGAAAATTGAGGACCCAGGAAGCCCTGTCTTGCTTTCCGTTTTGTCTCCTCCACGGCTTTTGGTGCCTAGCATGTAGTAGATCCCCAGTAAATGTTTGTTGAATGGACAGAGAAACTTAAAAAAAAAAAAAAATCTGTGTTTAATCATTTAATAAACTTTCTTCCTATGTTACGCTTCCCAGCACTCTCATTCCTTTTTGTTTTCCTGATTTTGTGAGACTCCAGTTCTTGAGCTACTTCCTTTACCTATTTTAAATCTCTGCCTAAAATACTGATTTGGAAAATAAAATCCTAACTTGTAGAGTGCTCTTTAAAATGACCCTCTGTAAGGTCTCATGGTTTTGTGGTATTTTTAAAGCCAGAGCTCTCAAAATGAAGGTATGGATGAATATTGGGGAGGAACACACAAATGTGTAAAAGTGAGTTTCTGAGCCTTTCAAGTACCATGTGTTTTTTGCTGTTTTTTAAACTTAAATTTAAGTGAAGAAGTGTAGTCATGTGGAAGAACATTAGCTGATGGGGTGGTGTCTTTTGGTGGTTTGGCTCCTCTTTATTTTCTTCTGTTTTTAACCCTGGGCAAGATTCATTGGGAAGCTGTTTATCTAGAGCCATGGTCCTCGGCTCTCTGGGTGCTGAATTCCTATAAGAGAAGGCAGAAGAAATTCTGTGAGGTCTGAAGAACTGTTTTCAGTTGACTCCTAACTTGGCTAGTACTCTTTTAAAAGTTATTAATATTGTTTGAATTATATGGCAGATGAAGGGAAATTTACTAGAAACCTGGTTATTAAAGCGGTTTTAAGTTTTTCTTATCTCTAGATTTTGATAAGGCTCTCAGACATTAATTGTAATGATTTTTATATTTTCTAATCAGGATTGAAATAGAGCTGTAAGTTAAAATTTCAGCCCTTCTCCCTGGGTATTTATGTCCTAACAAAGTAGAAGCGTTTTGCTTATAATGAATTAAAATGGCAGTAGCACTCTTAAGTAATACAGTTACCCAGGTGTTTTGTAAGGCAGGACAGGGTTGCTTTCCACTCTGCTAGCGTTGAAAAAACTGTGAAACTCAACATCATGGGAAAGATTGAGGGCAGGAGGAAAAGGGGGCACCAGAAGATAAAATGGTTGGATGGCATCCCTGAAGCCTGGCGTGCTGCAGTCTATGGGGTTACAGAGAGTTGGACATGACTGAGCAACTGAACAACAATAGCATCTTTGGCAAATGTCAGTACTAATACAGTTTACACTCTATAAATTCATGTGGATTATACTGTTGCTCCTCAAACTTCAAAATACACATTTTAACCATCTTGACTCATTAAACTGCTGGTTCTCATTAGTTTCTAACAAGCTGTCAGGTGATGTCAAAGTTGCTGGAGTGTGGACCACTCTCAGAGTAGTGAGAGCTTATATGGCAAATGTGTCTCACTTACCAAAGACTGTGAACACGTTTCCTTTATTCACTGCATTTGTCTAAGATAGTCTGTTTTAGACCATTGCTTTGTCTTGACATCAAGAGAGACTGTTTCTTTCTCTCAGGGAATACTCGTGTTACTGACCTTTTCCCTTTCTGTTCAGTTCTATACAAATTGCAGATGTATCCAACTGAAGATAGACTTTTCCATATTTGCATTTTAGTCTCTGGAAGTTTCTTGCTAATGCAGCTGGCCTTGTGTAGGCAACCTGTGTTAATTTGCTAGAGCTGCCAAAAGACAGCATTGTACACAGTGTGATTCACACAACAGAACTCCCGTCTCACACTCTGGAGGCCAGAATCCAAAGTCAAGGCAGGGTTGGTTCTTTCTGAGGGCTGAGAAGGACAGTCTGCTCCCAGCTCCCTACTGCCTCCTGGTGGTTTGCCAGCAGCCCCTGGCACTCCTGGCTTCCACAGCACCTTCTGATCCCTGCCTTCCTCTTCACGTGGGGCTCTCCTCAGGTGTGTGTCTGTCCAGATGTCCTCCTACTGTGAGAACACAGTCATACTGGATTAGGGGCTCATCTGATTCCACTCTGGCCTTCTCTTAACTAATTACATCTCCAGTGACCCTTTCTCCAAATAAGGTTGCATTCTGAGGTTCAGAGGTTAGACTTCAGCACATAAATTTGGGGGTTACGCAGTTCAGCTGACACGAACCATGAGTTTTCAGCATCTTAGAAAGTAGTTACAGGAAAGCTGATGGGCCCACCCTCGTCATCACCGTCAGAGTTGCCCTATTTAGTGCCCCTCTGCCCCTTCTTGTTTCTTCAGTAGGATTCTGTACTCTCTTTAAAAAGCACTGACTTCTCTGCAGTCAGTGAACAGTGGCTGGTGGTGCTCAGGGGGCATTTTCTTGCTGGAGGGGCATCCTCAGTCCTGGTTCTTTAACATTGCCCTGTTTGTGCCTCTAGGAGACGTTGATCCAGCAGCACGTGTCATTTCATTAGGTCCTGTATCTGATGTTGTGGATAGTGGAGTCCTCCAGCAATTGAATGAGAGCAGTGGACACATCTCAGCATGTCGGTCTAGAGAGTTGCGAATCTAAACCTGGGACAGGCTGGGGCCATGAGGCAGAAACAGCAGCCTCTGCCAACACCGGAACAAGCCGACGCTTCCAGACAAGGCGGAAAAGGCCTTTTGTAATGGAAATCACGTGAGGGTTCATCTTCTCTTGAGAATGGCAGTCAAGAAATGAGGTGGTTGACTTGACTTCTGAGCAGTTACACCGGGAAGAGCGTCAGTGAGATGACTGAGCCGGAGAAGAGACGGTTGTAATGGTAATGGTATGGGGGAAATGAACTTGAGTTTAAACTTGATTTGAGTTTCAGTGTCTCTGAATTGAACATCCCATGTTGAAAGAAGATACATTTGGGGGCTCCAGAACTACAGTAGAAAAGTATAGAGCAAGCAGTAAAATCTTCTAGTGAAAACTTACATGCAGGACAGCAAAATGATGAAAGATATCCAGGTACCAGATAATCCACCAGGAAGGCTTTTGTTTAGGAATCTCTTTCATGAGGAACAAGGGATGGGGGAGAAAAATCAGTTTTATCCACCAGAGTCAGTAATACAACATTGCCTATTAGGGTAAAGGGAAAATGTGAAGATGATTAGTACACACAGCATGAACGCAGATGGCTTAGGGGGGTCTGACACCAGCCTCAGAACAGGGATAGTGGAGCCCATTGTAATTATCATTGAAAACAAACAGCGTGCCAGGCAGACACCACAGAAGATGGACGAAGGACAGTGAGAAGGGGATCCGGAGATTTTGTTGACCTTCATGGGTTTACAGCCTCTGTCTCTAAACAAAGTATGGAAACAGTAGAGCTTTTATTTTGCTTTTGTTTTTGTTCTGTTTTTCCCCCACTACATAGAAATGAGAGTTCTTAGTCTGTTTCTGGCCAATCTGTTAATCTATTAGGATATTTATCTTTCGTTTGCTTTGCAGTAGGCATAGTGAATTTAGCTGGAGAGCAAGCACATCTGTAAGCTACAACTTGATTACATCTTTTTTTCTAGCTGTTTTGCATTTTTTCTTTTACCATGTTTTAGTTTCTGCATGTAGAATTAAATAAGAAACAAAACTGTAAAGTTGTAACATTTCACAAGGAAATGCTGCCCGATCTTCACCAGCTTCAGAAATCTGACCTTTGCCGATGCTGCAATAAAGTGTTGTAATTTAGATTTGGTGTGGTTGTGTTTTATTTGGTTTGGGTGTTGGAAACCTATTAAATGGGTAAATCAGTATCTTCCATTGATATCTTTGTTCTTTATAGTCTTAGAGAAGATTTTGTTTGCATTTCACTTGTATCGTTGTTCTCATTTTAGCATCTGTTATTTGCATTGTTTTCTTGGGTGCCTGAGTCAGCTTACCTTGGGGTCAGTACAGAAAGTAGCCTGTGGAATCCAATCGAATAAACATGTTTAGAAGAGGCTTGAACCAGTTACAATGGAAAATGCTAGGAGAGCACGTCTAGTCTGGGTGGTGGTTATGTTCTTACCTGAGGGTGTGCAGCAGGGTTGATAAATGCTGCCGTAAGGCAGGCAGCTCAGAAGGGAATCCCGAGAACCATGTTTCCAGCTTCTTTCAGGTGTTCATTCCAAGGTTGACTGAGACAATCCAGAAGGTGTGACTGTAATCACTCTTGATAAAATCAGCTGAGAGTCATTGATATTTGAAAAGAAAAAGACTTAATAAAGTTTCAAAACTGAATTCTCTCAGCCCTGTTTCCCAATGCTCATTGCCGTCTTACTTGCTGGCTGCACTTGGCACGGTATCCATCCCTGGACCAGTGATCAGTGGGGCAAGTTCTGTGAAACCACTGACTTTGCAGGCAGGCGCTTTAAGAATTGCCTGGAGGAGGCCGCTTCCTACACTCATCCATAACGGGTTCACTCATATTTTAAACATGAAGTTTTTTCACATAGCTACACATTTATTTCTAAAGTTTGGCTTTTAAAGAACCCTAAATGTGTTATCTATACAACCTCTTGTTAGAACATGTTGCTCTGCGTGGCCGACATTGGAGTGTCGCCGCGCCAGCTCTGTCTAGTGCTCTTCCCTAGGCTTGCTTTGGATGAAGACAAAATGGAGGTGGAGTCAGTTTAAGAATACTTAGCATGCTCTACATAAAGTCATGTTTTTGGCATTCTTATTGTGATGCGTTTTTGAACGTTTGGACAAAGTACAAAGGACAGTCAGCCATCTTCTGTTATTTCAGTAAGTGCTGCTTTCTGGAGGAGTAACTTTGGAAATTGTTGTATTACTCAAATGTGTGTTTCGTTGGAGGAGGTTTTAGTTTTATAGTTATTGGGGAAAGCATTTCAGATTCTGCTGAGTATGTGCATGTATGTCTACAAGCGCTCTTTTTTTTTTTTACACTTTCTTTGGTTTCCTGTGTGACACTGGATAGTCAGTCTGGCTAGATTTATGGATTTAAACATTTTGATGAATACTTGGCGACCATGGGAAGGGAAGGATTGATTGACTCCTTTCTGTTTACCAGGCACTGGGGATACAGAGGTTGGGGGGGGTGGCGGGAATCCCTGCTCCCATGGGACTGATACTCTAGTAAGGGAGAAATGTGACAATTCTGTGAAATGAGGTGACCCTGTATGGAAACTGCTTATGCAGTGCATGGCATGTAGGAAGGGTCCACTTGATGGCACTCTTACTATAATACCTTGTTCTCTCCTTACTGCCTGGCTTGGTTTCTTTCAAGGTGTAGTTGAAGCTTTGTCTCCTCTAGGACACCTTGCTGTTCCCTCATCCCTGATTTGACTTAGATGCTGTCCTTCCCTTGTAGCTCAGTTGGTAAAGAATCTGCCTGTAATGCAGGAGACCTGGTTTCAGTCCCTGGGTTGGGAAGATCCCCTGGAGAAGGAAATGGCAACCCACTCCAGTATTCTTGTCTGTAAGAGTCGGATACGACTTAGTGACTCAACCACCACCTTGAGCTTCATCATAGGTGCTGCCCACCTGCCCCTGGGTGGGATGAGATTAATTGCAGGGTGGTGCTCAGCAGCTGTTCTGCAAGAGTTACACAGAGCTCCTATCTGTAGGAGCACCAGACTGGACTGGGGGACCCTGGGAGGTGCTCATCACATGCTCCCCCTGGACGCCGAGAATTCTGAGGGAACTTGCTTTACCCCAGGAAGCGTGTGTGGCCACATTCTCAACCACCTGTCCTGCCATGTCCACAACAGGACTTTTGCACTTGACCCAAATGCTGCTGAACCCCAGGCTGGGTATGTGATGGGTTCTCATCTGCTTGAGTAGGTGAGCTCGAGAATTTGGAGAGTGGACACAGGTCCCACTAGTCTCCCATTTCCCAGTTCACTCTGACTCTGGATGCTGGCCTGAAGATTTTGGGGCCAGCACTCGCAGGGCATTTCTCGTTTGGACTGATGGGCAAAATGTCAGTCTAGTTCCACGCACTGTTTGTAATCTAGGAGGTGAGCAGGGGGACTTCATATGTCTCCTGAGATCTGTGTGCACCTGTACGCACTTGCCTCAGGCCTGGAACATTTTCTCACTAGTGGCCCAGAGGCCAGAAACACCTATTCCCAAAGGGAATGTGGAGGCGCCCGGCCGACACCCTCAGTAACTCATTAGATGTTTATTGAGCACCAACTCCCATGCTTCCTACTTGTATGAACTTGGGTGGTCATTGACCTCTAAACTTCAGTTTTCTCCTCTGTAGACAGTTGACTAGGGTTGTCTGAGGATTTAACGAGATAATGGACTTTGAGGGTCTTAACAAAGTGGCTCGGGTTGATATATAGTAGTGGTTGACTAGTAGTGGTAGTAATATCAGCACCTGTGTATAATATACTGTGTGCTATGCACATGGTACACAGTTGGATACAAAGTTGGCCACGCTTGGCCCTTGAGCTCATAAACCCTTCAAGTGCGCAGAGAATCCTGTGTTCAGACCTGGGTGGCTGAAAATCAGACAGAACTTCCAACAAGTTCTACTTTATTACCCACAGAAAACTTCCTGAACTTCTCTGGTAATGCCACCTTTCAGTGAACCAGGCCTGGACCGTGTCCCGTTACCTTGCCAGAGAGAAACAGTATCTGTCTCCCCAGTGATCACTGGCCACTTGATTTCAGGCATAAACCTCTTATTTTCTCAATTTCTCCCTCTATACATCTCTTGCCAGTAACAAGGTTGAATATTAAGGAGAAACACACAAGGTCCTAGTTCCTCTGACTCCAGAAGTAGCACAGGTGGCTTTGGGGTCTTCCAGCATCCCAGAAAAGTATGGGCTTTTGGCTGAAATGCATCCTCCAGCCAGGACAGGTCATGGATGGGGGTCAGATTGACAAGATTTAGCCCTCTTGAGGCTGGTGGGATTTTTGCCAGGCTTCCTCGAGAGGGCATGGTGAAGGGGAAGAAGCGGATGGAGCAGGACAGGCGGCAGAGTTGAAAAGAGGAAGCAGAATTGTCTTCTGCTTTATCAGATCTCTGCCCCCCACACCCCTGCTCGGGTGCAGCATAGGGTATGTAGTGCAGGTTCAGTACGACTTCTGTGTGGGGGGCCATTGACTTAACGCTGAGCCCAGGAGGGATTGTGAGGTATGACCCAAATCCTCCTGTAATTGATAATCTGTTCCAAGCCACTCATGAATGTGCAGTCTCTTCGTTGATTCCAGCAAGGTGGGGGCGCTGGCTGGGATTGCACACCTGCTGCTCCTTGGGTAAGTTTCTCAACCGAAGCTTCATTGACATCACCTGTGCGATGAGAATCATATAGTGGGTTTTTCAGGGTAATGGAGAGTGGAGAGCATTCACTCCACACCTGCCATGTGCTAGGCTAAGGTCCTGGTGACACAGCAAATCCTGCTTCTGTGGAGCTTCTGTTCTTGAAGGAAGAGCACAGAGGAACAAAAATTTAAGAATATAAAAATGAGAGAAGCTGGATACTGTGATGCTGAAGGCCCTGTTCTGGGATGGGCTTGGCTGCAGGTGAGGTAGGGGGCCTGTGGGGGCCCACATGCAAGGGCTGCTCGGAGCAGGAAAACTAAGGCCTGGTGTCCTTAGCCTGAGTCAGGACAACATGGGCCAATCCAGCTGTTGTCAAGCCTGCCCTGCCCACCCTGCTCCTTGGCTGCTGGTCCCCAGAGGGCTCCCTCGTGGACACTGCACTCTAACCGCCTTGCTTGCCTGACAGACTGCAGCCCGTGTGCTCTGGGGGTGAGGTGCCGTGGTCTGTGGTCCCTTGAGCTCGATTCCCTGAATGACAAGGATCAGCCCCTGGAAGACAGGGGAGGACATTCCAGAAGAGTGATTGGAGATGGGGGTATGAGCATGTCCTGCTTGAGGAATAGAGGGAAAAACCAGTGAGAGGTGGGCACAAAGCTGTCTGTGTCAGAGAGGACTCATGAGCCAGAGGGGGGCATGTGAATTTTCTTCTGAGTGTGGTGTGATTGATTCTGTCTGACTTCATGGGATCATCTGGCTGCTGAGTGAAGGTCAGATTGTAGGGGCTGGAGTAGAACTGGGGAGACTTGGAGGCAGGAAATGGCAAGAGCCTGGCTGAGAACGATGGGGTGATGGTGGAAAGGGGACAGGTTTCCCAGGTAGAGGGGAAAGGGCTGGCTTAGGAGGGTCAGGTGTAGGAAGGGGTGGGATGAAGGGGTGTGGGGTCCTGGGCTGTGCAGTTGGGTGGGCGGGGCATGCAGAATGGGACAGAGTGAGTGTAGACGGTCCCCAGGTGATGTTCATGTAGGGGTTGCTGCCTGGAGGCCCCCACGGCCCCTCTTGGAGGGTTTGCATACCCTGGCTCCACGCCACTGCCAAATGGCCCTGGTTTCTGGAGTTGCCTAGCCTGCAGGTGGGCAGGCCAGGGTCTGCCTTGGTCTGAGGCCATGTCACCCTGGGCAGGGGGAGGAAAGCACAGGGTCCCTGCTCCAGAGCACTGCCCCACTATGTGTGTGGAGCTCAGGCCTGCTGTGAGGAGCAGGCCCTGGCAGTGAGCCAGGGGACACTCCCACTGGACCCTGTGCATACTGGGGAGACGGGCTGACTGTAAACGGATCGCTCTGTTCTGCCTGACCTGATTTCCCCTTCCTTTTAATTTGACTTTTGTTTGTTTGCTTTGCATTGTTTCTGAGAGACCCTGGAGAGAGACCTGAGACAGCCCGCACTGGTAGCTGCACACCGGATCAGGCTGGGGCCTTCTGGCCTCAGCCTGCCTTTGGCCCTCCCAGAGGCCCAGGCCTCCCTCTGCAAACCTCTGGCTTCCTGCAGTCACAGAACCAGGCAGACCACACCCACCAGGGCCTCTCTTCCCCTCCTCTTCACCGCCTGCTGCAGCAGGAATCTGATAGAGCCACTGGCCCACACGGCCCGCTCAAGAGAAAGCCTGAGGAAGTACTGGAGGGTGAGAGAGAAGATCTGTGTATTTAGGTCCCTAGAGCCAGCAGCCTGTGACTTTGGTATCCTACCCCTTGCATGGTTCACCCAGGTTTCTGCACCAGCTCCCGGGTGCTCCGTTCCTGCTGCTGTGATCTGCAGACAAGTACGGAGGGCCAGGGCCTGACAGTCAGCCACCCCGGTGTTACTGAGGGAAGGAAATCGAAAACAACTGCAAAATCCCCTAATCGCATTTTACTTTTAAAAAACTTTTTCTCTCGAAATAATTACAGACTCACCAGAGGCTGCAAAATTAGTTGAGTCCTACAAACCCTTTGTCCAGCTTCCCCCAGTGGTAATGTCTTCTGATGACAGTAAACATCAAAACCAGTATATTGACATTGGTTCAACATCGGTAACTAGACTCTAGGCTCCATTAAGTTTCCAGAGTTTTTACGTGTGCACCTACGTGTGTTTCCGCAGAATGGGATTGCGTGTGCAGATTTGCCACTCTCAAGGTACAGAAATGTTCCATCAAGGGAACTCCTTCCTCTGTGCTACTCCTTGATCCCTGATGTAGTAGTTCTTCAGAGAAACAGAACAAAGGATAAATAGAAATGTGTATTTTATTCTATTTTGTTTATAAAAGGACTATTTAGGGATATTATAGGAATAGGCAATTATGAATTACGCAGGCTGAAATGTCTCAGAGTCTTCCATCTGCAGACTGGGGAAGCATAAAAGTCAATTCTACAGTTCAACACAAGTCTGAAGGCCTGAGACCCAGAGGTGCTCACAGTCCAAGATCAAGGGCCCAAGAACCGGGGGCCGATGGTGTGAGTCCTCTCTGAGTCTGAAGAAGAGAACCAAGAGCACCCTTATTTGAGAGCAGGGGAAGACGGACGTCCCAGCTCAAGTGGAGTGAGCAGGTACCCCTTCCTCCACCTTCTTCTTGTTTTCATGTTTTTGATGGTTTGGTGGATGCCCACACACACATTGGGGAGGGCCGTTTTCTCTACTCAGTGTACTGATTCAGATGCTCATCTCTTCTGCAGACACCCTCACGGACACACCCAGAAATGGTGTCCCATCAACAAACTGCATCTCTTAGCTCAGTCAAGTTGACACATAAAATGAGTCATTGTACCTGGAAACAACTAACCTGGTTTCTTCTGTAGAGTTTTGTCATTTTGAGAGTGTTGTGTAAATGAAACTGCACAATATAGATTGATGATGGATCTATGATGCCCTTGAGATTCCACTGAAGCCAGTGCATTTGGTTCCTTATGGATGAGTGGTAACCCTGTTGGGTGAATGTCCCTGAGTTTAAACATGCACCCTACTGAAGGACATTTGTGGTGTTCTCAGTTTGAGGCTATTTTGAATAAAGCTATTGTAAATATTTCTGTGCAAGTTTTTTTTTAAATTTTGATAAAATATACATAAAATTTACCATTGTAACCATTTTGAAGTGTACAGTTTAATATGTGTACAGGTTTCTGTATGGATGTGAATTTTCAGTTCTCTGGGACAAATCCCTAAGAGTACAATTGCTGAATCATGTGGTAAGTGCACGTTTAGTTTCTTAAGAAACAACTGCCAAACTGTTTTCTGGAGTGACTGCACCATTGTCCATTCCCACCAGCAATGTAGGGGAGATCCAGTTTCTTCACCTTGTTGCCAGCATTTGGTCTTACCACTGCTTTTTTTTTTTTAATTTTAGCTGCATAATCAGTGTACACTGGTGTCTCCTTGTTATGATTTTCATTTCCCTAATGGCTAATGATGTTAAGCATCTTTTTGTGTGGTTGTCATTCATATATCCTCTTTGGTGAAATGTCTGTGCATGTCTTCTGCCTTTCTAATTTAATTAAAAGCAGGGTCTGCTTTCGTGTATTGTTTTTTTAAGTTTTGAGAATTCTTTCAATTCTTTTAGAGATTCTAGATATAAGTCAGAGATGTGGTTTTCAAATGATTTTCCCCCAATCTGTAGCATGTCTTTCATCCTTTTAATGGCATCTTTTGCTCAGCAGAAGTTTCGAATTTTGATGAAGTCTAACTTATCTTTTTTGGTGATAACTCTCCTTTTTGCCTAACCCTAGATCTCAAAGGTTTTCTGTTGTTGTTCTTTCCTAAAAGTCTAATAGTTGTACGTCTTACATTTAAGTCCATGATCTACTTTGAGTTAGCTTTGGTATAGGATATGAGGTTTAAGGTTTTCTGTTTTGGTTTTGGTTTTTTTTTTTGCCCATGGATGATCAGTCACTCCAATGCCTTTTGTTGGAGAGGCGCCATTCTCCATTGGGTAAGTTTTACACCTTCGTCAAACCAACAACAACCACAGAACCTACCATGTGGGTATATTTCTGGTGTCTCTGTTCTATTCAGCTGACCTCTGGGTCTATCGCTTCACTAATACCACACTGTTCTACTGTAGCTCTATGGTGAGTCTTGATATCAGGAAGAGTGAGTCCTCCTACTTTATTCTTTGTTAAACTTGTTAGCTGATTTAGTTCCTTTGCCTTTGCACATAAATTTTGGAATAAGCTCGTCTCTGTCTACAAAGTATCTTGCTGGGATTTCCATAGAAATCATGTTATTATTTTTGAGCTGTCATGGATTAAATGGCTTTTGTAATCTTATTTTCAGATTGTTCATTACTGATATCTAGCTATGCAGTTGAGTTTTTTACACTAGGCTGGTATCCTGTGATGTTGCTCAACCCAATCTGTTCTAGTAGTTGTTTCTAGTAATGGATTCATGTCATCTACAAATACAGTTTGACTTCTTGCCTTCCAATCTGGGTGACTTTTCTTTTTCTTACCTGATTACATTGGCTAGAATCTCCGGTACAGTAACCAGTAGAAGTGATGGGATTAGGCATCCTTGCCTTGCTCCTGATCTTAGGAGAATCATTCTGCTTTTAACCACGTACTATAAGAACTACAGAGAGCACCATATACTGACCCAATACCAGGGTCCTGAGAAGGGGGGAGGGTTGGGTGAAGGCAACTGGAGCTCCTTCCCGACAAGATGGGTTGGGAGGAAGACGAGCTTACTGAGGTCAGGAAATCTGTGAATCTGTCCTGACATCCCAGTGTGGGAACTGACAGCTGAAGAAGACAGCCTCAGCATTGCTGATGCTATTGCAAGCTCAGCTGTCCTTCCCTGACAAGGTCGACCCCCTCTCCCTCCCCACCATACCCATGAATGAGACAGACAGCCTCTAGGGGTCCTGTGCCCCACAGATTGTGTCTCATGCCCCATCACTCCAGAGTTGGTGGTTGGAGCGGGGCAGGCAAACTGAGAGGCTCCCAAGTATTCCAGGGAAGAAAGGCAGGACCAGGCATGTGAAACTCTTGCCCCAGGATCCCTGGGGCAGCTGCCATCAATGAGGATCCTGTGACCTTCCTCCCCTGTTAGGAACCTTTCCTCCATTGATCCATTCACTTATTTAATGCATTTGTCTGATACCTGCTAGGTGCAAGGCATCTTTTGAGACATGATGTGGGATGAAATAGACTAACGAGGTCCTTACTCACCAGACAATTGTAGTTTACAACAGAGGGATGCATCTCAAATGCTTATACCTTAAGAACAATGTGAGTCTTGGGACAAGAGAAGCATAAACTAAGTGCTGTGGTTGTCCTGAGAAAGGAAACAGACATGTGCGTGTCTGTGTAGGGGTGTATGTGAGGGGGGTATTGTTAGGCCAAGTGGGATGGGGGCTGTAAACAGTGGTGGGGGCTGTAGGCAAGCTGAACCCTAAATGATGTACAAGATTTTAACTGACGACTGGCAGGAGCTTTGCAGACACCGTGACTCTCAAACTCTCATAAGCATGACTCACATGAGGTCTTGTTAAAGTGCAGATTCTCTTTCCATGTGTCTGGGGAAAGACTTGAGAGTTCTGACAAGCTCTCAGGTGGGGCAGATGCGTAGGTCAGAGGCTCACTCTGAGTAGCAGGAGTGCAGAGATTGCCTAATGTGATTTGGCTGCAGAACAGTGGGAAAGGAGGAGAGCAGAACGGGAGAAGGAGGTGGGGGCCAGATTCCAGGCAGAGGAGTTTGAACTGTATTTGGCAAGCAGTGCACAACCTCTGAAGGTATTTGGGTCATGCCATGAGCCAAGCTGGACGTTAGGAAGATTAGCCTGGAAATTACTTAATGGAGAGACAGAACAGGCGAAACTAAAGGGACATCCATCCATGTGTCCACCCATCCCTCTATCTATCCACGCATCTGTGCACCTACCTAACGTCTGTCCGCCATCCACTAACATTTGTTAGACACATATTATGCTCCAGAGCCTGGGGAAGGATGGAGAAGACCCAGTTCCCTGCCTCCCCAACCCCAGCCCAGGGATCTCAGAGCCCAGAGGGGTTGAAAGATCTACGCTTAAAGAAGTCTGAAAGCAGAAACACACTGCCAGAGGTGACCTCGGAGACAGAGCTCCTGTGAGAATTTCTGGACAGACAAGGGTTTCCTACTGGGGTTCCAGCCATCTTACTGACTCCAGGATGGCAGAGACAGAAGGGCCTGTCTGCCTGGGCTGCCATAACCAAGTTTCGCAGACATTTGTTTCTCACAGTTCTGGAGGCTGGAAGTCCAAGGTCAAAAGTGTCAGCAGGGAGACTTCCCTGGTGGTCCAGTGGCTAAGATTCTGTGCTCCCAGTGCAAGGGGGCTGGGTTCCATCCCTGATTGGGGAACCAGATCTCATATGCCCCAACTAAGAGTTTGCATGCCACAATTAAAGATCCTGCATGCCTCAACGAAGATCGGAGACTATGAGTGCCACAACTAAGACCTGGTGCAGCCAAATGAATTTATAAATAAATAATACCAATACAGTGTTGGCAGGGCTGGAGCCTGGAGAGGCCTCTCTGCTTGACTTGCAGCTCGCTGCCCTCACGGACTGTCCTCTGTGCACTGGTGGGAGTGAGAAGGATGCCCTGATGTCTCTTCCTGTTCTTCCAGGGACCCCAGCACTAACCACCTCATTCAACCATGGTCACCTCCTAAAAGGCCCTGTCTTCAAATACGGTACCATCGGGGTTATTTGGGCCTTCAACACATGAATTTGGGTGGACACACATCTAAGAGATCCTCTAGTCCAGCCCTGTGACTTTACTGGTGAAGACATGGAGGCTCAAAGACGTTAGGGGATTTGCTCAAGGTCACACAACTGGCTGGCAGCACATCCAGAACAGGAAGTCAGGCCCATCACCTCCCAAATGTGCTGGGAAAAGGACAGTGTCTTCCAGCTGTTGAGGCTTGTGCTGAGGCCTGCGGCGGCATGCCCTCCAGTACCAGCCCTGAGTTTATGTGAGAGGCAGGGCTGGAGGGGAATAGGCCCACCCCGAAACCAGAAGGATTTAGCTCAGACCTCAGAAAGGCTTCCTGTCCCTGCCAAGTATGACCAGTGGTGGTTATGGGGCTTCTTCTTCTGAAAATGGCAGAAATCTGGCCAAAGGGCCAGGGGTAGGACTTTACAACTGCTTCAGGCTCCTCCTAGACTTAGGGTTCTCTGATGACAATTAAAGACCTACTCAACTGAAACCACTTGAATCCAGAAGTCCTGCCAGGAGGAAATAAGTCACCGAAAAAAATCACCCCGTGCATACCTTTGGCCCAGCAGCCCGACCTTGAGGGTGAGGGCAGGGCCTGGGCCCTCGAAGGGCTGTTTACCTTGGTTAGGCAATGCAGATAAGTGGCCTTGTTTGTGTTTACAGATGGGGTCAGCGTTTGTGTGGGCACGTCAGTCTGGAGCAGTGGGAAGCCAGCCTTAGGTCAGGGGCTGTGTTGGGGCCTGGGGAGGGGAGGAGCAGCTGCAGCCCAGCCCAGAGGCCCGTCTCCACGCCCGCCTCCCCTCCCTGTCCACCCTCGCTCTCCCGGCCTGCTGCGTCCCTGCAGTCTCCACACGCCCCCGTCTCTCCACAACCCACCCCTGGTAACAAAATTCTGTACTGACCCTCGCCCAGAAGAATTTTTCTTTTTGAGAAAATGTTTTCATTGAAAAATGAATTCAGGCAATCCCTTTCAGACCCACAAATGCCATTTTTAGGAAATTAGGAGATGCTAAGACCCACCCTGTTGGGTCATAAAGAGGGTTTGCCTTTCTGAGCGCTGTCCCTCCTGATTTGTGGTGGGAGAAGACACTCCAGAGAGGCCTGCTCTCAGTCCGGTGCTTTCTGGCTCTGTGTAATAAAGGCATCACCCCCTGGGAGGGGTCAGGAAGAACACCGATGGTGGAGATGGGGATGGGGAGGACGGGAGTGCTGTCTGCTGCTGAGAACCCCACTTGCCCCCAAGCCTGTGCGGCCGCAGCTAATCTAAGCCACAGCCTCCCTGTGAAGAGATTCCGAAGGAGCTGTAGAATGCACACACCTCTTGGAAGCTGTGACTGCTCTGGGAGAGAGCCGTGCTCCACGGGGTCCCACGCTTCACCATACCTCATGACTTCGTGGGCCTGCTGGCCAGTGGAGTAACGACTCAGGCTGGCGGGGCTTGCTCAGTTTATTTTGGCCAGGCCCACCCTTGGTGGAGAGGGGGAGTGGAGGGAGGGAGAGTCATGCCCAGTGATGGCGGGACCCAGGATTTGGCTTAGTCCTGGCTTCCAACACGTGGCTCCACTGTCTGCAGCGGCAGCCCCTGGTGGAGACTGTTGATTTGGGAAGTGTGGTCAGTGGGCACAGAGCCTTCTCAGCACCTGGTTTACTGAAGAAATGAGTACATGTGAGACCAGAGTGGCCTCTGTGGACAGAGGAAGGCCCTGCTTCCTGCTGACGTGGCAGAATCTGTGCCAATCCTGGGACACTCCTTTATCCAGGGTCCCGGTGCCCCTTCGAGCAGGGTGTGACTTCGCCTGGGCCCTCAGGTTCCGCCCCACAAGGATGGAGGTTGTAACCCCTTCTCATGACCTCTTCTAAGCCCTCCATTTACCAGTACATCTTCCTGCGTCCACCAGCTGGGGACAGGATGTTGGATGGCTACCCAGGCCCGGCTGATCGACCTCAGACATGGGTCTGCGTCACTGGCCCGGGTGTCCCTGGAGCACCCTCCTCCCATCCACAGGGGCTGGTTGTGGGGCCAGCCAGTATCAGAAGACAGGTTTTTCGTCCAGTGTCGCCTGGTCACTTGCTGGCTCTGTGACCTTGAACTTGGCCTCTCTTTCAGTTTCCTCATCCTTCAGCGGAGATGGTAAAGGAATGACTGGCAAGTCTATCATGAGAAGAAATTAAGGTGACCCAAGTCCAGCCCCGAGCATGAGACCTGGCCCAGAAATGCTAAACCCTGGGAACTCCCACCGGTTATGGGTCATGAGCACGCTCACCTGAGGTGGGATCACACCTGAGATGCCCCCTGCTTACTCGGCAGTGAAGATAGCGAGTCCCCAAATAGACATGAGGGGCCCAGCCTCACCCCGAACAGCACAGTCTCACCTCCCAGGAGTCTCATTGGCCCTAAAGAATAAACTGAGCTCTAATAATCAGACTCTGCTCCCTACCCTCATCACAAACTCAGGCTAGGGGTATCAGGGAGACCCCCTCCCATCCCAGCAGGCCCCAAATCATCCTCAGTTGAAAGGGCTCCTGGGGTCCCAGAGATGCACGAGACAGGCTGCTTTAATCTCAGATGAGCCAGCTCGAACCCCTTCGAGACCCGTGAGACCTGGAGTGCAGCTGGCAGCAGCCAGAAGTGAAGACAGCACAGGGAACATTCCAGCAACCTATCCTCTGGGCCCTGCAGGAAAATTCTCAAGGCCTGGAGCCATGATATCATTTCTGGCCCGACCTGTAAGTCACCTTTTGGGTGGGTCTGGCCACCCCAGATCAGGGCCTTCTGCTCCCCAAGGGCGGGACGGGCAGCCTAAAATCTGAGACTATGTGGAGCCAGAGGTGCCTGGAGATTGAAAGGATCTCCTGGGCTGATCAATACTGTGGCCTGAACTCCCAGCCAGGTCCCAGTGGGGCTTGGTCTCCCTGGGGATTCCATGCAGCCCTCCCCTGACAGGGGGCCTCAGAATGGAATGTTCTGGGACTAGCAGGTGTGTAACAAATACTACAAATGCTTGCTCACTGATGTCAGAGCATCAGGGCTGGCCCTGGGCCGGACGCAGAGGTGAAGGCTGACTTTGTTAATACCAGCTTCCCTCTCTCTTTGTACCTTCTGCTGCCCTTACCGGTTCTGGGCCTCCTCCTTGCTCCTCTCTCCTGACCTTAAAAAGTCTCCTCAGGAAAGGGGAGGAGAAATTTAGACTATAGTGTAAATGACTGATTGCTTTAAGTGTCTGATCCCTTTAAAGCTCTGCAGCCCCCCTTTCTATCTTTTTAACAAGCTAGACATGTCCTCAGTCTTGGGCTTCTGAAACAGGGATCATGAATCCCTGGGGATATCTGCTGATGTTCTGGGGAGCAGACAAAGCCACAAGATAACCCAGATAACCTGCTATACCTTCCTGGAGCATTTTATTCAGTGAAACGAAAAAAGTTGCCTGGATTTTAAAGACAAAACAGAGTCTACTCACTATTCACAATAGTTAAATTTGTTCCTACAAAGCTCAGAGGAGCATAGTTCCCACCTGATTACTCCCACCATGGACAGTAGAAACATCCGGTGATGAGAGGACATCCCCTTCTGGTCACAGTCATTTATCATCTTGGTTGGTAGTGACCTGCTCTGCAGGACTTAATGCTTTTCTATAATCAATAATATTTTTGAAACCAAGATTAGACTTTGTATAAGTGTAAACCCACATTGCACCATCTGGACCTTACACAAAGCTAAAAAGGGCATCTAGCAGATTGACCTGTGTTTCTGAGCACATGTTTACTTAAAGGTTTAAGAGTCTTAAGAAGTACAAACATGACTGTTCCAGGTGTAAAACTCTGAGAAATCACAGGTGGAAACTGTTCATGGAACCTTAGTGGAGAGTGCAGGCTACAAGTACAGAACAAGGTACGAGGAGCACAGAGATGGACTTAAGAATATGAATGAAAAAGGAGAAAGCTTGGACACCAGGTGCGAGGGCCATCACAAGGAGATCACAGAAGACCTGGGCAGGAGAGTCAGGAGCTCTGGGCTCTGCAGTGCCCCGGACCCTGTCCTCCTGCACCTACATCTGTACATAGGTCCTGCAACTCTAGAAGGAGAAAGTTCCCTAGAGTCCAGCCATCTCCAAGTCAAAGCCACGGTGTCTGACTTTTGACAGAATCTGATTCTATTTCCAAAGCTCTGATGGCTTTTGCTGCAGTGAGATTTCTCTCAATCTTCCCAGTGTTCTCACTAGTCAGTGGATGCTGGAGAAATGAGATGAATCACGTTGGTGGTGTGACGGGTGAATAAGGAAGTAGATGAGTTCATGTTTTGTTTAGGACTGCCTCCTGGAAATGGGCAAGGGTGGACCCCACCCTCGGGGCACTGGGGTCACTCCTCAAAGTCCTCCTGTTTCCTCCTGAAGTACCCAGATGTTTTCCTGGTGTGCCTCTGTCCAGCGCCCCTCAGCCCCCGTGGGCTCCAGGGCTGATGGTGGTGATGTTCTTTGTGATGCTTGAAGGGCTTCCCGGGTCATTGCCCCCCACCCCACACCCTTTGTCTCTAGTGAGCACCAGGCACCCTGTTTGCCTTCCTCTGTCCTCAGCTACGTCCTGTCAGTCACTTGGGTCATGATGGGCCAGAACACAGAAAAACAGGGCCCTTGCAGACCCATCTCTGGATTGAGAGCTGGTGTGAATTCTCTGGGCTTCCCAGTGGCTCAGTGGTAAACAATCTGCCTGGAGTGCAGGAGATGCAGGTTCAATCCCTGGGTCAGGAAGATCCCCTGGAGGAGGGCATGGCAACCCCCTCCAGTATTCTTGCCTGGAGAATCCCATGGACTGAGAAGCCTGGCGGGCTACAGTCCATGGGGTCACAAAGAGTCGGACATGACTGAAGCGAGTGAGTACACACACATGCATGTGAATTCTCTGGGGGGCAGGTGGGGGTAGTCATCTGCTTCCCTCCGATCTGTAGAGAAGCCAGACCCAGGAAAGCAGAGAAGAAAAAAGAAGGGGAACATGCACACACAGAGAACCTTCTAGAGTTGCAAGACATTCACCCTCAGTGTCCCTTGCTGGGTGTGGGAACAGTTTCCTCGCTTACACGCTTGAGAAGTGGAGGCTCCAAGATGCTGAGGAATAGGGGTGACTGGTGTCACCCAGGGCCTCATGACTCACCCACCCCATCCCATAGGCACGGTGATCTCCGTTTTATGGATGGGAAACTCAGACGTAGAGATACCAGGTAACCCACCCACAGGTCAAGCTCATAAATGCTGGAGTCAGGACTGCAGTCTCAGAGTTCTGACTTGAATTTGTGTGTTTCACCACGGTGTTGTTCTGCCTTCCAGGCCTCAGGGCTTTTAAACGCTGGACTCCTAGTTCCCTCGTCTCTGGCCTCAGCCAAAGGGGTCCTGAATGCCGAGCGTCTGAGGCCACCTGGCACCTCCCTCAGTGCAGAAGGCTGCTCCAAGTGGCTCAGTGGAAAAAGAAAGGCAAGGATGCAGCTGCCAGCACATGTACAGCGGGCCCCTCAGCCTGGCTTGAGGGCAGGTATCCCCGATCTTCCCAGGCATCTGCCACTGACTCTGATCCACAGGTGGGTGAGGGTGGTTTCCACCTTTCCCCATCTGCCCAGAGGACCGGCTCTGGCTCCCACCCGCAGCCTCAGCTGCCCTGAGAGCTGGTTGAGAAGTCACCCTTGGCCAAGATAGAGGCCTGGTTCCCCTGGAGCCACACCTCTGTTGTCCCCTTCCACGACCAGATGAGTCAGGTAGAGTCTTGTGTACAGATGGAGGTACCCCAGCAGCTCTTCCCCCACCGCCTTCCCCATGACAGAGTAGGAGCCCAGGGGCTGAGCCCAAAGCAGAAAAAGATGTGGAGACAACAGGGAGAGTGTAGGATATTAGGACAGATTCCCGAGAGAGACTCGGGGGTGGGTGGGTGAGCCTGACCACTGTCTAGTGTGGCTCAGATCCTGCATGCACTTCTGAGCAGAGAAAACTGGTTCCAGTTTAGACCTGAAAGTGTCCGTTCTTGAGAAAAAGACCTTCCTGTTAATTCTGAGCAGTTAAAATGCATCACTTGTGTGACAAAATTGCTAGTTGATGCTCCAATATACATTTGTTACATAGTACCATTATTATTATACATCACTTAGTGCTCGAGTTGCTAGGTTCTTAGCCTGGTTCTTAGCTAGCTGTGACCAGGAGACAACATCCTGGCTAATGGAATATGCATGAAAGTGAGATGTGTGTAAATTCTGAGTCATATCCTCAAGGATATGGTGGTGTGCCCTTGCCTTTCATCATGTTGCCTTCCTCATGGCTGGAATGTAAACACGATGGCAGGAATTGGAGCAGCCATTCTGGGCCACAGTATGGAAGCACATATTGAGGATGGCAGAGCAAAGAGTTACAGAGTCCTGGATCCCTGATGGTTGTGGAGCCACCGTGATACTTCCACCTATGTGTTTGAACTTCTACATGACAGGGGTAGAGATTTCCATCTTGTTTAAGCCAATATGATGTGGGTCTCTTTGTTATAGCAAGCAACTTGATTACCCACCAGTGCAGCTCAAAGTTCAGACTCCCTAAGTACCGCTTGGTTGTGAGGTTCTGTAAATGCTCAGGTAGATGAAACACCATGCTACAAGGCCCTGCATATGCCTCATGGGTGTAAGTCATTGGCTGAGTTTGTAGGGAAATGGGCAGCCTCCTGTGCTAACCCATGACTACTTTCAGGCAGGCTGACAGGTCCCTGCTTCTAGAACAATGGGACCAGCCTTGGCTCCATTTCATTAGACTGAGGTTCCCTTGATGGAAACAGTTGGCAAGGGGAGAAAGGCCATGGGGACAAACGGGAGGAAGGCTGTATTCTGACCCTGATTCTGTGTTACCAGTCCCTGCTGTGGCCCTGGACCCCTTTCTCCAGATGTGAAAATGGAAATGACCCTGACCACCATCCACAGGGCCTCGTCCCCATGATCTTCCCCCCAGGGGCCTGGGGAAAGTCTTGTCTAGCTTAGGACAGCTTGTTTTTCTAAAGGTGACTGCCCTCTTTGATTTGATGTCTCAAGTAGCTTGACTTCAGGGGACAAAGCTGTAGGAATCTCCAGCCTGGCATCACATCTGTGTTTCTCGAGCCAGTCCTTCTACGCAGTCACACCCCAGCCACAACAGCTTTTTTTATTCCTCCTTTTAAATGACAAGCCCATCACTAAAGGAAATCAACCCTAAATATTCATTGGAAGGACTGATGCTGAAACTGAAGCTCCAATACTTTGGTTACTTGATGCGAAGACTTGACTCGTTAGAAAAGACCCTGAGGCTGGGAAAGACTGAAGGCAGGAGGAGAAGGGGACGACAGAGGATGAGACAGTTGGATGGCATCACTGAATCAATGGACATGAGTTTGAGCAAGCTCTGGGAGACAGTGAAGGACGGGGAGGCCTGGCGTGCTTCAGTCCATGGGATCACAAAGAGTCAGACAAGACTAAGCGACCGAACAACATCAGCCATCACGCCAGCGTCCCGCTCCATCTGGGTCATGTGCAGTGAGGGGATGCTGGTCCCGTGTGGGCTGACCCCTCCAAGCACAGACAGGACGTTCTCTCATGGCCAAGGGGAAGGGCGGCTGCTGCAACCTCTCCCGTCTCCAGGTCTGCTTCTCCCAGAGACACTCTCCTGACATAGATGTCTGTGACTCCTTGTCCTTCCATAGGTAATACCCGCCTTTCTCCTGGAGCAGGCTGTTCCTGAGAAATTCCTTCTCCCTGACCCTACGGGCTGCAGGGGCTCTGAATGGGCTGCAGCAGGACCTTTTCTTGCTGGGAGGACTTGAAAACGGGCAGAAGGTTCTCAGCCATCTAGGTTGGGCCCTGACCATCCACTCCTATTATTTTTTCTTTACTGCTTTCAATGTGGCAGTTTCCTGGTCAGGAGGGACTCCAGGGCCCAGTGCAGGGTCAGGGCGGAAGCAGGGCTCCAGGGAAAGGTACCTGGGTGCCCTGCTGTTCTGTTTGAGGTTCCCACCATCTCTTCCTCCAGTCTCATCCGCTCATGAAATGAGCGCGCGAAGGCCCATCACACTGCCTGCTCGGTCTCAACTGTCTCTTCTGTGAAATGGGGGGCAAGAAAACCCTTCACCCCTTCAGACAAGGGGCCAGACTGTCTGGTCTCTTGGGTTTTCTGCCATCTCTGAGACCCGCAGTTCTGCAAAAGACTGAGTCACTAGAAACAACTGAAATTCCTATTGAAACCTGGTGAAAAAATATAGATATTTTTTCCAGAAGCGTTAAGCAATAAACTGCTGACATGGTGGCCATACCCCAAATACTTTGGCGTGTATTTTCTACACACAAGAATATTCTCCACCAACACGACCATCAAATGAAGTCAGTCTGCCCTGTTTTACCATCCAGTCTTCCTAGTAATGTCCATTGTAAAGTGAAAGGGACACGGGATCCTGTGTCCCATTTAGTTGTCACATCTCTTTGGTCTCCTTGCCTGGGAGGCATTTCTCAGTCTTTTATTAAAAAAAATAGTTTTATTTCCTTCTTAATTTATTAGTTTGTTTGTTTTTGGTTGTGCTGCGTCTTCATTGCCGCACAGGGCTGTCTCTCGCTGGGGTGAATGGGTGGGCTACTTAATTGTGGTGCATGGGCTGCTCATTGCTGTGGCTCCTCTTTTTGCGGCACACAAAGCTCTAGGGCACGGGGGCTTGGTAGCTGTGGCTCGCAGGCTCCAGGGCCGGCTAATTCACTTTAGTCGTGTCCAGCTCTTTGTGACCCTATGGACTATAGCCCACCAGGCTCCTCTGCCCAAGGGATTCTCCAGGGAAGAATATTGGAGTAGATTGCCATGACCTCCTCCAGGGGATCTTCTCAGCCCAGGGATTGAACCCACAGCTCTTATGTCTCCTGCACTGGCGGGCAGGTCCTTTACCACTAGCGCCACCTGGGAAGACCCCTGGGTTCGAGAGCACAGGCTCAATAGTTGAGGCACGTGGGCTTAGTTGCTCCATGGAATGTGGAATCTTCCTGAGTTCCCCGAATTGGCAGGTGGAGTCTTCACCACTGAGCCATCAGAGAAGCCCCTCGGTCTTTTACTGGCTTTTATGATCTCAATACTTTTGAGCATCACAGTCACTACTTTTTATAGCATGTCTCTCAATTTGAGTTTTCTGGTGTTGCCTCGTGCTTAGATTCAGGGTCTGGATCTTGGTAGGAACAGAAGTGGTACCTGTTCTCACGACGGCACGATGTTCTGTTTGCTCTGTCACTGATGGAACTAATTCCTGATTAAGGTCTGTCTGCCAAGTTTCTCCACCGATGGGAGTTTTTGTTTCTAATTAATAAGTGTTTTGTGGAGAAATACTTTGAAACTATGTAAGTAACCAATTACACATCAGATAATTATGGTTAATAATTAATTCTAAATATCCGGGTAAGTTAATTAACACAATTAATCAATTAATATATGTGTGGACTTGTGGTTTTCTGTTTCATGCAGCGGATTATGATTCATTATCACCATTATTTATCCTGATGCTCAGATCATCCCAGATCTGGTCTCTGGGAGCCCAATAAGGCCAGCCTCTGTGTCTTTTGGACACGTCCCCACCATTCTTTGAGTACTTCCTCCCTTTCTAGCACAAGCATATGTTCTGGGCTCATCTTGTAGTTTCTGGTCCCAAGCTCTGGAATCAGCTGTTTCTCCCCAGAGCTCTGACTCTTTTTAGTGGAGAATGAATAGTGACAAGACTCTCTTTGATCTAACTTTAACCAGGCTCCTCTGGTTAGGGTTCGCTGCTCCTCGTCTCCCTCTGTGTGTTAGGCCACATGCATGGCCTTGGACGGGTTACGTTTTAACTATCCCATCAGCTTCAGGCCTGGGCAGGAAATTTTCCATAGCTTTCCCCCAGCTATTCATGCTTTTTGAAAGCCTGCCCAGTGCCAGCAGCTTCCAAGCCTGCGTGGCTCAAAGCAGCCTGCACTCAGGGCCCTACCCAAGGGGCCTGGATTCCAGCACTTGTCTCAGAAGTGGGCTGAGGGGGCACCGGGTGACTTGGGGGCTTCCTGTGGACCCCAGTATGGTTTCCCCTCCCAGGATATCATTCATCTTCCTAGAGAAGAGATATACAAGGTGCCAGTGGACAGAAAATCCCAGAATCCCTTGCACAGGTCATCAGAGACGGACAGCCCCGGAGACCACCAGGGCAGAGGCTTGTTTACACGAAGCCAGCAGAGCTGGAAAGCCGGGGCTGTTCCTGGCCCGCTGCTTCCAAAACCTGTGTGATTAGTCATCATCGTGTTGTAGTCTGTGCCTTAAAGAGGGGCTCCTAAATTGTCTAACCTGCGGGCCCCACTGCCTGGCCTGCCCTGGGTCCAAGGTCACATACACCATGACTCCTGGCTCCTGTGAGCCCTAGAGGGTGAGAAATGACCAGTACAGGACGCTGTGTGGGGAAGTGGTCCGTGTTGTGGAGAGCAAGACGACCTGGGCTTGAACCTCAGCTCTGATGACTACCAGAAGTTACCTAGGTATGTTGTCCTCAACTTCCTCCAGTGGTACCAGCCTCACCCCGCAGGGCTGATATAAGGAGTAAATATGTTTATCCATATATATGGACTCTATATATCTGTCTGTCTATTACTCTATCAAATATGACTTCCTATCTGTCTATGAACTCTATCTACCAACTCTGGATCTACCTACCTATCAACTCTATCTATATCAACTCGTAACAACTCTATCTATCAATTCTGTCTATCTATCTATCATCTGTCTGGAAAAAGTCAATTTTCATTCCAATCCCAAAGAAGGGCAATGCCAAAGAATGTTCAACTACTGCATAATTGCACTCATTTCACATGCTAGCTAGGGTAATGCTCAAAATCCTTCAAGCTAGGCTTCAGCATTATGTGAACTGAGAACTTGCAGATGTACAAGCTGGATTTAGAAAAGGTAGAGGAACCAGAGATCAAATTGCCAACATCCACTGGATCATAGAAAAAGCAAGAGAACTCCAGAAAAACATCCAATTCTGCTTCATTGACTACCCTAAAACCTTTGACTGTGTGTATCACAACAAACTGTGGAAAATTCTCAAAGAGATGGACATACCATACCACCTTACCTGTCTCCTGAGAAACCTGTATGTGGGTCAAGAAGCAACAGTTAGAACCAGACATGGAACAATGGACTGGTTCCAAATTGGGAAAGGAGTATGTCAAGGCTATATATTGTCACCCTGCTTATTTAACTTATATGCAGAGTACATCATACTCTGCTGATATATGGAATCATCAAGCTGGAATCAAGACTGCTGGTATAAATATCAGTAAATTCAGATATGCAGATTACACCACCCTTATAGCAGAAAGTGAAAAGGAACTAATGAGCCTGTTGATAAAAGTGAAAGAAGAGAGTGAAAAAAGGTGGCTTAAAACTCATCATTAAAAAAAAACACGACATTCAAAGAACTAAGATCATGGCATCCAGTCCCATCACTTCATGGAAAATAGATGGGGAAATGATGGAAACAGTGACAGACTTTATTTTGGTGGGCTCCAAAATCGCTGCAGATAACTGCAGCCATAAAATTAAAAGACACTTACTCCTTGGAAGAAAAGTTATGACAAACCTAGATAGTGTATTAAAAAACAGAGACATTACTTTGCTGACAAAGGTCCATCTAGTCAAAGCTATGGTTTTTCCAGTAGTCATGTATGGATGTGAGAGCTGGATCATAAAGAAGGCTGAGCGCCAAAGAATTGATGCTTTTGAACTGTGGTGTTGGAGAAGACTCTTGAGACTCCCTTGGACTGCAAGGAGATCAAACCAGTCAATCCTAAAGGAAATCAGTCCTGAATATTCATATGACTGATGCTGAAGCTGAAACTCCAATACTTTGGCCACCTGATATAAAGAGCCAACTCATTGGAAAAGACCCTGATGCTGGGAAAGATAGAAGGCAGGAGGAGAAGGGGACAACAGAGGGCGAGATGGTTGGATGGCATCCTGACTCAATGAACATGAGTTTGAACAAGCTCCTGGAGATGGTGAAGGATGGGGAAGCCTGGTGTGCTGTAGTCCATGGGGGTGCATAGAGTCAGACATTACTGAGCGACTGAGCAACAACAATCGTCCGTCTATCTACATGTCTGTCTATGTGTCCATCTATCAACTCTATCTCCCTCCCTGTCTATCTACTCTGTGTATCTATCAACTCTATCATCTGTGTACACAGAGAGAGTCACAGAAAGAGTCCCCAGACAGCACTTCAATTCTGTCATTGAAAAATAAGCCCTTTTTATAAAAAGCTGCCATGAAAGTCATAAGGCACATGTCCCAAAGCCTGAAGAGCCCTGATCCTCCCCTGTTGCTTCAAGGCCAAGGACTGTTCCCTGACTTCTTTGCCTTATTTAGGGGTGGGTTGAAAGACTCTGAGGTTTCAGAGCGTTGTGATTCGGGACCGTCTGTCCTGGGCTGCTCACCCAGAGCGGTTTGGCCTGCTCCTTCCACACCCGGCGCTCACCGGCGGTGGGGGAGCCTCAGCCTGGGTCCTGTGCTGCCTCCTGGCTCTGTCCCCAGAGGAGGGCCAGCCACCCCCTGGCTCCACATGGGCAGAAAATGAGAGCCCAGGAGGGCTTGGGAGCAGTGAGGCTTTGGACACTTGGGAGGGTTGGTAGCTGGGAAGAAAGTCAGGTGGATGTTAACTGGCTTGTGGGAGAAAACCACAAAGGCAGCCTCAGAGGTGCTGCCCTGGGGATTCCAAACCACCTCCAGGAGAGTAGCCACGTGGGAAATGTTCTCCCCTTTTGCCCACCATCCTGCCCACCTCTCCCTTGTTTCAGAAAGCTGGGGGCTCAAACGCTTGAATTTCACCTGCTTTTCCTTTCTTCTTCTTCAGCCAGCATGGGTGAGGCCAAGCTTGAGGCACAGGCGTGCTGGCTCAGGGTCCCCTTTGGGAGGCTGGGGTTCAGCTCCTCCCCAGCAGAGACCCTCCCCGGGTGCCAGCCCCATGCCTTCCCTTGTCATCCAGCTCCCCAGAATGTGTGCTCCACCTCCATCTCCTCCCTCCTGCTTCCCTCTAACCTGGTTTCTCTGCCACCTTCCTCTCGGACTCTTGTTCCAATCCGAGGTTCTGGGCATCACGGAACCAAACTTAGGTCCGCTTGCCTGCACCCAGCAGAGCTAGTCTACTGACACCACGGTGTGGTGGAGGGAAGGGCAGTGTTTATTGCAGGTACCGAGCAGGGAGTGCAGGCAGCTAATGTTCAGAAGGCCCAGACTCCCTGACAGTCTTCAGGGAGCAGTTCTGAAGACGGGGTGAGGGACTGGGTCACAGGGTGCGCAGTCAGCCCGTGGACATTCTCCTGACTGGTTGGTGGTAAGGGAATCAGGGGTCACCATCATCAGCCTTTTAGCTCTGTTCAGTCTGGGGTCTACGTGCTTGTGGTCAGCATACACTTCACTTCCTCCACCTGTGGGGGTTTCAGTATCTGCCAAGCTGCTCACAGGCTGTGGCCCAGGATATTATCTGTAGCCCTTGAGGAAGAACTAAAGGCCACTGACTTTTGCTCAACTGTTATTTTGTCTTCCTTTATTTCTGAATTTTCTCACTTCTCAGATTAAATTTATTGTTTGGAACTTGGAAAAGGCCTAGGAGGCTAAACTTTTCCTCCAAACAAGAGGCATGGTGGGGTGAGGGGGAGAGTATCTGTCCTGGGAAGGCCCCAAAGGGTCCTGCTTAGTTACCTGGGGACCCAAAGGGCTGCAGTTCTTCATCTGTTATCATTTTCATTCCAAACGAGACACTCTTGAAAATCAAAGGGGACAGTCCTAGTGACTGAAGCTGTGGGTCAGCCTGCTCCAGCACTATCATCTCATGCCTGCATGCTCAGCTGACACTCTGGCCAGGCCTGCACCTTCCTCCTTCCTTTTTCTGCTGAAATAACGGCAACATTTGCTTTCACTCCACTCAGACCTGTCTCTCCTAACCAGCTCCCTGTTGTAGGCTCGAGCCAGCTTCTCCTGGTTTGCTGAACTGATTATTAGATTTTCAGGAATTTTTCAGGTCAGCTGTCCTCACCTTAAACTGGAAAGTTATAAACTTATAATTTAAGTTTATAAATCTAGAACAATATAAGTTCTAAATCCATCAGTTGCTCATTATATTACTGTTTTCTATGCTTTTGATGATATATATATCATAGCTCAGTTGGTAAAGAATCTGCCTGTAATATAGGAGACAAGGGTTCAATTCCTAGGTTGGGAAGAGCCTCTGGAAAAGGAAATGGCAACCCACTCCAGTATTCTCACCTGAAGAATCCCATGGACAGAGGAGCCTGGCAAACTACAGTCTGTTAGATCACAAGTCTGACACAACTTAGCAACTAAACCACCACATGTCCATTTTATTTGTTTCATGGGAATACCATGGGCTCATTGATTCCTGCATTTCTGTTTCCAACTGTGTCTTCAGTGACATCAGAGGGGTAGCTGGGGATTGTCTACTGTGGGAGTAATTACACCATCCACTTTGGCAAGCACTATATACCAGGGCAGGATGTATTGTCTTGTTGGTTGTCAATACTTTAGAAGAGTATCATAACAGCATATGTAAGAGGGAAAATGTTAATAATGTAGATTGAACTTAAAAGCTTACTGTGTCCGTATCCATGACACTTTTGATTAAAACAGAAAAAGGAGGGAACATTTCCTAGCGTTTGAGAACAGTTATCTGATTCAGCCAAGAAGTTACTCAGGTCCAAAAAGATTTCAGTAGGGGGACTTCCCCAGTGGTCCACTGATAAAAGACTCCACCTTCCAAAGCAGGGAGTATGGGTTTGATCTCTGGTTGAGGAACTAAGATCCCACTTGCTGTGTGGTATAATTAATAAATGTATCTCATATGAAAGTGAGAAATTGTTTATCTGATCACATATAAGATTTGAGGGCCATAACTTTATTGGGGAAAGAGCTGATGGGGGTGCAACTCTATTTGTCAAATCATGGTTGAGTGGAAGGGCTTAGCAAAATCAGTGAGCGTATCATATGAGAACCATCTGGCTGTGTGGGCCTTACGGTGTGGAGTATATGCAGACCTTGTTCTATTGTGCTTTGCAGATATTGCCTTTTTTTTTTTTTTTTTTAAGAATAAAGATTTGGGGCAACCCTGCATCAAGCAAGTCTATCAGTGCTATTTTTCCAACAGCATTTGCTCACTTCCTGTCTCTATGTCACAGTTTGGTAATTCTCATGATGTTTCAAGCTTTTTCATTATTATTATTATAGTATCTATCAGTGATCAGTGATCAGTGATCTTTGATCTCACTATTGCAGAAAGACTAAGACTTGCTGAAGACTCAAATAATGGTAACACTTTCTAGCAATACAGTATTTTTCAATAAAGGTATACGCATTCCCTAGTGGTTCAGTGGAAAAGAATCTATCTGTGATGCAGGAGACCTGGGTTCGATCCCTGGGTTGGGAAGATCCCTTGAAGAAGGATATGGCTACCTACTCCAATATGCTTGCTTGGAGATTTCCATGGACAGAAGAGCCCTGCAGGCTGTAGTTCATGGGATGGCAAAGAGTTGGACAAAACTGAGCGACTAACACTGTCACTTTACTATTGTTTGTTAGACATAACACTGTTGCATATTTAATAGACTACAGTGTAGTGTAAGCATAACTTTTATATGTGCCAGGAAACCAAAAATATCACATGATTCCCTTTATTGCCATATGTGCTTTATTTTGGGGTCTGGAACCAAGCTCTTGATATCCTTGAGGTGAGCCTGTACTGTGTATTTTTAAGGATTGTTTGTAAATCGTGTGTAACCCATCCTTTACATCAGTTACATTTGTAAAAAACGTAACCATGTATATGTCAGAAAACATGGTTTTTCAGAGTCGGTGTGGACTGCTTGCTTGCTCAAGGCTGCCCGCCCCTGGCCCAGGCTGGGCGCGGTGCTTCTCTGCTGCCCCCGCTGGGCTGTAACACTGCACCACTTTGTACGTCGTCACACATCTGAACTTCACGAGGACAGGGACGTCTCTGTAGCTCTACATTCAGCATAATGCCTGGCACACGTTAGGGGCCCCTCCCGAAATGTGATGACTGACTCCAAGAATTTAATGGCTGAGCGGCAAAGGACGCACCTCTGTGCGCTTCCTCCTTCTGGGGAGGGGCTGCATTCCTGGCCTCCATGGTGGCATGTGGCCCACGATGAGCCCAGGCGGTGATGTGGGATGATGTCAGCCACTTTCAGACAAGGTCCTCCAGGTGCCTCTTCCTTCCCCACTCGTGGCCCATGGCGACCAGATGTTCCTGACTTTGTAGCCACGTGACAAGGAGGGATGCCTGCCCCACAAAGTGACTCTGAGTAAAGGAACTTTTATTTTGGTAAGCCACTGAGACTGCAGGGTTTATTTGTTACTGCAGCACGGCCTGATCTATCCTGACTAATGCAATGAGGAGATAGAGCCGTGGGAGGTGACTTGGTGGGTTGAACAGTTGCTTAGTGGTGGGGCCTGGCCAGGTTCGAACTTCATGTTCACTGTACACAGTGCCCACTTCCCACACCCAAGGGTTTCTCCCCTCCTAAAAGCTTTTTCAGAAATACTGTGAATCTGAGGAGGTTTCGTTCAAAACCCTATTTCCAAGGAAGACCGGTTGGGACCCCCTCACAGGGAGGCTCCCAGGGGCGGCCAGCTTGCAGGCACACCTGCCAGACCTGCTTGTTCGTTAGAGGATCAGCAGGTTCAGCTGGTGTCTGGGATCCATTAGCCATCATTAGCCTGGCTGACCTTTCACCCGAAGCCTCCCTCCTGGCCTGGGACTTACCCCTCCCCTCTGAGTTATCTGGATGGATCTGGCTCTTGGACAGAGAGAGAAGCAGCTTTACAGGTGACTTCCTCAGGGCATAGAACTTGGGCCCTGTACTGGGACAAGCCTCAGTTCTCTTTTCCTGTGTCCTCCTGTACCTCACCCTGTCACCACCCTCAGCACATCTGACTCCAGATGTGTGGGGGGTGTTCTCCCATCAAGTGATTCTCTACAACCCCAGCTGGGTGTCCTACAGTCAACTCAATCCCGACACTGTCTACCTGGAGAGTGAATCAGAGCCCAAAGTGTGAGGGCTGAGTCCCATCCCCTCTGCAAATGCCAATCGCAAGTCATAGGTCCCCAGGTTACCCATGGTTTCTCTCTGATTTGGCTACAAATTGGAGTTTCCCATGACCTCTTCCCCTTGGATTAGAGTATTTGCTAGAACAGCTCCCAGAACTCAGAACACTTAGTTTACCAGCTTCTTATATGATAAAGGATACGGATGAACAAGCAGTTTGATAGACACAGAGGGCAAGGTCTGGGAGGGTCCTGTGTGCAGGAGCTTCCATCCCTGTGGAGCTGGGGGGTGTTACCCTCACAGTACGTGGCTGTGCTCACCTGCTTGGCAGCTCACCAGCACCACAGTGGGGTCTTATGGAGGCTTCTCTCGTAGGCATGAACGATCATTAACTCCATTTCCAGCCCCTCTCCCCTCCCTGGAGAATGGGGGAGGTGGGTATAGGGAAGGTGGTGCTGAAAATGTTAAGCTTCTAATCATGGCCTGATCTTTCTGGTGACTGGTCTCCATCCAGGAGCCCACCTAGAGTCTCCTCATTAGAACAAAAGACATCCAGGAAATTCCATGGGTTTTAGGAATTAATATGCATGCGTGGTAAGTCGCTTAGTTCCTGACTCTTTGCGACCTCATGGACTGTAGCCTGTTAGGCTGCTCTGTCCATGGGATTCTGCAGGCTAGAATACGAGTGGGTTGCCATGCCCTTCTCCAGGGGATCTTCCTGACCCAAGGATCGAATCCATGTCTCTTACAGCTTCTGCATCGGCAGGCGGGTTCTTTACCACTAACGCCACCTGGGAAGTCCAGGAAGCAATATAGCAGAAATCAATATATGTTTCTTCTTATCTCACAGTCCCCAAAGGCCAAGAAGAAGAAATAAAGTTCCCCATTGTCTGCTGGAGAGGCATTAGCTCCCATAAACATTTATTTAGTGTGGATCGTGTGTCAGGCATTAGGCTGTTTAGATAGTGGAGCATGTATAGTATAGTATGTGTAGGGTAATGGAGAATGTTTGGTATTGGCATGGTATTAGTGTAGTACTTGCTTCTTCTTATTCCTCTTGTAAGAGCTTGGCGATTTCCTCTTTCTTTTAGTGCAAAGCAGGACTCTGGGACCACCCAGTTGAAGCCGGAGCCCTGAGTGGCAGGGGTGACATGAGGGCCGGGCGTGTCCCTGCCTGGTGATGTCAGCGCCTTCACCGTCCTCAGCCCCACTCCTTCGTCAGGCATTCTGCCCATCCTTGTGCTTACCTCTCTTGCAAGCACCGTCCTTGGCTTTGTGTGATTTCTGTCTTCCCGCTAGCGAGGTCTATGCTGTGCGTTGTTTCTGATCTGCTCCGTCCCCAGTGTCCACAAAGGTGCTGGCATGTCTGCTGAATGGCCGCTAGTCCGCAGAGTTGTGTGGGCAGGCGCTCTGCAGTGCCACCTCACTCGAGGTTTCATCCCAGTGGCTGTGGACACTGACAGCCCCTCACCGTGCCCTCCCCTCCTAACCACTTTAGTCCTCACCTGCCTCTGGATCTTTGCACCGGCCGTGCCCTCAGCCTAGAACACCAGTCCCCTTGCCGTCCCACGAGCTCCTGTGTATGCTTCAAGTCTCAGCTTGGCTGCCTACCCCATCACTGCCCCCTCTTCTCTCCCCGGCCCTGGATTTCCTCCTTGTAGTACTACCTTCTCGTAGCTACCTTGCCTCCTTGTCTCTCTTCCCTGGGCTGCCCCCTGGGAGGATGGCATTGGCGTGCCTGGCTCACGGCTGTCTCCTCAGTCCCTGGGACAGCACATAGTAGGTGCTCAAATACTTGTCAGATGAATCAGTGCATGGTGATCACGGCCAACATGTGACCACTTGATCCACTCGTGGGAGACCCCAAGGCCGCGTGGCGAGGATGTAGGTAGTGTGGCCTAGCTCCTCATCTAGGTGAGGGTTCCCACAGATTCTCTCCCCCAGGGCTGCTCTGGGTGGGGCCAAGATGGTGACCCAAGTCTACTAATCTGTCTCTGTCTCCCTCCCTCAAACAGGATTATCTATGCTTTTGAAAATTTAAAAGTAAGAGTAATTAGCCTCCAACTAATAAAAATTAAAAAAAAAAAAAAAAAAAAAAAAAAAAAAAAAAAAAAAAAAAAAAAAAAAAGTAACATCCTCACTGGAAGACTTCAGAACTCCCCCTGTCTTTTCATGTTCACACACCCATTCTATGTAAGAGCTGCTCACTGAACACCTACGATGCACCAGATGCCACCCCAGGCACTGGGATGGTCCCCACCCTCCAGGATATCACAATCCTGCATCTCCTTCTGTATCTTTGCTCACTTCCCCATCTGCACACCTTAGCAGTTGGGGCCTGTTTTTTGTTTCTAGCTCAGGCCTCTGAATCACGGGGAGGGCTTGCTCAAACCAGACTCCTGGGGTCCCACCTCCAGAGTTCTTCATTCACTGAGATCTGAGATGACTGCTAATTTGCCTTTCAAACATATTTCTTGGTGATTGATGATTCTGTCAGTTAGGGAACCACACTTTGAGAACCACTGCTTTTGACTATACTGCTTGTACTGTCTTGGGATGTTTTGCACACCCATTATCTCATTTGTTCTTTCAGAATCTCTCACTTGAGTGCCTTAAGTGCATGGAGCTGGTGAGAGTTGAAGTCTAATGTAAACCCAGGTCTTCCTATGGAAGACTGCCCTAGGTTAGAGGTATCAGGTGGCATCTGAAAATCTCCACCGTGTTGTGATGTCCCTGGTTAAAGCTCTGCCTTCCAATGCAAGGGGCATGGGTTCGACCCCTGGTCAGGGAACTAAGATCCCACATGCCACAGGGTGTGGCCAAAAATTAAAAAAAAAAGGAAGAAAATTCCACCACCTTAGGAGTGCTGAGAAGGTAATGATGGGGCTGGTGGGAGGAAGCAGGTTCAAGTTGTAGAGGAAGGGGCCAGGAGGACATTTCTTGGAGGGAGGGTCTCCCACTCCATCCTGGAAGGAGGCTGGCTGGGACAATAGGGGCTGAAAAGCAGCTGAAGAAGGACTAAGGGCCCCGTCCACCTAGAATGCGGAGGAGGGCGGGGGCGATGCTGCAGAGGAAGGGGCCGTCCAGGGGTCTAACTGGGGCAGGTTTAACTGGGGCCCGGGTCATCCTACCTGCTTCGTGGGGGCTGCTCTGGAAGCTCTGGTGGCGACGCCTTCCCCGGGGAATGGCTGGGAG
This sequence comes from Odocoileus virginianus, assembly GCF_023699985.2. Classification (NCBI taxonomy): domain Eukaryota; kingdom Metazoa; phylum Chordata; class Mammalia; order Artiodactyla; family Cervidae; genus Odocoileus; species Odocoileus virginianus. The sequence continues at coordinate 14,510,038 of NC_069682.1, read as the reverse complement.
TGTGCCGGACAGGACGGAAAGTCTGAGGGCCCAGCCCAGACAGCCGGCATCTCAGAATAAGCACTTCCTCCCCGGCAGCCCCGTGGTGGCCAAGGGGCTGGGGCCGCACAATCCCCCAGTGTTCCCCGGAGCCTCGCGGCGCTGGACTGGGCTGGGCACTTCCTCCTCTGGGAGGAGGCCCTGGCGGGAGGGGGGCTGCGGGGGAGCCCAGCCCCCAGAGGAGCTCTGCGGAGAGGACAGAAGACGTGGAAAAGTGTGAGCCTGGATGGGGAGTCCTCCCATGTGTATCTAAGCAGGAAGCCAGACCTGCCCAGCCCTGGAGAAGGAAAATAAACTCTGGAGACCTATTTTTAGAAAGTGGCAAAGCCCTATTTCTCAGTAGGCAGTGGAAATTAAATCTAAAACTCGCTTCTTTGCCGAAGTAACCACCGGACTGCACGTGGGGATGGGACCGTGGTGAATGGTAGAGTCTGAACCAGGCTGTGAGGCTGGCACCTGCTCACCCCTCCATACTGCTGGGCTTGAACAGAGCCATTCTGGAAGGCTCTATAGGAATTCCCCTTTGGCCTTTGTGGTGGTGCTTTTGGTGATGGTGATGATGGTGATGATGTTGATGGAGATGCTGCTGCTGATGACAGTAATGATGGTGATGATGGTGTGTGCCAGGCATACACTTGATATATGTGGTTCTTAACATATGTGATCTCATTCAGTCCTTACAACAACCCAGTTAGGTGATGATGGTTCACCCCTGTTTTCTCAGATGAAGAAAGTGAGGCACAGAGAGGGAGTTTAAGTCACACAGGAATTGCAGGGCTGGGTCAGGTCAGGAGAATGACAACTCCTGCGCTATATGAGCCTGTCATGAAATCTCAGAATTGCAAGGGGTGCCGCTGAGGGCAATTCTGGTCACCTTCCTCTGCAGAGCACTTGCCTGGTGTCTGCACAGCTCCACAGAGATGGGCACTGACACTCCTGTGAACCGCTGTTTCCGTTTTCAGTCGGCTCTCAGTGCTATGAATTCCCAGTGTTCGTGGAAATCTCTCATGGTGTGATCTCTGGGGACATACAGAACTGTACTGTGACAGCTCTTTGCCTCTGGGGTCACTCTCACAGGCTCTTTAGTTCTCTTCTATTTGCAAAAAGCCTAGACAGCATATTAAAAAGCAGAGACATTATTTTGCCAGCAAAGGTCCATTTAGTCAAATCTATGGTTTTTCCAGTAGTCATGTATGGATGTGAGAGTTGGACCATAAAGAAAGCTGAGCTCCAAAGAATTGATGCTTTTGAACTGTGGTGTTGGAGAAGACTCTTGAGAGTCCCTTGGACTGCAAGGAGATCCAACCAGTCCATCCTAAAGGAAATCAGTCCTGAGTATTCATTGAAAGGACTGATGATGAAGCTGAAGCTCCAATATTTTGGCCACCTGTTGTGAAGAGCTGACTTATTGAAAAAGACCCTGATGCTGGGAAAGATTGAAGGCAGGAGGAGAAGGGGACTTCAGAGGATGGGATGGTTGAATGGCATTACTGACTCAATAGACATGAGTTTGAGTAGACTCCAGGGAGTTGGTGATGGACAGGGAGGCCTGGTGTCCTGCAGTCCATGGGGTCACAAAGAGTCGGACACAACTGAGTGACTGAGCTGACTGAACTGATATTGCAAGACATGCTCAGTCCTGTCAGCTGTTTCTGCCCCTTATAAAGGGTGGCCTGAGTCAGTGTGAAATCTGAATGATACACTTAGAGCAAAATACACCTTTGAAGGTGGATCTGATTTTTAGAAACAGCAAATGGTCTTCTGGAGTTAAGATTTTGTGAGGTGGATGATTGTGATGAGAAAAAAAAATTTGGTTTCAAAGATCAAATTGAGTAATTATAAAATAGGGCCCAAACTGTCCCTGAAAGTATTTATTCCTAGAAGAAATTTACAAAAAATAATTTAAACAGTAGCAAAATTATTGGGTGATGTGTAGACCCTCCCAAGGCAAGGAGACAGTTCAGTTCTCTGAGAGCGGGACATTTCCTTAGAATGCAGATAGAAACTTCAACAATGCTGCTTTTAAATATCAGCGGAAGTGTAAAAACTTGAGACATGATTGGAGAGGGACCACCAGCTCAATCTGCACTGCAGCTGTGTCCCCACTGCAGTGTGGCTGGGAGTTTACGATGCTGAAATAGCCCCACCTCAGCACTTCGGAGTCCGTGGGTCCTGGCGGGGGCCAGGCCCAGCGCAGGTGTGAGCGGCTGCCCTGCTCGCCCTGCAGAAGCGCTCCAGCTCCGTGGAGCCAGGTCCTGGATTTTCCACTGCAGCCTGGTTGCCTTTCCAGTAACAACCATGACTTCAAAGGGCTGCCAGCGAGCAGACTGGGCAGTTTCCCCAGTGAACTCACTGGGCTGCGTGCGTGGGTGTCCTGAGCACAAGGGTGTTGGAAACCACCCCCTGGCAATTCCAGGCTCCAGAACTGAGTCTGGAGGGAGGGTGGAGCAGGAATGCAGCCAAAGGATCTGCTCTGAACTGGATCCCCCAAGGCAGGGGTCACGACTGGTGATTCAGGTCACCCCTGGTAGGGCTGGCAGGGAGGCAGGGAGGCCAGGGCCACCCTCTGCCTTACTTTTTCCTCTTTCAAGTCCCCTGCAGCTCACTGGCTCACTCTTCCCCCCCAGCCTAACTTCCAAAGGCTTTACCTGTCTCTCTTTTCATCCCCAAAGCCTAGCCCTGGCACTGTTGGCAGACACATGAGGATAGTACAAATCAGAGATGAGAGCTGGGCGCAGGAGGCAGGCCAGGGGGTGAGGGGAGAAGCCCTATGCGAGGGAAGGAGGACAGAAAGAAGAGTGGACGACACTGGCTGGCGCAGCTTTCATGGCTTCACAGAAGGTTCAGGAAGCAGGGAGTGTGCAGCCAGTGGCCTCCACGAGGCCCTGTGAAAAGGAGAGGAGGAGCCCAAGGTTGGGAGGACTACGTGACGATGCTTAGCACGCCCTGCTGTGCCTGTCACATTCAGGACCCCCTGGGGCAGCTCCTAAGCTTCACAAACAAAGCAAGTTCCAGACAACTCTTCACATTCTAAACATCTTCATTCGGTTCTTTTGGCCTTTAAGGTAGGATGACTAAACAAAGAGCTTTACAGAGTCTCATGGAGCTTCCTGGTGGCGCTGGTGGTAAAGATCCTGCCTGCAATACAGGAGACTCTGGTTCGATCCTTGGCTTGGGAAGATCCCTTGAAGAAGGAAATGGTCACCCACTCCAGTATTCTTGCCTGTAGAACTCCATGGATAGAGGAGCCTGGCGGACTACAGATAATGGGTTCATAAAGAGTTGGACACGACTGACTAACACACACACAGTTTCACAAACAGAGGGACTGTGAGCTGAGAAGAGCTCAGTCATGCACACCCCGAACTGTGGGTCTGGGAACCAAGGAAGGCCAGGCACTTTTTCAGCTACAGCGTGCCCTGCACAGACAAGCCTCCTCTGTACCTTCCTGCTCTTTGAAATCGTCTTCCCAAGGCAGAGGTTATTTCCCCCAAATTTAAAATGCTTAGACACTGAATAAACAGTCCCAGAAATGGGTGTGCAATAGAACTAGTTAGAAGCTGAAGAGAAGCTTGTAGCAGAGCCATCTCTGTGACTTATCAGGGATGTGGCCCCATGAGGAATTATGTAATGTCTTTAAGGGCCCCTGAGACCTGAACGCATCTTCAGTAATAAGAGCAGTCCTCTTACGCACGTCGCAATGCTCAAAGGGAGTCTAACCACACAAAAATGTCTGAGGATGCCAAGGGCGGAAGCCAGCCAACCACCGAGAAGCCCGCGGGCACACACGTGCTCCGAACTCCTGGCTCCCTGGATGTGCAGAGTCCCTGTTGACTCAGCCCCACCCCTTAAAGGTATTTCTAGAACTTAGGTTACTACTGCCCTTGGCAGCTCTGCTTCACACACAAATACTCAGAGGTTGAAGTTTACGAAGTGTGACCTGTTTATCAATGACAAAGTTCCATTAACCTCAGCTTCCAAATGTGAATTCTTACCTCTGGCCAGAGTCAGACGGTCTCAACTGCTGCCTGTGCCGAGGACGGGCAGGGCAGTGTGGGATGGGGGCAGTCATGGAACCCTGAGCCTGTCCCACCAGGCTAGGGGCTCCCACACCCAGAAAGTAAACCTGGGGCTTCTTCAAAACTAGGGTGGGTTTTCAAAATGCTCCTTGAGCCTCAGCAGTCCTGTTCAGCTGGGGAAGTAGCTGGCCTCAAGGTTCCCGAGGAAGCCGTGAGAACCAGGAAAGCCTCCCAGGAGGCAGAGTGAGTCTTCCTGACTCAGGCCTCAGTGCCCCCAAAGCTCGAGGGCTCATGGGGATTACGGCAGACACACCTAAGGGGCTGCCAAGGACTCTGGGGGCAGAGAGCATCCCAGGGTCACCCAATTCCCTAGACACTCTCTGCTCCTTAGAGAGACATATGGTGTTCCCAACCAAGGTCAGAGGATACTGGGTTTGTTTGTCATTGAGGCTTTTCAGGTCATTTCTGGAAACCACCATGTCACCCCTCTTTTAGCTTGTTGAACAAAAGGTTTGTGCAGTCTCGATGATAAGAAGCAAGGCCAAAGAGCATCATTCAGAGCCAGGTTTTTAACTAGCGGGGCAGTCACACCTGGGGTCGTCAGTGACCCCACTAGAAGGACGACAAGCGGGAGGAGAGTGAGCCTGCTGGTGAGAGCAGTGATCAGCATTTCTGGAGTCTTATGAATTTGAAATGTGTAGGAAACAGTTCTGTTCTATTTTTTTGAGTCAAGAGACAGTTTGAAAGGACTGGGAGGTTCTTATGCTGAAAAGTGCCCTTCAGCCATCATCCGGCTGCCCAAACTTTGCTTGTGGACAGGTGGGTTTGTTCCCTGACACCGATTTTTCTCTTAGAGAAGAAGGTGCTTCTGGCGGAGGAGGGCCAGCAGGAGAGCTGTCCGCGGTCCGTGGTCAGTGAGCAGGAGATGCAGGGGCCTCTCTTCTCTGCGGGGCCAAGCAGGGCTCCGGCTTTCCCAGGCCACAGCCGCTGACAGCCCTGCCTTCTCTTTTCTCGGATATCTGAAAGCCAGGCTTGTTCAGTGAGTAGATTAGGAAAGGATATGGGAACTAATTCCCCATACTTTGAAGCAGGGAAAAAGAGCCTTCTTGTGAAGAGAAGAAACAAAACCTGTTTGGTGACTTGTCATTTCAATGAAAACATAAGCCTCTCACAGGTGAGGGTTCCCTTGCGCCTCCCCTTCCTCCTGGTTCACAGGCAGGGAAGAAAACCCCAAAGCTCGCTCGGCTCCTTCAGAGAACGTGGGGACTCGGGGACAAACATTTCAGGAAAAGTTTCCTGATAAGAGTAAATTGTTTTTATGTTTATCTTGTTTTTCTCCATTCCTCTGGAATAAACAGAAAGAACTGATTTCTTAGATCACCTGCATTAAAAAACACCACTATCACATCCTCTGAAAGGTTACATTCCTCAAAGCCAGAGCTGTGGGAATTCAGCAAAGAGAATAGTTTGTTTTGTTTTTTTTCTTTTCCACGATGGTTTCTCACAGGATACTGAATATAGTCCCCTGTGCCATACAGTAGGATGTTGGTGTTTATTCTTTCTGTATATACTAGTTTGCATCTGCTAATACCAAACTCCCAGCCCAGCTCTCCTCCACCCTACCTTCCCCTTGGCAACCACAAATCTGTTCTCTATATCTGTGAGTCTGTTCCTGTTTCATAGATGAGTTCATCTGTGCTGTGTTTTAGATTCTACATGCAAGTGATATCATACAGTATTTGTCTTTGTCTGACTTACCTAGTATGATAATCTCTAGGTCCATCTATGTTGCTGCAAATGGCATTTTTCAGAGAATAGTTCTAATTTTTTAAAAAACAAATAAAACATTCAATCAGTCTTCAGGGTTCCTTCCATAAGACCTGACTTATCAATTCTATGAAACTCTTGGGGAGCCTACACTGGAGGCCACCCAATAAGAACTCTGAGTTAAGAAACCTGTGGATGTCAGTCTGAAGGCAGCTTGTGGGGGAGAGGGATGGGGAGAGAGAGCAAGAACGCAGCAGCTCCAACTGAGCCCTCTAGTCTTGAGAGACCTGAGACATGGGAGGGATACCCCCACCTCTGCCTTTTCTCTTCCACAAGGCTTATAAGAGGGGAATGACCCTGGGCAGACAAAAGCAAAGATCAACATTTCCACCAAATTTGTGAAGATAAGCCATGCACACTAGCCAATAGAGCTGGAGGAAGTGGAGGACGCGGGACTCTTACCCTGGAAACTGCAGGGTATTAATTACCCTTTGCAGATGACTCTGGTTTGCCAGTTTGAACGTACCTGCCTAAAAGCAGAGAATCCCCCCTTCCCCGACTCCCTGCTTTTAACTATTAACTTACAAAGTTTCATCTTTATCTTAATACTTAAAATCAGTAAAATAAAAAAAAAGAAAAAAGTTTCATCTTTATCTTAATGGGGACTAAAATGGGGGTTGATTTACAAGCATCACTTGAAAAAAAACTGAGCGCTTAGGATTCATATTTCCTTTTTGTTATGAGTTTGCTTTGACATATGGTCCTTAAAATTCCCTTGAAGATGATCTTTTAAGGATGTCCTATCAGAGTTATGGGAAGGAAACAAATGCCCCTCAGAAAACAAACTGTTTTTGTTAAGGTGATACATACAAATACAGGTTAGTTCATTAGTGGCTAAAATTTGAGCCTTGTACAAAATATACGGCTTTAATTGCTAGGCTTTTGGGCACAAAGTGGCCAGAGTAAGTCAGTATAATTATGAATAAGTAGGTAGAAAACATTATGAATAAATAGAAGGAAAGAATATTTAAAGAACCATTTAAAAGAAAATACCTGAGAATAAGGGTAAAATGCAAAAACAAAGTTACTTATACTTAAGAGACATCTCTAAATTTATTTTTCAAAAATACCATTATAAGAGCAAATATACTAACATGTAGTCAAGTTCTAGTCACAATGAAGTCATAGGACAAGAAAAAAAGAATCCTCAAATACAAGAGATTTTAAAAATGTAAGCCATTTAAAAATACTGTGTAACATGGCATCTTGCTTTATAAAAAGGAAATAACAGCCCCCAAGAATCCTTTAAACAAGTCCAACATAAACAGATGCAAAATAAAAACTATTTTTAAAAACCTGTAAAATCAAAGCACCTATTTAAATTAAGACCATTGAGAATCTATGAGATTATTTCGGGAGGACAAGAGCTAGGCAAGTCACTAAATACTGTCATTCTAAAGAAAACATTACAATCATTTTATGTAATTTACAAGGCAAATTGATACTATGAAAAACACCCTTCACAGCACATTTAGAAGTTTGAGTTTAAATAATACTCAACAGGAAAGAAACAGATTCTGTGACAGTGGCTGAGACATACAACAAAAGGGTGTGACTTTCAAGTGTGGGCCTTCCTGATCTATTTTTAGAGGTTTTAGACTCCAGCCTGAAATAGTTTTGATAATAAAGCTGGTGGTTACAACCCAGCATGGGAGATATTGTATGGGAGAAAACCAGTTTCATGCTGTGTAACCTAGTTAGCTGCTTTTTCCCTTTTAAATTAATCCTGAGATCTTGCCCATGGAACATGGGGGCTGTTAAGACTCTTGTTTCCTTGTTTACCAGTCACCTTGGAACATGCAAAACTAAAATATGGTGATAAAATTAGGTTAAAATTAGGTGATACATGACATCTTTAAAAGTGTACTTCATACACACACACAAAGTATATTTCACTAAAAAAAAGAAAAAACTTTCACTAAAAAAAATGAACTCTCATGCTTAGCAGGAAGCTTATTTGGATTATTACTTTAACTGGGAACAGAACACATTGTTGAAGAAAAAGCACTTTGGTTCACCAAAATGTTATGGAGATGTGTCCTTAAAAGACTTCTTGATTAGGAAGTAATGATTTCTGTGGCATCATCTCAACACTGAGATGATTTGTGTATCAAAAGAATAGGAAGTGATTGAATCCTGCAGTTATGCAACAGGGTTTTAAGAAGTTAATATATATGTAATAATGTGTGTGCATACCACCTATATCTGTATATATGTCCCTATAAACATATATTATGTACATGTATATACACAGTACATGATCATACACATATCTCCCAGTAACAAAGACTCTGTAGTTTGATAAGACTTTCTTAAAATTACCCCTTTTTCCAAACTGAACCTTTACATTCCATTCACATAACTCAACATTATAGCAAATCATACTCTAAAGGCTTTAATTTTCAATTAAAAAAAAAAAACCATCCTGGGCAAACCAAATTTTATCAAGAAACAAAGGCATATCTCAGGCTAACATACTGTCTTTCACCTTTAAAAAACTAACAAAAGACCAAAACAGTACTTTAAGCCACTATGAAAATTGAAGAAGCACTTCTTTATTTTCTTGAAAAGGAGGGGAAGTTCCCTTTCTTAGGGAAATGAGTATGAGATCTACACTGGCTTTCCTCTCAAGCATTCGGGGATTAAAGGTTAGATCAGAGGCTCAATAACAGCAAAAAAAAAAAAAAAAAAAAACAGACCTAAATCCCCTTCCTCCTAGATCCAAAAAACATATGGCATTTACAAATCATAGAAACCTGTAGGTTTTCAAGGTTATTCTCTGAGCTCTTGGAAAAGGGAAGACAAGACGTGGTGCGGGCCCTCTTAACATGGAAGGATGTCCCAGCTCGGATGCAGAATGGAGGGCGGCTCACCTATGGACGCCCAGGCCCTCATCTCTAGTCAACCCGGTACCCAGTCAGGGCTTCGTAGCTGTGCGCATGTGCACATCCATTTTTGGCTCTGCGCAGCAGGCTGCCCTGCCTTCCCCGGCGTCCGCTCACTCTCCATCATAAGTTCTCCTTCAGGAGGCCGAGCTTCCGCAGGGCCTCCCGGCGGGCCTCCTCCGTGGAGCCCCGGCCCGAGAACTGGACAGTGATACCCTGGGGTCTGAACCCCACAGCCCTGGGGAGCGAGCCCGACCGCTTCCTGGCCGCCTGTCCGCAGTCCGGCTGCTGGGGTGCAAGTCTGCTGGGGAGGGCCGGGTCCGGACGGAAGGTCACCGTCTTCCCGGTGGAGATGAAGGGCCCGGCCTGGCTCTTGAGGACGTCGTGGATGCTCTGGAAGCCGTTGGCCAGCGGTAGGGGCTGTTCTGTCTGCACGCCTCTGGACTGCTGGGCGCCGCGGGCCCCAGCCCGCGTGGGGACAGCCTCCTGGGCCGGGCCTGGCTGGCTCTGCTCGGGAGAGACGCTTCTCTGCTCGATGGGCTCGCCCCTCTGGGCCCGGTCCTCCGTCTCCCCCACAGAGAGGAAGGAGACGCCGTTGATATTGGCCAGGACCTGGGCTTTGCGCTCCTGCACGTTGACTGCGGCCTTGGAGATGGTCTTATTGAAGTCCTTCCCCGCACTGTTGGTCACACTGATGTTGCTCGGGAAGCGGTGGATCTTGGGCGCCGGCTGTCGGTGCCACGGTGAGTGGTCTCCGTGTCGAGGGGCCAGAGAAGCCAGCGTCCTCCACTCTGCAGGCCTGCCCTCTTTGGACGGAGATGTGGGCGAAAGCCCTTCATTCCCTGTCAGCTTCTCAGACATCTTCTGGGCGATGACGAGCGGAGTAGGGACCGAGCGGGGCAGTTTGGGGTGCTCTGCGGGGGGAGCGGGGGGCTCTCTCCTGGGGTGGGCCGGAGCTGCTACAGTTGAGGCAGGTGGGGAAGATGGCAGGGCCTCAGGCCCTGGGGGGTCTGACGGAGGAGACTTCTCTGCATCCTCTTTCTTGCCATCAAGGTCAGGGGTGTCTTCCTTTCCAAAAGGGCCAGCCCCTGAAAAGTAGCGAGAATCCCCATAAGCTACGGCCATATGTAGAAATAAATGCATCACCTTTCCTTTCCGCTGATTTTATAAAGGTCTCAGGGATGTAATACCAATTTTAACAGTACGTCCTATACTAAACTCCTACAGCCCCAGAACTAGAGAAAGGGTAGGCAGTGATTCTCAGAATCACGGGATGAAAGAAGCACAAGCCAGAAGCAGTCAGTACCTGGGAAGCACAGGCGCCACCATCCTGAGACATGTGCCAGGAGGATACACCTTACCTTAGAGCGGATTTTTACAAAGGCAAAGGAGGCGGGGTAGCCTGTGGCACCCACCAAACCCTCCCTCAGATCCTCTAGGTAAAGGATAGTTGGATGTGTCCCTCTCCTCCAGAAACAGAAATGTTTCCTGACAGCCTCTGATAGAGTTTACTACACCAGCCCTGTGAACCTTTACTATTAATATAGTCTAACATACCTGATCATAGATCACCTAACACTTTTCTGCACTTATACTCATGTTGGCTGCAAAATTGGGAGCCATGTGTTTATCTTTGTATCCTCAGAATCTCACACAATGCCTGCCACTGAATGGGTACTTAAAATTATGATGAAAACATCATATTAGAGAATTGATGGGCAAATGGCTAACTTTCAAAAAGTGTTTTCCTTAGTAAAATTATATAATCTGACATGTTTTAAAGATCAGCTGGTTCAAATTTATTTTAGGAATTATTCTTCAGGGAAGTGTGATAAAAATGGAAAATCCATATTTAAGTCTCTTCTTTGAAAACTGAGCCCCATATTTGGAACATAAAACCAATAATATGTGAAATTCTGTATCATATACAGCCTTGCTTACAAAAATAAAGGTGGGGAGATATATTTCTAGAGGCATGTGACAAGTGGCAATATTTGCAGACAGCAGGGTAAACATATTTCCCCTCCTATTTTTCCCTCATCTTTTTTCAATCCTTAACCCCCTGCCCACATTTCCAATATTATTTCCAATCAGGGAAAAAAAAAAAAAACTAGAAGAAAGTTTTCTCCTTGCCTGTGCCCCTGTTTCTGTCACAGGACTCAAGGGACGAAAAACATAGCTCTCCTCTAATGCCACCCCGAGTTAAGCAAAATTAACAAAATAGATGCTGAGCTGAATTTTTGTTCTGATAGATTTTCTTTTCCTGAACCAGCTGACTTTTCAGTTGGGGTATAATCTTACACAAGAGTGGAGATTAAACCTCAAGTGCTAAAGTACTAGTCTTTTGTATGTTTTCTTTGTAGAACGGAATTGTTACCTGAAGCCATTTCCAGTTCCTTTTCTTTCTTTTATCCACACATGCAATCTGCTTATGAGACTGATTGGTCTCATTCTTTATTCTCACCCTGTGGGAATTTCCCTTCCTGTGTTGTCATCCTAATATGCCATGAAAACACCTATTTGGCTGGTCAATCAAACTACAGAGAGGATGCTTCCACCCTACAAAAAAATCTGATCAGCTCCACAGGTTCTGTACTGGCTAGAAACACAGAACCATGAGAAGAAGGAGGGCCTCTGTGTCTGGTACCACACGACGAGCCACGTTGGGGTGCTCCTGTCCTCACCTGCGGTCTCCTTCACCTCCTCAAGGCTCTCGGGCTCCCCGGCTCCAGGGCCCAGCTGCACCAAGGCCACGACATCCTCTGGCTTGGAGGGAGCGGAAGTGCTGTCTTCCAGAGACCTCGGAGAGTGCCACTGGGCGTCACCGTCACACAGGACCTGCCCCTCAAAGTCATCTTCCAGGGAATCAATCGTCTCTTCAAAAAACAGGAGGACATCCTTTTCCTCGTGTGTGAGGTACTTCAGGCTCTCATCATCCTGTACAAAAGGTTCAGGCGTGAGGAATGAGATAAAGCCAACAGTGGCTTCACAGAAGGGGAAAAACCCACAACAACACAGGGATCAGTACAGAAACCAGGGTGGGAATCACTTCCCACCTGGGAAGGGTACACTTTCCTACCTGGAGAGTGTACCACCCAGGTAACCGCACTGGCACACCCCTGCCTGTGTGTCCCTCACCATTAGACCTGCATGAAAAAGGAGGTTGTCCAAAAGGTGTGGCAAATTATGGATCTTAGACAATTTTGTTGCTCGTGAGTCAATGACAAGAAAGCAATTCTTCAGTACCTCCAGAAGAGGCCTTTTCAACTCACCGCTAACAGATACACTTGGTTTCCCCATAGTAACAGTGGGGGGAATCTCTGGTTAAAGATGGTGGAGTGAACTTACATATTTATCTCATCTCCCTCCAGAAACATTACTAAAATAAAAATGGGCTTTATTTTTTTTTTAAGACAAGTCACAAAGACAACTATAATAGGAAAAGACGTGACAGCAATATTTGGGAAAGTAGACCAGCAGAAAGAAAGGTGGGAACTGACGCAAAAGACCCAAGAAAGGTGAATTTTAGTCAGCAGCTGGGGGCAGGGGCAGAAACCAACCTCCTGTGATCTGGGGCTCAGACTTCACGGGGGTCAGCACAGTGTGGGGGTGCTGGGAGGCTCTGGAAGTCTGGCTAAGATGACGTTGAAAAGAGCAGAACTGGACGAGAGGCTCTTTCAGAAGCAACTAGGTCACCCAGGCAGAAAACTAGATGTTTACTCTTAAAGAAGGTAAAAGAGGGATCAGAAGGGTGGGGGCATCAAGCTGAGTTTACGGTGAAGAACCATACTGATAAAGGGGAGTCAGGGCATCAAACTGACCCTCTCTGGACAGAGGATCAGAAGGACCTTCTCTGGGGAACTGAAGGGTCCAAGTGCCAAGAAGCTCCAAAAGATCACTCTACCAGTGAAGTCACAATCAACCACCCCAGCACAGAATATTTATAATCAGTTTAATATCTCACTCTTAAGTGTGTGTATATAGCTAATGATCACCAAGCAGGTGAGAAAAACCTTTAACAAGAAAGACACATCAAAACAAGAAGGAAAAAAAGGCAACTTACAAGAAATAAACCATGTGGAATGCTGAAAATTCCAAGAAGATCATGAACATTCTCAGAGAGATCAGAGGAGAGACTGAATCCATAAATAAGAATCTGATGCTACTTTTAAAAACTAGAAGAAAAGAGCTCTTAGATATTAAAATGACAGAAAAAAAAAGAAATAAAAGCCTAGAGATAAACTAGAGTAACTGGAAAAGCACAACAAAAAAGTAAAAAAAAAAAAAAAAAAATTTTTTTTTAGAGCAGAAAATTAGAGAATATGTGTGTGAGGGCCAACAACTGAATAAGAATTCCAGAAACAGGAACCAGAAAAAACAGAGGGGAGGAAATGATCAAGGTAAACAGGCAAGATAATTCAAGGAAATGCCCTTAAACAGAAGGATGCAAGTTTCCAGATCAAAGGGTTATGAGAATGACCTGATAAACAAGAACACACCAGTCCTCACCAAGGCCCATCCCTTGAAGTTTCAGCCACGGGAGATCAGTTATAAAGTTATAATTAAAATGGTATTTTATCAGTGTACAAAGGGAGAAGTAGACAAATGAACAGAAGAGAGAACCTGGAAACAGCCTGACCCATGCCCTGTCACCTGATTTACAACCAAGGGAACTGCAGTGGGAAAACACTCATCTTTTCAAGCAGTTGTGCTGGAAACAGTGAATTGTGACCTCACACCATACACAAAAGTTCATTCTGATGAATTGTAATGGGCCTTCAATCTGTTTTAACAGACCCTCCAGGTAATACGGATGCACTAACATTTGATATGCATTGATTTGGTTTATTTTCTCTCAGTATTATCTTGTAGTTTCCAGTACACAGATTTTACAGTTTTTGTTATCTCTCTTCTTAGGTATTTGATGTTTTGTGATGCTATTAGAAATGGCATCACTTTAAAATATTTTTATTTATTTATTTGGCTGCACTGGGTCTTAGTGAGATCTACTTCCCTGACCAGGGATCAAACCTGGGTCCCCTGCATTGGGAGCAGGAATCTTAGCCACTGGACCACTGGATCACACTCAGATATGGCATCACTTTTTAATGTCTTCTAATTGTTGCTGGTCTGTAGAAATACAAGATATACTGACTTTGAAATAAGTAAATTTAACAAATTTGCTGCACAATACTAACAGTTTATCTGTAGGTTCTTTTCAGTATTCTGCATATACAGTGGTGTCTGTAAATGAAAGACTTTTATTTCCTTCTTTCCATTCCTCATGTCTTTCATTTTTTTCATTTTGCCTTGTTGTACCACCAGGGTCCTCCAGTTAGCTGAACAGGAGTGGCATTTTGGTCTTTTGCCCAATATTAGGGAGAACGTTTTCCATATTTCACCATTAAGCATAGTATTTGTTGTAGGTTTTTAAAAAAAATGATATTCATCAGATTAAGAAAGCTCTTCCATTCCTAGTTTGCTATGTGTGTTTGTCTTTAAAATAATGAATGGGTTTTTAACTCTGTCAAAGGCTTTTTCTTCCTTTGTTGCAGTGGTTCTAAGCTAGGAGTGATTTTACCTTGCATGGGGCACTGGCAATGTCCAGAGACAATTTTGGTGTCACAATTTTCTCCTTAATTCTGTTAATGCACTGAAGTACAATAATTGATTTTCAGCTATTAAACTAACCTTGCATTCTTGTAATAAGTCCAACTTGGTTGTGATTCTATCCTTTTTATACATCACTGAATATGATCTGCTAGTATTTTGTTTAGAATTTTTGCATATATATTAACAAGACAGATTATAATTTTCATTGTCATCAGGCTTTGTATGTATTTCCTTTTTCAACTTTAAACTTAGAAAACAGTGTGCTCTAAGATTTTAGTTCACAGAATGTTTTTGCTCCACTTCTTTTTAAAAAATATTTATTTATTTATTTGGTTGCACCGGGTCTTAGTTGTGGCGCTCGGGATCTTCGATCTTCATTGCAGCATGCAGGATCTTTAGTTGCATCATGTGAACTTAGTTGTGGCATGTGGGATCTAGTTTCCTGACTAGGGATCAAACCTAGGCAGCCTGCATTGGGAGTGTGGAGTCTTAGCCACTAGACCACGAAGGAAGTCCTTTTGCTCCAGTTCTTTTGAGGCTGAGTGGGGTTGGGGAAGGAACAGACTGATTTTAAAAGCAATTTTTTTCCAGTTGAAATTGTAACAGTTTCATATTAACTAGATCTCTCTAAGTTTGTCAGCTTACATACCTAACAGTTGTGTAGCCCCTAAAAACTATTTTCCTTCTAATAAGAGGGTCAGTCTGAAGCACATTAGAAGAGTAGCAGGATACTACAGGGGAAAATAGGCACAATGCATTCCTTATTTAATACTTTTTATTGAGCACTGAGAAGGCAATGGCACCCCACTCCAATACTCTTGCCTGGAAAATCCCATGGACGGAGGAGCCTGGTAGGCTGCAGTCCATGGGGTCGCACAGAGTCGGACCCGACTGAGCGACTTCACTTTCACTTTTCACTTTCATGCATTGGAGAAGGAAATGGCAACCCACTCCAGTGTTCTTGCCTGGAGAATCCCAGGGACGGGGGAGCCTGGTGGGCTGCCGCCTATGGGGTCGCACAGAGTCGGACACGACTGAAGTGACTTAGCAGCAGCAGCAGCAGCATTGACCACTGAACCAAAGAAGAGAGGAGCAGATTTTAAAAGAACCAGTGTAATATCTTAGAAGTCTTCTGTGTCTACAGAATATATGACTAATAGGTTCACACTTTATTCTGAGAACTCCAGGATCTGGCCCTACCTAGCTTTTAAATGTCACTCCTACTTCTTTCCCCTTTCTACTCTATAGCAGAGCTGATAAACTTTTTTTCGGTAAAGGGCCAGATAATAAACATTTTGGGCTTTGCAGTCTTAATGGTGGCAACTATTCCATTCTGTCAATGTGGTATGAAAGCTACACGAGATATGTCAATGAATGAGCTTAGCTCTGTTACAGTAAAACTTTATTTACAAAACAGGCTGGGGCCAGATTTAGTCCACAGGCTGGGGTTTGCTAATTCTTGCCCTATAATCAAATCAAATCACTTGCTATTTCCTACACCTGTTTCTCTGTCAGCAATGCCCATGTCTACACAGCCACATCTACCTGTCCTTCCTGATCCAATTTAAATGTCACCATACCTCCAGCCTACTCCCATAGCATCCGCTGAATCATGCATTCAAATATTTGAGCATCTAGTAAGCATTGGGCAATGTAAATACAAGGGTGTAAATGATGTTCTTGCTGTCTGGTTTAGTCCCTTTAATGAGGGCTTCAGACAAGAAAATAAACACTCACTTTAGCGGGTGGAAAAGTCTATGACAAGGTGACTATGGGGTGTTGGAGAAACACAGAATGGGCATCAACCCACACTTTTGGCACAAGGAGTCTGATATGAAAAAATTCTGGAGAAGAAATGATTGTCACTAATGTTGAACAATTGGGTGAAAAGTAAGCAAAAAGAATCTAGGGATATGTATTTTGGAGAGATCCTGTTGGCCACAGTGTGGAAAACAGGAAAGAGTTCGGACAACTGAAACAATTCAGACAAAAGTTAAAAGTCACCTAAAGAAGAGCCGTGGTGATGGGAGAAGGAGAGAGAAGGAGATGGAGCTGAGGGATGTTTAACAGGAAGAATCAACTCTTTGTATAAAATTCTATTTTTTACTGTAGTTGTTCATCACCCATGGATTTCCCCTTTGCTAGACTTTACAGGAGAGACCCACATCTGAGGTATCCATGAACTCTGCACAGAGCTGTCGCGTGTGTCAGCTGCCTCCTCACCATGTAGGTCTGTCCTGGTGCTTTGGCCACCAGACACACAGCTGTCATAACAAATCCAGCAATGCTACTCGATATGTGATTTTTTTTAGATTTAGTGCATGTTGGTGGGATCATCTAGAGGGTCACAATGTATGGCACAGAGCTTCCTGTCTCCTCTTTCCTGTCTGCCTTAGTCTTGCTGGATTATCGTGCGTCCATCATTCAGCACACGCCACCCCCACCCTGCTGCTCACAGAGTCACTATAAGACATTTCTCATTTTTCTTCTCTCCATGCAAAGCCAACAAATTGCCAACATCTGTTGGATCATAGAAAAAGCAAGAGAATTTCAGATAAACTTCTGCTTCATTCACAGCCTTTGACTGTGTAGATCACAACAAACTGTGGAAAATTCTTAGAGATGGAAATACTAGACCACCTTACCTGCCTCCGGAGAAACCTGTATGCAGGTCAAGAAGCAACAGTTAGAACATGGAACAATGGACTAGTTCGAAATTGGGAAAGGAGTACGTCAAGGCTGTATATTATCACCCTGCTTATTTAAATTATATGCAAAGTACATCATGCGAAATGTTGGGCTGGATGAAGCACAAACTGGGTCAAGATTGCCAGGAGAAATATCAATAACTTCAGATATGCAGATGACATCACCCTTATAGCAGAAAGTGAAGAGGAATTAACAGCCTCTTGATGAAGGTGAAAGGGGAGAGTGAAAAAAGCTGGCTTAAAGCTCAACACTCAAAAAACGAAGATCATGGCATCCAGTCGCATCACTTCATGGCAAATAGATGGGGAAACAATGGAAACAGTGACAAACTTTATTTTGGTGGGCTCCAAAATCACTGCAGATGGTGAAATTAAAAGACGCTTGCTCCTTGGAAGAAAAGTTATGACAAACCTGGACAGCATATTAAAAAGCAGACATTACTTTGCTGACAAAGGTCCATCTAGTCAAAGCTATGGTTTTTGCAGCAGTCATGTATGGACGTGAGAGCTGGACCGTAAAGAAGGCTGAGCATTGAAGAATTGATGCTTTTGAACTGTGGTGTTGGAGAAGAGTCTTGAGAGTCCTGTGGGGTGCAATGAGATCAAATCAGTCAATCCTAAAGGAAATCAGTCCTGAATATTCATTGGAAGGACTGATACTGCAGCTCCAATACTTTGGCCACCTGATGTGAAGAGCCGACTCATTGGAAAAAGACCCTGATGCTGGGAAAGATTGAAGGCAGGGGGAGAAGGGATGACAGGATAAGATGGTTGGATGGCAGACTCCATGAACATGAGTTTGAGCAAGCTCCTGGAGATGGTGAAGAACAGGGAAGCCTGATGTGCTGCAGTCCATGGGGTTGCAAAGAGTGGCACATGACTGAGCGACTGAACATGCAAAGCAGCTCAGCTCAGTGATTCAACAACAGAAAATGCTGCAAGTCTGAAAGGATTAGGGTTTTCAGCATGATGATGACGACCCTGGTGGCTCTCTACCAGTTGGTAAAGACTCTGCCTGCAATGCAGGAGACCCAGGCTCAATCCCTGGGTTGGGGAAATCCCCTGGAGAAGGAAATGGCAACCCACTCCAGTATTCTTGCCTGGAGAATTCCATAGACAGAGGAGCCTGGTGGGCTATAGTCCATGGGGTTGCAAAGAATCAGACACAACTGAATCAGAGCGACTTTCACTTTTAGCATGACAAATGTCCCTCTAGTTAATAATTACAATCACCACCGATGTTGTTAGGGTGACATGAAAATGGTAACAACCAAGAACAAAGATAAACGTTAAGCCCAACTTTTCACTGAATCAAATGTCTTGGGAAATAAACTACTGCTCTCTACCCTCTTCCTCCTACTTTGACTTTCCCAACTCCGTGTTTCTATTCCCTGGACTTTGAGATAACCTACTTTGGGTGGTACCATGATTTCTGTTTGGTTGGACAGACAGTAGAATTAAATAGGCAGCTGGGCTGGAAGAAACCATCAGCTTAAGACACATGCCCATTTCACACATTAAGTGAGGAGCAGATGTGAGAATGGGGGACCTTCCTGGTGTTCCAGTGGTTAAGACTCTAGGCTGCCAATGCATGGGACCTGGGTTCAATCCCTAGTCAAGAAAACTAGATCCCACTTGCTGTGAAGCACAGCCAAAGATTTAAAAGAAAAAAAAAAAAAAAGTAAGAATGGGTTATATAAACCTGGCATGTCTAATCCAACCTCAGAGCAAGGAGTCCCAATATCAGATTTCATTTGGAGAGTAAGCGAGGGGAAGCTCCCATTCAACCATTTGATATTGTGCTGTGGGACTCGGGGCTGAGGGAAGCAACTCAGAGAGCGTGCACCCCATCCAGCTTCCTCCCTGAGGTGTGCAGACTGGCTGCGGAGGCAGTGCTGTGACTTCTGAGTCGCTCAAGTATTTCACAGAGTGAGTGGCCACGGCCAGAACTAGTTTTCTGCTTGCTCGCTGTGCTGTCTAGTCATTTCCCTTTCTAATCACAAACTAACCCACGACCTATGCTTGGATGCCTGCTGTTCTTGTACGTCTGATCCTGGTTCCTCAAGCTGATGTTTCTGCCTCAGTGTTACTGTAAAACACGAGACATGAGTCATTTTTAATGGGGCAGGTCGGCAGTCAGAGCCCCCAGTCCTGGCAGACTCTGATTCTTGCATCCTCTTCTATCCAGCCTCTCTCGCTCGAGTTAGAGTGTGGAGGACGGGCTGGGTGACTTGTTCCTGATCAGCCTGGCCTTGACCCTTGACCAAGGGCCAAACACGCCATGGACTCAGTCTGTTGACGAATTCCCCAAACAAGCCGCTGCCCTCCACATGACCCTGCAGTCTGCGTGTACCCAGGAGAGTCAAGGAAGCAGGAACAGAGGGAAGCCCCAGTGCTGAGGGCCGGGGGTTCAGGGCCAGGAAATGGGCAGATGGCAGGCGGCCGAGAGAGTTCCCGTCTGCGGCTCTGTCCCCGGGAGATGCTGCTGCTGCCTCTCTCCGGCAGGGATGTTAAAGAGGAAGACCTCGGCCTGGGGGAAGCCTGACAGGCAAGGCGGCAAGCATAGGCGCGTCTGTGGAGCCAGGAAGTGGGTGGGAGGCTGGCCAGGGCGGGGGGCGGCTGCAGGGCCGGGCAGTGACTGCTAGTGGGTTCCAGCTTTGTTTTGGGTGATGGAGATGTTCTAAACTTGGCCGTGATGATGGCTGCACATCTCTGTGAATCTACTAAAAACCACTGGACGGCATACTGTAATGGGTGAGCCACAGGGTCTGTGGATTATATGTCAGTACAGCTGTCATAATATGTTTAAGAAAAAAAATGCAAGGCAGTGGCCCAGGGGCCCCACGAGAGGAAGACAGCTGGCGTCCTGGTGGGGTGGACCCTGCTTGACCGCTGGTGCTACTGGACAGGAGACGTGCTAACTCAGTCCCTGGGAAACGAAGCGGAGAGGGAATGAGGATAAAACACCCAGCAGCTTTCTTGGGAAGGGTGACTGGGAGAGAATGTACGTTTGCCCCTATCATTTGGAAGGTGGTAGGCTGACAGCAGAATTTTTTTTTTAACTCTCCTCCTATCAATGGAGTTTTTATTTTTAACATGTTTTCCCTCATAATATTCATTTCATTTTTTAAAAAATTGGAGTATAGTTGCTTTACAATGTTGTGTTAGTTTTCATACAACAATGTGAATCAGCCATATGTATCCATATACCCCTTCCCTCTTGAGCCTCCCACCCACCCCCATCAATGAAGTTTTGAAAGTGCATATTTGGGTTGTGGAGTAAAGGGAAGTTCTTTATGGCTACAAGTCTCCAGATGGTAAAAGAAACGCTAAAGAAACTGTCTAGAAAACCATCCCTCACCTGTGCTACCCCCTCCCACCACACTGCCGGCGGGTGGGGTCTACAAGCCTCCCAGGGAAATACCGCTTTGCTTCAAAAACTTGGGAATACAGACATTTCTACCCTAATCTGTGTACTGTGACAGTGAAGAAATAATTTCTAATGTATTCAAACCAGAAAATTCAAAACGCCAAATCTACTACTGTAACTGTAACGCACAAGCTCAAGTTTCCTAGGAGGAGAAGGAGGACAGAGTCCTGGTCTCGGCGAGGTCTCCCCGCTCCAGCAAAGACGACAGCGTGAGCGTCCCTCTGGTCCCGGTAGGGCTCCGAGAGGAACATACTCCCGGCCGGATGACAAACTCTTCCAGAGAATCCGACCAGTAGTGTTAACAGTCAGCAATCCTAGACATCCTTATGGGAATTTTGGGGTGGGACAGGAGATGTGTTTGTAGGGAAATGGCAGAGAGGATAAAACCTTTATATCGTTGAACAAAAAGTCAAGAAGGCTTAAAACACTCATACTATTAGTAGTGTTAGTTGCTCAGTTGTGTCCGACTCTTTGCAACCCCATGGACTGTAGCCCCCCCAGGCTCCTCTGTCCATGGGATTCTCCAGGCAGGAGTACTGGAGTGGGTTGCCATTTCCTCCTCCAGGAGATCTTCCGGACCCAGGGACTGAACCTGGGTCTTTAGCATTTCAGGGAGATTCTTTAACATTTGAGCCACCAGAGAAGCCCCCAAACCCCCACTTTAAAAAGTCCTGAATTAATTCAGTTTTGAGGCTTCTTTTCTACCTTCGACTTATTTTATTTTATTTATCTTTTGGCCACAATGCAGAGCATATGGGATCTTAGTTCCGCAACCAGGGATCCATCCTGCACCCTCTGTGTTAGAAGGGTGGAGTCTTAACCACTAGACCATCTGGGAAGTCCCGGGGCTTTTTTTCTTTTGTTTAGCTTTTCTGTTAAACAAAGAAATTGGGTTTAACGGCAGATTAAGACACAATGGTGATAACTCCCTGTAAGGGAGGGGGAAAAAATGAACCAGCAGAAATCATCTGTATCTTAAACCAAAAAGAAGGGGGGGGGGGAATAATGAAAGATTGTTGTTGTTGTTCAGTTGCTAAGCCCTGTCCAACTCTTTGCGACCCCATGGACCACACCATGCCAGGCTTCCCTGACCTTCACTATCTCCCAGGGTTTGCTCAAACTCATGTCCATTGAGTCAGTGATGCCATCCAACCATCTTATCCTGTTGCCCCCTTCTCCTCCTGCCCTCAATCTTTCCCAGCATCAGCGTCTTTTCCATTGAGTTGGCTCATCACATCAGGTGGCCAAAGTATTGGAGCTTCAGCATCAGTCCTTCCAATGAATATTCAGGGTTTATTTCCTTTAGGATTGACTGGTTTGATCTCCTTGCTGTCCAAGGGACTCTCAAGAGTCTTCGCCAGCACCACAATTACGAAAGATTATGATGGCTAAAAAAATTTCTTGAGATGAACCCAGGTCTCTTAACCCCTACTCTCCTGGGTTAGGCCACCTTCGGTGTTTGTTTTGGCAGAATCTGAGTTGATGCTCACATTTTCTTTCTGCAGACACCAAAATGATCTCCCTGACACCTGAGTAAGGCTTTACTAATTTAAAAACCCTAGTTGATGAGAGCTCCCCCCACCGACATACCAACTAGGAGCTGAAACTCAACATAGGGGCAGCAAGAAGAGAATAGGAATCAGTCTCTTCTGTGAATGCCACGCTTACTTTGGCAACCTCATAAGAAAGCCCATAAGTACATGTGGCCTTTCCCATGGTTTCATCATAGGGGTTTAATTATGGTGATTTTTAACTAGTCCCCATTGTAATTTTTCACTATGGTTAACGTAAACCTGTACTTCTGACCGGAAAGAGACACAAACAAGCCAGTGGGGGATAGATATGTGTGCAGTTTTGATTACAGATCGAAAGAGTCATGGCTTTGAGGGCTGCCTTGAACTTCCCTGAACTGGCAATGTTATAAAGCGGTCCTGACCGATACGGGAACGCCTTAAGTCCATGGCATCACGTGTGAGACCCCACATAAGCTTGTCACACGTCCCAGAGCTCCACGCGGCTGTTGGGTCACCACACTGTGAGGTCCCAAAAAGATTAAAATCGAGTTTTATTCCATCACTTATCTGATCTGGTGTGTATCAGGCATTTACTACATGTTTACTGAGTGGACCTCTCATCAAAGCTATTTAGCTTTGTCTTAAAATAGCCGTCCTGTCCAGGAAGTGTTGGGTTCAGTGTGGGGAAGGAGCCAGAGCTGAAAGGACAGCGGGGTTGCTACTGACCAGTCTCGTCTCCTTTCCACGCCTCTGTACCGTGTCTTCTCCTTGAAACTGTCTGGCGACCAGCATGTCAGATTCTTAAGTGTCCTGTTTAGACCTCAGGGGAGCCAGTGTGGAGACAGCCTCACCTCCACTTGTTTTACCTTCTTCTTCCACAACTGATGGGTGAGGCCAAACGACCTCAGAGGTTTTGGAGAGGGAAGGGGTGGTCAGGAGCTGACAATCGCTATCTGATCACAGCTTCATTCTGTGGCTTGAGGGCCACAGCATTTGTCCACTGAGGGGCCAGGGAGGGTTTCAAGACAGCTTAAAGGAAAAGGAAAGTGAAGTCGCTCAGTCGTGTCCGACTCTTTGCGACCCCATGGACTGTAGCCCACCAGGCTCCTCTGTCCATGGGATTTTTCAGGCAAGGGTACTGGAGTGGGTTGCCATTTCCTTCTCCAGGGGATCTTCCCAACCCAGGTGTCCCAGATCGAACCCGGCTCTCCCACATCGCAGGCAGACACTTAACTGTCTGAACCACCAGGGAAGCAGCTTACTGAGTATCAAAACTTCAAAAATGTAGCAGTGAATTTGGGTCATAATTTTTGCCCAAGCTAGAGGTAAAAATGGATAGGAAGTATGCTTGGGGACTTGGGATGTTTCCAATCCACTCTCAAAGTGTCACACAAATTATGAAATTCCTTCATTCCTATAGTATTCAGAGGGTCCCGCTCTTTCTGGCTAGCCAAATCATATTCTTTCCTGGAGGAAGCTCCAGGGTGCCTGCAGGGCAGAACAGACTTCAGACCGTGTTCAGTGGAAGAACCTAGGGATCCTGGCATGGGGCAGCACTGGTCCCTGGCAGTGAACCCCAGAGGTTTGATCAGATGTGTGAGTGTCTGAGATACTCTCCTTAAGAGGTTAAGAATATAGGTCACCTACACCCAAAGCTTCCTTTGTCACCCTGAAGAGCTGTCATTTATGAATGTCTCCAAATCCTTCCTGAACCTTTTGTTTTGAATCCTATCACCTCTCGAGGTCGTAAGTTCCAGAACCACCACCAGCCCTGTACTGTATTGAAGCTGTCCTTACATTTCAGAGGAAAAAAAGATCCTCTTAGTCAAGAGTACAAAGATTTGGTCAACTTGTTCTAGTTCTAGCTATGCATTCTGCTAGAAGATGTTCAAAGGAAGAATTCTTTACAAAGAAAACAATATATGGACAAACCACAACTAGCCACTTGTAGGGCTGACTTTTTTTTGGCTGGGCTGGGTCTTCGTTGCCGCACACAGGCTTTCTCTAGCTGTGGTGAGTGGGGGCTGCCCTCCAGTTGTGATGCTTGGCCTTCTCCCTGCGGTGGCGTCTCTTGTTGCAGAACACAAGCTCTAGAGCATTTGGGCTTCAGCAGCTGCGGCTCCCGGGCCCCAGAGCACAGACTCAGTAGTTGTGGCCCGCGGGCTTAGTTGCCCTGTGGCATGTGGAGTCTTCTGAGACCAGGGGATCAAACCCGTGTCCCCTGCACTGGCAGGCAGACTCTTTACCACTGGACCACCAGGGAAGTTCAACACAACTAACCTCTTGGGTGATAAAGAGTTCACATACTTCACCTTCCTAGAATAGCCTAGCTCATAACAGCAACTATGTGGATAGCCACAACAATCCTACCTAAGCAGCTCTTTCCATTTTTCACTTGTACTGACTCAGCAGAAAGGTTTCTAAAGAGCAAAGACCTGTTCTCTTCCAGGAAACACTTCAACAAGAGTTTAAAAGCTTCACGATACTCTCCTTTAACATTAGGCATTAATGTATATCCTCTTCTTAAAATAACCTTTGCTTAAAAGAAATACCCACTTCTATAAATTGGAACCAGACTGTCTTCTATAAAAATTATTTATTTAGCCTCCCTGGGTCTTAGTTGCAGCATATAGGTCTAGTTCCCTGACCAGGGATTGAACCTGGGCCCCCCGCATTGGGAGTGCAGAGTCTGAGCTTCAGGGATGTACCAGAACTTGACTATCTTTTACTTAAAGAGTCTTACAAGGGGTGAATTTAATCCCATACAATCTGGAGGCCTAAAAACACTACTGCTGATGAATCTTTTATGAGGTCAGAGAATAAAGAACAGGGAGTGTAGAAACTACTATGGTTGATTCATAGATCCTCCCCAAACTTAGACTTTTAGAAAGCAGAGTATAAGGGTAACAGATTTTTTAAAAACTTAGAGATTCTGCAGTGGTGTAGATAACTCACTCGTTCAAGGGAACCTGGCTGCTAATATGGTGTTTTGTAAAAGCTGAATGTTCCACAGGCGTTTAGAAAACTCTAGTTGCCATTTAAAATCAAATGCCAGATTTTCTCAGTGTATCAGTTCTATCTAAGCAAGATACACAACTGTGAAATAAAAAGAGATGACGACTAAAGTTGGCCCAATGATTTTTCCATGAAGCGAAATGCTTGAAGCTTAAAAAGAGTCCACGGGTCTAAGTAGAAAGTGCTGGAATGGGATGGGAACACATCCTCCATCAGACAGTGAGAAACAGGTAGGCGAGTAGGGTATGGGCTGAATCAAGCAAACATAATATGTCATAAGAACATAATTGAATGACATGCTTCATAAAAGTATAGACTCCGTAATGCTGTCTCCACGACTATTCTCTATTACGTAGAAGGATGAACATACAGATGAATCAAATATGTCACAGTGTTACTATAAGATTTTACTGCATAGAAAAGAACTGTAGAGGGCAGGCATTCTTTAAATTCAAGGTGATGCCCCACAGTAAGATTGGTGAAATTACAAAATGGGTAGATATTGGGTGGGAGGAGGGAGAGTTTTCCTTTTGCCATCTTTTCTTTACTGGTCAAAGAAAGATGTTCAGAAGGCTACTGATAAGAGATGGATAGAAAAGAAAGCACAGGCCCAAACAAGATGAAGAGGCAAGATGAAGTGGTGCTATTCTCCACCTGGGGCTAACAGGGCACTTGCAGAAGCTGGTACCAGCAGTTAGGAAGCACTGATTAGACACTGGGCATTTTCATCTCTATGGTAACCAGCTTACTTAACTTGAACCCAGGTGTGTCTCCAATATCCTGTGTTTATTACTATTCTGAGCTACTTTTCAGGATACTGAGTAGCATCAATAAAGAAGAAAGCGACTGGAAAAATGCATAAAGATTTCCGGGAGGGCTTGAGAGGAATTATAAACACCTTGGGGAATGGCCTTCTGATCTATGCTTGGCTCCACTGTAAAGCCTACGTCCCCCAGCACTGAGGCCCACAAACGCCTCCCAGCACAAGCAGCTCAGAGCTTTAAGGCTGTGCTCACCCTGCTCACCTTGACCCTCTGGGGTTTACAAACATGAGAGATCTACAGTCTTTCTTATCTTTGAACCAAAAGGTATTTCTAATATTTTACCATAAATACATCCATGATAAAAGCTTCACAATAAACCATTTCTCCCTGTGACTGTGGAGCTGAAACTTAACAGACTTCCTTTCAAAGAAGAGTTCTGGTCTCTGAAGATGTCTTCCTGGGTCTGATGTCCTGCCAAAGAGTCAGCATCACACACATTCTCCAAATCTGCCAGATGAGGGAATGAAAGCCCCGCCTGCCTAGACGGACACCACATGAAGAGCTTTACATGGTGGTCTCTTACAAACTCCCCAAGTTCATTTCACAGTTTTGCTTCTTTTGATTCAAATATCTTATAGCTGCTCTGGTGACTTTGGTCCCTCTGAAAGGCTCTGTTCCTTTTCTCCTACACCTTCGTGGCTGAGAGTGTGATGCACCCTGTGGGTGAAGGACCCCCCACCTGTTGGGCATGCTGCTGGTAGGCGGCCCTCAGCTGGCAGTCCCCTTGGGAACTGTCCTGTCAAGGTCGTGCCTCCCTCCACGGGTGTTCCCATCCCAGGGCTGATGGCTGAGTAGTGGGTATCCAGGCTCCATGCTCGGTCCACTGTGAGACAGCTGGAGGGCCTCCCAGCACCAGAGCTTCCTAAGGATCAGCTGAGGCCTTTGCTGGGCCTGCATCACAGCTTCTCTCTCTGCCCAAGTCCCACTTCCTCTTCCTTCCAGATGCTGAGCCCAGAAATGGGCATAAGAAGCGTCCTGCATTGTAACCTCTATCTCAGAATCTGCTGCCCAGGGGAGCAAATCTGCAGCCTACTCTGTCAGGATGGACCACAGCCGCCAGAGTGCAGGCTCCACCGGTATCCTCACCTCTGAGAACATGCTTCAGGGTCTGAGCAAAGGGAGAAATCACACACAGGCTCTCCAGGTGGCGCCAGGGGTAAAGAACCCGCCTGCCAGTGCAGGAGATGTAAGAGAAACGAGTTCGATCCCTGGGTCAGAAAGATGCATGGCTACGCACTCCACTGTTCTTGCCTGGAGAATTCCATGGGCAGAGGAGCCTGGTGGGCTACGGTCCATGGGGTCGCAAAGAGGTGGACACAACTGCAGCAACTTAGCACACATGCACACAAAAAATCACACACACAGAAGAGGCGGAAGCATCCTCCATGGACAGGTTTGCAGAGCTCCCTCAAGTTCTGTCTGTGTTTGAGTGTGTGAGTCTAAGCCTCCACAGAGGACGTGGTGGGAGGGGGCGTGACGCCTCAGGTGAAGAGGGGACCCTGCAGGACCACGACAGAGATGGAAAAGTGGCAACTTGCCTGCCCCCAATTCAGAGCCCTTGACATACCTGGGGTCATGGTCTCTCCCAGGAGGAGACGGAAGGGATTATTTTGACTTTCTAGCAAAAGAGGCTAGGGAACAAAGGATGCTGAGAGATCTGCCTCAAGTTCAACAAGACAATGAATGTGAAAGACACAAAAATAATTCAAACACTGACTCATAATATACACTACACCTGTTTCCTCGGAGACAGAACCATCTGAGGACCATTCACAACATTATTCCGCCCCCAGGCTCACAGGGCCGCCCTTCAGACTATGTTCCTCAGTTAGCCACACCACATTCACATCAGAGCAGGGCTGCTTCCGAGCTGTGCTTTGGAGAACAGATTCCACCAGTGACTGGAGTATTAATCTGTATGTCTTCTCTACCTAGTCTTTCAACATGTCTTTTTAAAAAACAAGTTGTCTGTTTTTGGCTGTGCTGGGTCTTCGTGGCTGCGTGGCCTTTCTCTGGCTGTGGTGAGCGGAGGCTACTCTCCCTTTTGGTGCCTGGCCTTCTCATTGAGGTGGCTTCTTTTGTTCAGAAGCACAGACCTAGGGCACGTGGGCTTCAGTAGTTGCTTAGTTGCCCTGCGGCATGTGGGATCTTCCCAGACCAGGGATTGAACCTGTGTCTCCTGCATTGGCAGGGGAATTCTCTACCACTGAGCCACCAGGGAAGTCTCAACGTGTCTTTTAACACATACATTTTTTAAATTAAAAAATTAGTCCAAAATTCTCCATTCTTAAGGATTTATAGGTTCTCAGATATTCAGAGAGTAATTTGTAACATATTTTTCCTTTGGTGAATCAATCAAATAAAATTTATTATATACTTATCAGGATGGTTGAAAAAAAGAAAATATGCAAGTAGGAGTCTATAAGATTCTATTATTACTATTAACTATCCTCTATCCACTTCTTTCTTATGCTCAGCAGGAAAAGTGAAAGTATTAGTCACTTAGTCGTGTCTGAGTCTTCGTGAACCCATGAACTGTAGCCCACCAGCTCCTTAGTCCATGGGATTCTCCAGGGATTATCCAAGAATACTTGAGTGGGTAGCCATTCCCTTCTCCAGGGTATCTTCCCAACCCAGGGATCAAACCTAGGTCTCCTACATTGCAGGCAGATTCTTTACCATCTGAACCACCAGGTAAGCCCCTATGTTCAGCATGAAAGAGAAAGTATTAGTCACTCAGTTGTGTCCGACTCTTTGCGAACCCAAGGACTGTAGCCCATCAGGCTCCTCTGTCCGTGGAATTCTCCAGGCAAGGATACCAGAGTGGGTGTGTTCAGCACAGCTGAGGTTAATTTCAGGTCCACATATCTGAAGGAAATTCATGCTCCCGTTAGAAGACAGGCTGAGAGGAACAATGGACCATTACTAGTAAGATTCAAGATGAACTTTCTCCTGTCCTTCCCTCTATGAATATGAAGGTCTCCATCCCTAATCCTGAGGGGTGGTGAGGGCCAAAAGGCCATCTCTTAACTTTAAAGACTTTTTTTTTTCCCACTCAAGTAGCTAAAGCTTGTTGATGCTCATGTAAAGCTTGTTGATGCTCTCTGGATGCTGAGAGAAAGGGATATGGAAGCATTTATACTTGTAAAGGAGTTAAACATCTGTTTTAAAGTGAATTTGATTTATCTTGTGAACGGTTTCCCATCTTCCAGTCACTGGACTGTAAAGGCAGCTATCTGGGCTGGACTGGTGGCCACCTTCAGGCATGGTGTGCTCTGGGTCGCAGCAGCCAATTCTCTGCTCTGCATGTGTGCAAAACTTAAGATGATTAACGTCAAAATGCCACTACAGAGAGAAAATATTCCAAAACATCAGGCCAGTTACCCCAAGAGGATGCTGTAAGATACTCCTGAGTGGGGGGCGAAGCCAGCCAACATTCAAGCACACAGAGCACCAGAGAGACAGCCACTCACCAGAGTGAGGCTTCGGGAACGAGAGCTGCTGGTCCGACTCTCCAAACTGCTCCCTCTGCTCAGGTCACCGAGCCTGCAGCCGGGGGATGAATCAGGGTCCATCTCCCAGGAGTCTGACTTCCGGTGATGGACAGGCATCCCCACAGTAACTCCGGCCTCTGGCTCACTCACAGGAGGTGGCGAAGGGGCCAGTGTCCCATGCCCAGGTGGTGGTCACCCCTGGAGGAGCAAGCACAAGGTGACAAGGGTTAGTTAGCGCAGATGGCGAAGGCTCGCCCCCCCAAGACACATGGGCATTGAGAGTTACGTCAGCTGGTCTACAGCTTGCACCGTTAAGACAAGTAGGACCCCCCAGTGTCAACTTGTTTGGTGATGCTCATTTCCAGTTCTCCTTTATCTCCTTTTTCATTATGAAGATGTAAGGATTATTTTTATTGAAGTATAGTGGCTTACAATGTTGTAATTTCTGCTGTATAGCAAAGTGATTCAGTTTTACATATAAATACACACATGCTTGTTTACATTCTTTTCTTTCCAATTCATTTTTATCACAGGATATTGAATATAGTTCCCTGTGCTAAACAGTATGATCTTGTTGTTATCCATCTTAGATAACAGTTTGCATTTGCTAATTCCAAACTCTCAGTCCTCCCCTCCCCTGCCCCCTCCCCTTTGGCAATCACAAATCTGTTGTCTGTGTCAGTGACTCTGTTTCTATTTTGTAGGTAAGTTCATATATAGATTCCACATATAGGTGATATCATACAGTATTTGTCTTTCCCTGCCTGACTTATTTTACTTAGTATGAAATCTTGAGGTCCATCCATGTTCCTGAAAATGGCATTATTTTATTCTTGCTTTATGGCTGAATAGTAGTAAGATTTTTTTTTTTTTGCTGCACAGCATGTGGGATCTTAGTTTCCCCACAGGGGATTGAACCTGGGCCCATGGCAGTGAAAGCGCCGAGTTCTAACCACTGGACTGTCACGGAATTCTCATAGTAAGAATTATTTTTACAGAAAGATGGGTGTACTAAAAACTACTTTGGTGCTGAAAATTTGATGAAATCATATTCTGGCACCGTCCTCTGCTCTCTGGGTCTGTACTTCCATGCTCCATCACATTCAGGGTCTGGCTTCCCTGTGCTGCTCATAAATTCTAGCCTTTTCTGCCTCAGACACCACAACATTATGGTTCCTTTACAGCCTCATAACAGTTCAGAGTGTAGGGGGAGTGACAAGACCTAATGAACTACTAACAGAAGACTGACACTTGTGAGATCCTAGACTCCTTGGAGGCCGTGATGCTACTGCAATTTCTACATAAGATGCTAAGGCCCCATCAGTCAGTTAATACCATCGGGAAGCTCATGTTTTCACTTTCAGGGACAAAGACGCTGACACTGTCCCCGCCCGCCAACCCAAGCCCCTTAGTCTCGTACAGTCCTCTGGCTGTTCCAGCAGGAAATCAGTTCAGCCCCTGAACAATAGACAATCGAGTTAAACAAAACTGTCTAGAAGACCAAAGAAGCTTAGCGGGGAATACGGGAAGACGCCTCCTGTGTCTTACACGTGACCTACATTACAGCAAGTGAAGACACGGGTGTTCTCCCTTCCCTAGGCTGAAGGTGCCGCTGGGAGGCCTTACAAGCCCCTGAAGATTCCTGAGGGGCCATGAGCTAAAACAGCCCTAGGTACTATCTGGGTTGTGTACAGGCACTAGTCTGTACATTACTTCTATTATTTCTTTCTTTGGCTGCAGTGCTTGGGATCTTCTATCTTCAATGTGGCATCTTTAGTTGTGGCACGGGAACTCTTAGTTGCATCATGTAGGATCCAGTTCCCCGACCAGGGATTGAACCCAGGCCCCCTGCGTTGGCAGCACGGTCTCAGCCACTGGACCACCAGGGAAGTCTCAGTGCATGTATTATTCTTGGAGAAAACTTAATCAGTACTGAACACCGTTAGGTGGACCTTGTCATGTAAGACATCCAGAATTACTGCGCAACTGCGGAGAAATCCTGAGACGTTAGAACAGATTAAAAAAGAAATTATTCTTCACCCCCATTTCTCTTCATTTCCCAGATCAGCACTAGTCAAATGCAATTCAGGAGTGAGGCTAGGGAACAGAAAATTCTGAGGGAACAGAAAATTCTGAGCTTATATACCCTTTTGTAAGTTGCTATTATGCCAAATGGTTAAAAAAAAGAGAGAGAGAGAAATGTTAAAAGCTTTGCAACTTAATAAGAAAGCCTAAACAAATAAGTTTTAAAAAAGAAGAAAAAACCTAAACAAGTAAATAATAAGAAAGCCTGAACTGTCCACACAGCCAATAAAATGCGACTCAGAAGTTCAGGTATCAGTGGTGAAACTCCCAAGAGTATCACTCCAATGAGTTAAGTGCTTGCTGTGAGTTGAGCACGCACACACACACACACACACACACACACACACAGAGCGGACACACTCAGTGTATGAATGGCAGTGGCCGGTGACAGAGCTAGGTGAAGGCACACAGCGGCATCTCAGCTGCATCCTGGGGCTGCGTGGGAAGTAGGAAAGGGATTCCTAGATTCCTTCTGCCCTGCAGATTCCTACCCCCTGACTCAGCATTGCCTCATCCTGAACCAAGTCATCACGGCTCAGAAGAAAGGAGGGTGGGCAGTGAGGCATCCCCTCAACAGCAAGAGGAAAGGCAGGAAATGAGGTACTGATTCACCTCCAGTGAGGGACCTGGGGGACCGTGTGCTGGTTGGGACAGGACCTGGCTTGTCCTGCCAAGTCTCTCAGCAGACTTGGCTTGGGGTCTGCGCAGAGTGCAGCATGTCGGGTAGGGGCAGTAACTGGCCACAGCATCTGAGAGCAGGCCTTCTCCTGTGCTTCTCTGATGGTTCCGATTGATGCAGGAGGTGTGGGTTTGATCCCTGGGTCGGGAAGATCCCATGGAGGAGGAAATGGCAACCTACTCCAGTATTCTTGCCTGGAGAATCCCATGAGCAGAGAAGCCAGGCAGGTTACAGTCCATGGGGTTGCAAAAAGTTGGACATGACTGATGCACGCACACCTGCAGTTTAAAAGTTATTCTGATACTGTAAAACTGCAGTGCTTAGACTTCTACAAACGATTCCCTTGAAAGAAGATGAGGAAACTAATCAGAATTCTCCAGAAGTCAGAGGATGTGGGAGAGAAAGTGGAGACCTTGGCTCAATACCCTTCACAGGCTCACACAGTCAATCTTCTTTCATCTCTTAAGGCATCAAGAACGAGGGGCTGCTCCTGGTCCTCATTCTCCAGGAGCCAAAAATATAGAATTCCCCAGGAGAGCTACGGAGGGGGCAGATTTCTGAGCGGGAGGAGGACGGGTCTGCCCCGGCAAGGGGACAGCCAGAGATAAGGAAGCAGGAGCAGACCCATCTGACAGAGGGGCCAGAAGCTGAGGGTCTGTGAGGTCACGACCACCCCACAATGTCTCATCTCCTTGCCCAATCAAGGCTCACATTTTACAGCTGCAAATGTGCGCGTTATACAAAGGGAGACCAGGGTTGGTAAGAGGGCCCCAGAGATGAAAACCGACTTCTCCCCGGGAAGCAGAGCAGGCTAACACCATGGAGGGAACCACGAGCCGTGTGTGCATGTTCTCCATTTTATTCGTTAGGCTTCCTGTGTTTGTTTCTCGGCATTTACTAGGAATATCCTTTTTTGGTGAGGTCCAGTTTATCGGGACAAGGTTGCGAGTGATCCACAGTCTTGGTAAATCTTGGTAAATCTCCATGTGCCGAGTGCGGCCAGTCGTGGCCCTCGGGGCTGATAGTGCCGGTGGAGCTGACGGGGCTGTGGCCGGTGAGGCCAGTGCATATCCAGTGAGTGCGTGGGAGCCAGAGAGGGAGGTGGCTTCCCCCCTCCTCCTCCCCTGTACGTTCCAGAAAGACCAAGAATGGCCTGGATGGAAGGCAGCGGCCCTCCTTCCACCATCACCCCTGTCCATCAGAGTTCCAACTGGCCACAGTCAGGTCTGCAGAGCAATCCAAGGATCTGGGTCTTTCCATCATTCACCAAACCCTAGAGCTGAGTCATCTTGTCAAAGACCCATCTCAGGCACAGCGGCTTTCAGCCTCATCACACAAACAGCCTTGGGGACATAACTGGCTCCTCCCTGTCCCTGCCACTCACAGCCAGCCAGCTGCTGGCCCTGCTGCTTCTTCCTGCGCCATGTCAGCTGGGTCCACTTCCTTTCTGGGCCCCCTCCCGAGTACAGGACCACATTTTACCACACTTGACTCTTCTCTTCACCTTTTCCACTCTTGACCATCCTGCTGGATTAATCTTGAAGCACCACTGTGATGTCATCCTTCTCCTAAAAGCAATCACCCACCCCCACCACCAGGCTGCAGAATCAAAGTTCATCCTACCCATCGGGCTTCCCTAGTAAAGAATCTGCCTGCAATGCAGGAGACCCGGGTCCGATCCTTGGGTTGGGAAGATCCCCTGGAAAAGGGAATGGCAACCCACTCCAGTATTCTTGCCTGGAGAATTCCACGGACAGAGAAGCCTGGCAGACTTGGGCTTCCCAGGTGGCTCAGTAGTAAAGAATGCGCCTGCTAATGCAGGAGACGTAAGAGATGAGAGTTTGAGCCCTAGGTCGGGAAGATCCCCTGGAGGAGGGCATGGCAATCCACTCCAGTATTGTTGCCTGGAGAATCCCATGGACAGAGGAGCCTGGTGGGCTACAGTCCATAAGGTCGCAAAGAGTCAGACACAACAGAATCGACTTAGCACGCACGGCTACCCATCACTCCTTGCTTCCCTTTGCAATCCAACTTCCTTTCTAATCTCAGCACATCCTACTGATGTTTACCATTCTACTTCACAAGGAGCAGATTCCAGGTACTAGAAAAAGACAGGCAGATAAATAAGAAACATCTCTTCCTCAGGGGAACTTGGTCAAGGTATTGGTCCTTAATCTAGCAACGGGTCAGACCCAGACCTACTGAATACATCATCGGGGGTAACACCTGAGCGTGTGCATTTTTATCAAGTTCCGCAAGTAATTCTGCCACGTGGTGCCAACTCTTAACGGAGGATGGACACATCACTGTGTTCAGCACCATGACATGGCACACGGGATCAAGCGGAAGGTGCCCACTCTCCCTGGTATGGCTTAGGGACTTTCAGAAAGGCCAGAGCTAAGAGATGTTTGAGATTTCAGGAGACTGCTATTTAAGCAAACCATGCTGGGCATTCGAAACAGAGAGTAAGCAAAGCTATGGAAACACATGGCCTGTTTGAAAAGTGGTGAGTGGTTGAGGTGAAGTGCTGAACTGGGCTAAAGCACAATGCCGAACGAGCTGGAAAAGGGAGGAAGTGCAAATAGATGTACGAGGCGTAGACCTGAGCAAAGCACGGCATGAATTTTGTTTTGTTTAATTTAAAAAACTGTTAAAAAAAATTCTGGGGGGGGTCTTCATTGCGGTGCTCGGGCTTTAGCTGCGGCACACAAGCTTCTCCAGCTGTGGCACTCGGGCTCAGCTGGCCGATTTCAAGTGGGATGTTAGTTCCTCGACCAGGTTTCCTAGAGATTTGAGCAATAATGACTTATCAGATCATTTTATTGCCTGGGAAACTCTGAAAGGCCCAGTGTCTCAGGAGGTGATACAGGACAGATGAGTTTGGATTTAATGAGAGAAGCAGAGGAGACACCCACAGTCAAGAAACCCAGGGACAGTTTAGAAAGGAAACAGTGAAGACAGCTTGGCTTTACTTGGAGGGAGTAACCCGGAATTTAAACTTTTCTTGGATCACAACCTAGCTCGAAATTAGCCAGGCAAAGGCTGACCAGATCCAGTTTACTAAAGAATCTAAACTGGAACAAACAGATGAGTTCCCTTCCATTCAACTACTAGGCTTTGTCCCACTGGAGTGGGGGGAGGGGACCAACTTCTTCTGAGACTTAAGATTCCCTGCAGACAAGCTAAACGGAATCACAAGGGTGATTATTGTCTTTGCAGTTCCGAACATGAAGGGGAAAATGATCCTCCTTAACCAAGTGATGTGGAACTAATTTTGCTTAGCACGACTGTGTGACAACTCTAAAATGAGAACCGCTCCGACTCGCTGCCAAGGCGAACTCTTGACAAAAGATCCGGGTTGGGTCTTGGGGCTCTGAACCCCGTGGACTGTGATCCAGGCATACAGACCCCAGTTCCTGTCCAGACCCCACTGTGAACTGCCAGAGCCGAGGTACAGTTGGCAGAAGCACAGCCTCGGCTGGGAAAGGGGGAGAAATGAGCTCCTTAAAAACACCCCCGCTTCCCAGGGCAGGCCATCCACAAAGGCCAGATCTATGTGCAAACCCACATCCCACTCCTTCATCATCTCATTCTCCACTCATAGGAATGTTGGGAAGTTTTGTTCCCAAACCTAGAAAAACAATCTGAGGACAGAAATTACCTTGAAGGCTATATCCTGAGAAACCCCAATATAACGATTTAACAGCCAAGTCGCTTCCAAAAAGATAAGTTCTTCTTGACCGTCAGGGACATTAAAAATGCAGGAGCTTCCCAGTGGAAACTGTTTCTGAGTCACCGTAGATCATTACCAGGTATGAGCTTTTCCTCTGGTTAAGCAGTGGGTGCAAGTAAAGATAAGAGTCATATTACATGGAAGGTATACACTCTGAGATAGAATAATCTGAATATACACAATAGACATTGTTAGCCTTAATGCTGGCAGTTTTTTTGTTTTTTTAATATTTTTATTTTGGCTGCACCAAGTCTTAGTTGCAGCACGTGGCATCTTTAGTTGTGGCGTGTGGGATCTAGTTCCCTGACCAGGGATCAAACCCGGATGCCCTGCACTGGGAGCGCGGAGTCTTAGCTACTGGACCAGGGTCTTCCCAATGCTGGCAGTTCCTAACAATCTTCGTTTGTCCTAACATGCTCTGAGTTATTCAAACAAAGATGACAGGAGTCCTATGTTATAGTTTCCTATAGTTTCTGTCTCTCTGCTCATTCCTAGTTTTATGGCGGTGATGTGCAGTAACAAAAATGAGTTTTATAATGAGAAATTATCTAGAAGACGAAGCTGTGATTGATATCAAGACTCCTTTATATTGTTTTATTAGCCCAGTCCATAAATTAAAAGGAAACAGAGTCCTGATATTCTTTCTTTTCTACTATTCAACTTAATTTGGGCTTTAATAGAATTCTTAGGCTATAATCATCTCATTTCTCCCCCTAATAATTTACAGACGCACTCCACAGAAACGATCATGCTCTGGTTATCACAACACACCTGATAGTGTAACACAGCTCCATCCTGTTTCCCAATTCACACATAAAGGACAGTCTCTGCACACCGCGCTTCCCCGCCACCATCCTCCATGGTACCAAAAATTCACACTTAGACACAAACATACAGAACTGACCTGGCAGGTTGGCCAAAGTTACTTTTGGGGTCCTGAAATCCATTTTCCTCCAAGTTTTATGCTCTCAAAAACATTGTTAAAAATTAAACAAAGCCTAAACATTCACCAGTGAGTTGCAAGGACCTAATTAAACTTTCTGAAATCCTGGATTTCTTTTGGCACCACAGGCCTGTCAAAGTTGGCACAGTTTTAGTTTTCCTAACCAATCCTGCCAAAGAGCTGACCTGTAAGAACCAGGGCTTTCAAGTGTCTCTGGAATTGGCCTAACTTTATCTCTTCAAACCTATTTTCCACGATACGAACCCTTTTATCCAGCCTGGTCTCCCTAACGCTCTGAGCCACGTTTGGACTGCCTCCTATCACTCTCCTCCCCATCTTCAGAGCCTGGCTCAGGAATGATGGCAAGCCTTGTCCGCCCTTCCTTCCTTCTGGAAGTTGCTCGTCACCCCTCTCTCCACCTGCTCCTCCCACCGACTGCTCACCTCCCACCACTTGTTAACCATGCGATGCCACCTCTGTCCCTTGGATACAACTCAAACATCAGATCTCATTAAGCATGTAATTCTTCTTCCTCAGTTAGACTAAACTTGCGGGCAAAGTTCCCTCTTTCTCTTTTTAAACTGTAGATCAGGATTTTGGAAATATTTGTCCCAAACTATTGACTTAGCATTCATTTATATAAGCAAAATTTATATTTTATTTTTAAATTTTTTATGGAAGTATAGTTGCTTTACAATATTGTGTTAGCTTCAAGTGTACAGCATAGTGATTCAGTATTTTGTGCAAATTATATTACATTATAGGTTATTAAGGGCTTCCTGATAGCTCAGCTGGTAAAGAATCTGCCTGCAATTTGGGAGACTTGGGTTCAATTCCTGGGTTGGGAAGATCCCCTGGAGGAGAGAATGGCTACCCACTCCAGTATTCTGGCCTGGAGAATTCCATATAGGTTATTATAAAATAAATGCTATAATTCCCTGTGCTATACAGTATATCCTATAATGGTCTGTATCTATTAATCTCATACCTCTAATTTGTCCCTGCCCCCACCTTTGATAAACATAAGTTTGTTTTCTATGTCTGTGAGTCTGTTTCTGTATTTACATGCATTTATATTATTTTTTAGATTCCATGTATAAGTGATATATAGTATTTGTCTTATTTCACTAGGCAAAACTCTCTATGTCCATCTCAGTTCAGTTCAGTTGCTCAGTCGTGTCTGACTCTTTGCGACCCCATGAATCGCAGCACGCCAGGTCTCCCTGTCCATCACAAACTCCCGGAGTTTACTCAAACCCATGTCCATCAAGTCGGTGATGCCATCCAGCCATCTCATCCTCTGTCATCCCCTTCTCCTCCTGCCCCCAATCCCCCCCAGCATCAGGGTCTTTTCCAATGAGTCAACTCTTCGCATCAGGTGGCCAAAGTATTGGAGTTTCAGCTTCAACATCAGTCCTTCCAATGAGCACCCAGGACTTACCTCCTTCAGGATGGACTGGTTGGATCTCCTTGCAGTCCAAGGGACTCTCAAGAGTCTTCTCCAACACCACAGTTCAAAAGCATCAATTTTTCAGTGCTCAGCTTTCTTCACAGTCTAACTCTCACATCCATATAGGACCACTGGAAAAACCATAGCCTTGACCAGACAGACCTTTGTTGGCAAAGTATGTCTCTGCTTTTTAATATGCTATCTAGGTTGGTCATAACTTTCCTTCCAAGGAGTAAGCGTCTTTTAATTTCATGGCTGCAGTCACCATCTGCAGTGATTTTGGAGCCCAAAAAAATAAAGTCTGAAACTGTTTCCACTGTTTCCCCATCTATTTCCCATGAGGTGATGGGACCAGATGCCATGATCTTAGTTTTCTGAATGTTAAGCTTTAAGCCAACTTTTTCACTCTCCTCTTTCACTTTCATCAAGAGGCTTTTTAGCTCCTCTTCACTTTCTGCCATAAGGGTGGTGTCATCTGCATATCTGAGGTTATTGATATTTCTCCCAGCAATCTTGATTCCACCTTGTGCTTCATCCAGCCCAGCGTTTCTCATGATGTACTCTGCATAGAAGTTAAATAAGCAGGGTGACAGTATACAGCCTTGATGTACTCCTTTTCCTATTTGGAACCAGTCTGTTGTTCCATGTCCAGTTCTAACTGTTGCTTCCTGACCTGCATACAGGTTTCTCAGCACGCAGGTCAGGTGGTCTGGTAGTCCCATCTCCTTCAGAATTTTCCACAGTTTATTGTGATCCACACAGTTGAAGGCTTTGGCATAGTCAATAAAGCAGAAATAGATGTTTTTCTGGAACTCTCTTGCTTTTTCAATGATCCAGCGGATATTGGCAATTTGATCTCTGGTTCCTATGTCCATCTACATTGCTGCAAATGGCAGTATTTAACTCTTTTTTTGTGGCTGAGTAATATTATATTGTATATACATCACATCTTCTTAATGAAGTCATTCCCTGATGAGTACCTGGGTTGCTTCCATGTCTTGGCTATTATAAACAGTACTGATATGAACACAGAATTTATATTTTAAAACGCTAAAACCATTAGAGTGTCCTTAAAACAGACCTTTGATCTAAAGGAAAAGTTAAACATGTAAGTCATTTTAGACACATTAACCTCGTTGTGGTAATCACCCTTTATCCCTCTGTCATATTCAGAGACCAAAGCCTTGAAATTTAGGAGAAATTACTCCCAGTCAACCTAGAGATTTCAAGCAAGGACAAATGTGGAGCAGGAGGGGAGAACTTTAAGCACAAATGATGATCTGTTAAAAACTTGACACCAATAACACCAGACATGATATTAACATGTGACAAGTTATCAGGATGCATGCACCCATGTGTACATCCACAGGTGTAACCAGGACCAACAAGAAATTTCCAAATGGGCTGCCACAGAAACAAACAGCTGAAGCAAAATACATATGTAGTAACTATTCTTTAGTAGGGGCTCTTTCTCCATGTCAAGATAACAAAAGCCTTGAAAAGAATGCTTCTAAAAATACTCACTATGCAAAACTAGCAAACTAGGACTAGATCCTAGCACCGAACATCAAAGGAAAATGTTTTTCAGGTAGAGACTGTAGTTGCTGGGAGAGCTGAGGGCAGAGGCTTAGTTCTGTCTGGAATTTTAAATTGTTGACGTGG
This sequence comes from Odocoileus virginianus, assembly GCF_023699985.2. Lineage (NCBI taxonomy): Eukaryota > Metazoa > Chordata > Mammalia > Artiodactyla > Cervidae > Odocoileus > Odocoileus virginianus. The sequence continues at coordinate 14,470,118 of NC_069682.1, read as the reverse complement.
TCAGTGGTTTAGCATCCTTTTCCTACAGTTTTGCTTTTTCTCTGAGTTGGGTTTTTTCCTTACTTCTGAAAATGTCTTCTGTAAGAACTTAGGACCTTAAACTCTTTAACTAGCACTCAAGGGTATTAAAGACAATTAAACACTTCAAAGCCTGGCAGTTTTACTTCTCCAGAAGAATCTCCATGCTTTCATTTAGAGGTTTTTTTTTTTTTTTTAATTAAAAAAAAAAGCTCTTACTGAAAAATGTAGAAGAACAAGGGTTGGTTTCAGATCGTCTCAGTTGTGAATAGTTTCAACTATTAATAGGAGGCAGTAATTAATTTACTTAAGGCCATACGCCACATGAAAGTAATTGATTCACCTACATGTAAGCAAACACTTTCACACCAGAGGCCTCACCCAGGTAGGCTGGTTAACCTGCCCCAAGGGGAGAAGTCTTTCCACCCCAGTGTACTACCACTGAACAGAGGTGGCAGAAATCAGACCTCCCCAACACAAATCCTCACCAGAAGGCAAAGTTAACCAGATTTGAGGTTCGCTACTAATAACAAAAAGTAATGACCTAGGAAGAAGCAAACATAAAAGAATAATCAACAGGAGGAAAATCTAGCTTCATCTGATGAAATGTTTGCAAAGGTAGACACTTCAATTTTTGATATTTTTAGCTCATTTTTAAAAAATGGAAAGAATCCACCTACAGTGCTGGAGACTCAGGTTCAATCCCTGGGTCGGGAAGATCCCCTAGAGAAGGGAATGGCAACCCACTCCAGGATGCTTGCCTGGGAAATCCCATGGGCAGAGGAGCCTGGCAGGTTGACAGTCCAAGAGGTCACAAAGTGTCACACACAACTGAGCAACTAAACATATGCCTACTGCGTTTCTGGATTGTTTGACAAATTAAAAAACAAAAAGATCGAAGGAAAAATCCCAGCTCAGGTTCTTCTTTTTTTGTTAAACAAGCTGTGTGCTTTCTGTTTATCCAGCAAATGCTGCCAGAGCAGCCACTGTGTGCTACTCCAAGGTGCTAAAACGAAGAACTTCTTACTTGGACAAAATAAATATGCCTTATTGTTTCATAATGTTTTTTCTTTCTCCTGAGAAAGCTCAAAAAAAATTCTTGGCTGAGTTTTTCATTCCTCCTTGTAGCAAAAATAAAGCTGACCGAGAGCACGTTCATCCAGCTCTGGTATTTACAACACCTGGTGAGACCGGAAGCCAAGACCTGGTTTACATGTCTTATCTCAGGTTGAGCAGATTTAAATCCAAACCGGAGGGGAGCAGAACTCCCGCAGGACCTCCTGCTGGGTCCATCCACTGCGTCCAGCTTTGAAGCCCGTCTTCTCCAGTCCCTCTGCAAGCCCTGTGCCTGCGTCTCCAGAGGCTTCCCCCTGCCCGCACTCTTCCTGGACACCCCCTGCAATCCCGGAACAGAGTACTCAACTCCCTCCCTGTAAATCCAGGCCTGTGGGCACAGGCTCCTACCCCAGTTTTAACAGAGGGGAAAAGATAAGGGGCTTTCAGGACTTTTTCAAGAAATGGGGATAACCAATATGAAATAGGCTTCCCCGAAGGCTCAGCCGTAAAAAATCTGTCTGCAATGCAGGAGTGTGTGAAAGTTGCTCAGTTGTGTCTGACTCTTTGGGACCCCATGGACTATTCAGCCCATGGAATTCTCCAGGCCAGAATACTGGAGTGGGTTGCCATTCCCTTCTACAGGGGATCTTCCCAACCCAGAGATCAAACCCAGATCTCCCGCATTGCAGGCGGATTCTTCACCAGCTGAGCCCCCAGGGAAGCCCAAGAATACTGGAGTGGGTAGCCTATCCCTTCTCCAGCGGATCTTCCCGACCCAGGAATCGAACTGGGGTCTCCTGCATGGCAGGCAGATTCTTTACCAACTGAGCTATCTGGGAAGCAAAGCAGGAGACCTGGGTTCAGTCCCTGGGTGGGGAAGATCCTCTGGAGACGGGAATGGCTATCCACTCCAGTATTCCAGCCTGGAGAATTCCATGGACAGAGAAGCCTGGCTGGCTACAGTCCATGGGGTCGCAAACAGTCTGACATGATGGAGTGACTCAACAACAACAAGAAATATAAAATAGATCATCAGCAAGGACCTGCTGTATAGCACAGGGAACTCTCCAAAATATTCTGTAGTAACATAAGGGAAAAGAATCTGAAAAGAATAGATATATGTGTATGTAGATATAACTGAATCACTGCTGTCCACCTGGACCCAACACAATATTGTAAATCAACTATTTGTGTGTGTGCTCAGTCGTGTCCGACTCTTTGTAACCCCACAGACTGTAGCTCGCCAGGCTCCTCTGTCCATGGAACTCTCCAGGTAAGAATACTGGAGAGGGTTTCCATTTCCTTCTCCAGGGGATCTTTCCGAAGCAGAGATCAAACCCTAGTTTCCTTTGTCTTCTGCCTTAGCAGGCAGATTCTTTACCACCAGTGCCACCTGAATGTTTCAGTTAAAAAAAAAAAAAAAAAACTGAAGAAAAAAAAAAAAGGAAAGAAAACAGAAACGTGGACAACCAAATGTTTGTTGAAAAAACTGGAGGACTCTAATGAACAGTCAAGGTGATACTGATGTCAGCATTTCAAGGACTGCTTATCAAACTCTCTGGGAAAAAACTTGGCACCTTGAATGAATCAGCACTGGAATTTGATAATTACTCAAATTACTCAAAATTTGACAAAGACCTCTTGGCTGCTGAAGCTGTCAAGTTCCCCACCACTTTGGAGAACAAGACTGACATGAGAATTAGTTAGGAAATACAGTATTAAACACGCTGTATTTTTATGTGAATTTTCAAGTTCTCCGACAACATTCTTCCAGAGCTTGAGAAGGGAAGGGTCAGGCATCTGGCCCACAGTTAGTGGATCAAATCACTGACGTGGGTCAGAAATAGCTGGGGCTTCCCAGTTGGCTCAGTGGTTAAGAATCCTCCTTGCAATGCAGGAGACAGGAATTCAGTCTCTGGTCTGGGAGGATCCCTGGTGCAGCGGAGCAACTAACCTGATGTGATGCAACTATTGAAGCCTATGTGCCCTGGAGCCTGAGCTCCTCAACAGAAGTGGCCACTGCGATGAGAAACCCGAGCGCTGCAATGAAGAGTAGCCCCCACTTTCCGCAACTAGAGAGAATCCTGGGCAGCAAGGAAGCCCTGGCACAGCCATAAATAAATCAATAAGAAAACAACACCATCAGTGATAACAAAAATATAGTTGAATACCCGTGGTTAACGTAACGATTTTGGATCTGAACTGATAATTAACACTGTAAAAAAAGCAAAGTGTTCTTGAGATGCAGTTCTCGTTGCAGTATGGCTTTAGCACCCGTTGATGTTAAAATATTTTTCCTTTTAATTAACTTATTTTTAATTGGAGGATAATTGCTTTATAATATTGTGTTGGTTTCAGCCTTACATCAACATGAATCAGGCATGCACGTGTCTCCTCCCACTTGAACCTCCCCCCACCTCCCGGCCCATCCCACCCTTCTCGGTAGTCGCAGGGCACAGGGTTTGGGCTCCCTGCAACATACGGCAAATTCCCCCCGGCTGTCTACTTTACATACGGTAGTGTGTATGTTTCAGCGCTCCTCTCTTCATCCTGCAAATTGTGTGGAAGGGATTTAAAACAGTTCTCTGGATTATAAGAAAAATGAGCCCGCAATTCCTGGCTCCTCAGAGTTCCGTGTGGGAGCCCTGGTGTAAAATGATCTTTTACATGCCTGGTTGGAACTATGAGTTATTTATTTATTTTTTTAATAAATCTTTCTCCTCAGACAATACCTCTGAAATCACAACATTCATTCACAGTAAGAATGGACAGGGAGGGAAAAAAATACACAACAGATTCACGTCGCACACACTTTACAACCTGATGGATGAAGTGAAGCTCAGCAGGAGCTGAGTCAACAAACTCGCTGGTTCTTGACGCGTGTGGGGGACAAATCACATGAGGAAACCGAGGTCAGAGAGAGCTGGATTTAGGCGTTAGCCTTCCACTCTAGAGGAATGCCTTTTCAGACTTTTTCTGCACCAGAACTTCTGCTCAACATCAGACGTTTCCAGCACCATCGCCTTCTCTGTACCATCTTATCTCTTTCATCTTTCTAGCCTCCCTTCCTCAACCCTTGGCCACCCCGCTCAACTTCAGGTTACTGCCTCAGCGTACGTACAAACCTCTCCTCCGCTGCAGAACCCGGCCACTCACGACCTGTCATGGTTCGTGCCCCCACACTCAAGGCTAAACTCTTCGGCATGATGAGTAAAGCCATGGCTCACCATTCGGACAACCTCCTGTCCTGCACTTGTTGGCCTGGCTCCAACATTACCTCCTGAAAGGTCAGGGTATCTCTGACTTCTGCTTCCAAAAGATGCGTGGGCCTCTGAGATCGACTTCCACTTGACACCTGTATCACTCTCACTAGGTCACAAGTTTCTCGAAGGCTGGGACCATATTCACTGACATCTATCTGCGTTCCCAGGTATGCCCAGCACAGAAGGAGCTTGAGTGTTCATGAAAGCGCTTTGAACCCTGGGGATCTTCACAGAAAATGCCAAATGTGCATTGTGGAAAACAGCAACTGACCAAACTCACCTGTTGAGTATACTAGAACAGAGCCATCTTTTGTCTTTCCACACAAGACAATTTCTTGAAGTGAGCTATACAAAAAGAACGACTTTACATATACTCAGAGAATTAGGTTTGTAGGGGAGAGCTGTGGTGAAACATGAGTGTATCATCTCCAGTTTCCAGGTCTGAGAGGGCCAAAGAAGTCACTTAGTCCTGCCCCCAGGTTTACAGACCAGGAAACTGAGGTCCACAAAGGTAAAGTGGTGAACCTGATGGTTACACAGCTATTTGGTGTTGAAACCTCTGGTGGAGAGAGTTAAGTACTGTTCTTTTTCCCTGGGCCAGGCTCTATTAATTGGTTAATTAAAAAAAAAAATTACAGCAGAAACTAACACAGTGTTGCAAAGCAACTGTACTCCAATAAAAATTAATTGAAACAGTTTTTGGAATGAAAAAAAGAAAGTAAAATAAAATGTAATCTGCAAACATCTAAAACAGAAGGGTATGAGGGGTGGTAGGTTTGTATCTCCAGGGACAATTCAGTGACCAGAACATGGCAGGTGCCCCAACAGCCTACAAATACTGCTGAATGAACAGACCAGGCCTTCAGATAACTAGAATAGGTAGAAAGTTAAATATTTCAAAGCACCAGCTGGACAACTAGTCTTCTGGGAGATGCAGCAGAAGCTGAAAAGAGAAAACGGAAAAAGAAATGAAGCCAAACAACAGAATGAGGGTTTGAGAAGGAACATACTATACAAACCAAGTTTTATAAGAGAAAGTACTCTTGGGACTTCCCTGGTGGTTCAGTGGTTAAGAATCTGCCTTCCGATTCTGGGAACTTGTGCTGGATCCCTGGTCAGGGAACTAAGATCCCACATACCACAGGGCAGCTAAGCCCATGCACCACAACTAGAGAGCCTGTATGCTACAACTAAGACTGACACAGCCAGATAAATAAATATTAAAAAAAAAAAAAACCTACTCTTACTCACTCCAAAGATGCTGGTGATAGAAAAGTTAATACAAAAGAGAATCAAGTCCTTGAACAGAGTTTTCTCCAGAGAAAATCTTGAAGTGGTCACTAAGTCCATGAAAAGATGCTCATCATTATTAGTCATTAGTGAAATGCAAATCAACACCACAATCAGACACCACTTCATGACCACTGGAGTGGCAATAAAAACAAAAACGCAGAAAACAACAAGTGTTGGTGAGGATGTGGAGAAACTGGAATCCTCAAACATTGCTAGTGGGAATGTTAAATGGGGCAGCTACCACGGAAAACAGTTTGGAGGTTCCTTGTAACTTCACTACTCACAAACCAAAAGGTAGAAAGTACTCAACTGTCCATGCTGATAATGAATAAGTAAACTATGATATATCCAACTCAATGGAATATTACTCAGCCACAAAAAAGGAATGAAGTAATGATTCATGCTACAAATGGATAAATCCTGAGAGCACTGTAAGTAAAAGAAGCCAGACATACATTGTTTAAGTCTACTGGTATGAAATATCCCAAAAGACAAATAAATCCACAGAGGCAGAAAGCAGATTGGTGGCTGCCAGGGGCTGAAGCAGGGAAGGAAATAGAGATTGACCTCTTAACAGGTATGGATTTTCCTTCTGTGGCGATGAAAAAGTTCTGGAACTGGATAGTGGTGATGGTTGCAAAACATTGTGAATGTACTACAGTTTATTGAATGTCAATTATACTGCAGTAAAGAATCTGCCTATTAATGCAGGAGACGCAAGAGACCCAGGTTCGATCCCTGGGTTGGGAAGATCCCCTGGAGTAGGAAATGGCAACCCATGCCAGTATTCTTGCCTGGAAAATTCCATGGACAGAGGAGCCTGGAGGGCTACAGTCCATGGAGTCAGACATGACTGAGCAACTGAGCGCAAAGATGCTTGAAAGAGAAATTTTAAAACAGGGAGATATATCAAGGAAATGTTAACAACAGTAACAATGAAAAGATCACTTCTGGCTATGCTGCATCAGGGACTTCTCTGGTAGCTCAGACGGTAAGGGGTCTTCCTGCAATGCGGGAGACCCAGGTTCGATCCCTAGGTTGGGAAGATCCCCTGGAGAAGGAAATGATAACCCACTCCAGTATTCCTGTCTGGAAAATCCCATTGATGGAGGAACCTGGTGGGCTACAGTCCACAGAGTCACAAAGCGTCGGACACAACTAAGTGACTTCACTTCTCTTTCTTCCTATACCACATCAGACAAAATAGACTTTAGGGCAAAAATCCTCACTAGTGATAAAAGTAACTATGTGATAATAAAAATTCAATTCCTGTTAGACAGTGTATGTCTAACAATATAAATTTACAGATGCATAGTTAGAAATGAAAATAGAAAGTTGTATGTACACATAGTCTCAGAATATTTTTAAGCTCAAATATAAGGAGATATCAACAAAGACTTATAGTGGGATCTTTCAATACACCTCTCTCAACTATTGACATGCTAAGCACACACAAAGTTAGTGAGAAATGATGAAATTAATAAAGTTCATTTGCTGGAGCAGGAAATGGCAACCCGCTCCAGAATTCTTGTTTGGAAAAGCCCATGGCCAGAGAAGCCTGGCGGGCTACAGTTCATGGGGTCACAGAGTCAGACACGACTGAGCACAGCACGGCACTCAGTCATCACAACTGGATGCTAACCAACGTGAAGGGAGACGTATGACAGAGAAACAAGCAACAGCAACAAACACAGGATTTCAGTGAAGTTCATTTAACGGATATCTTAGAGCTCTACAGAACAAAATGAAAGAAAACACGCTTCGCAAACACATATAATGTGAATGCACTTAATGTCATTGATTTGTACACTCTAAAATGATAAACTCACTGTTCTATGTTTTTTACTACCAAAGGGAGAGAAAGAACCAAGTCTTGAGTGGTAGGTATTCGCAAACATCCAGTCGGAAGATACAAGTTTGTATGGAACAATCACATCGCTATTCAATAAGGCAGCATGTTCTGCCCCGCACATTTCTTAACCTTGGATCCACACTGCATGGATTATAAACCTAGCACCTACTTCCTCTGAACACGATTCAAGATTAATGCTGCAGGTTTGGGAGGGGGACAACAGCACTGCTGAGAAGTGCAGCTTCAGGGTGGTTCTCTACAGAGGCTGCTCTGGGGACTGCACGGTCCTGACGCCATTGTGCTAATGTGAACAGGAGCTGACCCACCCAGATTCAAGAGGGGAAGGCTGCAGGGCCCCAGGGGTAGAGCTGCCCAGCCCGTCGTCCTGAGAGCACGCAGGCAGCGGTGAAGCCACCACCACTGCCACAGAGAGGGCAGTGGAAACTGAAAGGAAAAGCCGCCCTCTACCAGCAAAGGCTCAGGTTCTGGGATGCTCCTAGGATGTCCCGGTACCACTGGCAGCCGTCCACAACCGAGTGGGTAAGATGCACTTGAACTTTTGTTCCAGAGGATGCCCTGTTCTCAGCTCTGCACCACCTAAGCCTTTCCCCTCTTTCCCCCAGGCTTCAAGGCTCAGCTCTATCTCTTGTAGTTATTTGAGATGATCTTGACAATCAACACAGGGTGCCAACCGCAGGCTCCTAAGGTGTCTGAGAACTTTGGAACTGGGGCCAGGTGTATCTTCAGCTCCCGATGAAGGCTTTACTTGATCTGGCTTTAATCAGTTTGGGTCGAGTGACTGTTATCTAGGTGTGTTGGTGTGTTCCATGACTAGTTCAGCGCTCAGCACATTGTAAGTGGTCAGACAAGCTTGCAAATATTGCTGAATTAATTTATGATCACCCGGTGTGTTAGTCGCTCAGTCATGTCCAACTCTGAGACTCTATGGACTGAAGCCCGCCAGGCTCCTCTGTCCATGGGATTTCCCAGGCAAGAATACTGGAGTGGGCAGCCATTTGCTTCTCCAGGGCACCTTCTCAACCCAGGGACCGAACTCCGGTCTCCTGCATTGCAGGCAGAGTTTCTTTACCCTCTGAGCCACCAGGGAAGCCCCACGAACAACCAGGGCCTGGCACTAAAACAGGCAAATCCTGCCCATCGCCTCAAAGAGTCAACGTGGAGCCAAACGCCCTCATATTTTCTTAAAATCATTGTTCTTCTTTCCAGACTTCTCTAAATAATCTGATTTTGGCTTTCTGATTTCTACTAAAGGACAAAATGTGTTACTTTTAAATTATCAGCATCCAATATCTTGCCCCCTCCCAAATGTAAAAAAACCTCTGAAGTGCTGTTACGAAGGCATATACCCAGTCCCTTAAAAATGGCCATCACAGGTCTGAGCAAGAAAATACACAAGATTCCATACATACACTGTCAGGTTTGGCAAGAGAGATTTTTGACAACTTCCACCCTTCCCACCCAATCCCAAGTAAATAGGGCATTTGTTTGTATTTCCACATTGGTCTCATAAACCAAACTACCTCCTCCACCTAGAAAAACAATCTAACATTCAGACACTGAGCTTTGAGGGCAGACTTTTTTCAGTGCATGCTAGAGCAGTAAGAATGTAGTGCTTAAAGAAAAGCATCTTTAATAAACTTAGGTTCTCCTGTGACCTTACACTTATATCTGATTTGGTGTTTCTATAACTTCCAGAAATACAGATTTTTTTAAAAAAAAGTAGTTCTCAATGAAAATTAGAGCCAGAGGAACCTTCTTCCTACAGTCTCCAGCAACAGACCTGAATGTTCTACTGTATTTAGCAGGGGGAAAGGCACAAAAATCATTTTCTTTTCCTGTGAATTTTCACTTTGCACCAAGTGGGTCCTGGCAAAGAGTTAAATGTTTTCTGAGGTTAGTTTCTGCGGTTTAAAAAAAAAAAAAAAGGCTAGATGCTTAAATTTAGACTCCGTAAAACAATACTGGGAAACTTTCAAAGCCTTGGAGAAATACTGGAGTTTGTTTTATTGCCTTTTGTTAAATTGCACCACATTAGCCACAAAGTCTTCTCTTTTTTAATCCCTCGCGCCCCGGCTCACGGGCAGTTCCTACCCGTTTCCCGCGTGACTCAGTTACCTGTTGGGGGTCAGGGTCTGGGGAGCAGGGGTGGGGACGGAAATCCACTGGTCACTTTGCGCAGGACCCAAGTTTAACAGGTGGCTTCGGCCACCTCCTGCCAATATGAGATTCTAGCCCTCCTGCCTGCGGCGGAAGGGACACAGTGCCCCGGGAGTTGGACAGCCGCTGCGGCTACTCCGAGGAGGGCAGAGGGGCCAGGGCAGGAGTGTTGGGACAACCCCGGACCGCTCAGCGAGCAAAGCAAGAAACGTGCCACTGATCACCATGCGACCCCCCGCCCCCCGCCAGGGCAGCCTCGGAGTCAGAAAGCCACGCGTACTCCCCACCGACCCCGAGCCGGGCGCACGCCTACCCCAGGGATCCCGAGGGAGGTCCCGAGTTTCCTGGGTGAGAGGCCACCGGGCCGACGACAGCCCCTCGGATGGCGCCAGAGTCGTTCCTAACTTCCAAGGGACGAGATGCGAAAGAACCGAAGAACGCGCTTTGGAAGAGATCCCTGCCAGCACCGCACCGGCAGGGACACGCGGGAAGCCCAAGCCGCTGACTCACTAGGAAAGGGGGTCGCCCTTACCCCTAGGACCCCACCCGAACCCCGACTTCCAGCGATCGGCTCCAAACGCCACCGGGTTCACTGTCGTGCGGGGCAAAGGGATCCGCTGCCAGGACGCTCTTCCGCTCTCCCACCCTGTCCGGGATAAAGAAGTCCGCACTCACCTGGCAGGAGCGCCCTCCCCGGGGACCGCTGGAGCCCACCCTGACTGCGGACCGGGAGCCGAGCGCCCGCGCCGCCCGCTCGCTTCTCTGCTCGCGCGTACCTCGCGGACCATCCCGGGCCGCCCCGCCGCGCGCGCGCTCTTGCGCGCCCCCTGTCGCGCGCTCCCGGCGGGGCGCTCGCTCCTGCGCATACCCGGCTGCGCGCTCTGCGCCGCGCCGCCACGCGTGCTCGTACGCGCTCCCCCGCTCGTACGCGGGGTCTTGGCTGTCCCGCTCCCCAAACTCACAGGGCGCGTGCCCGGGACATTTAAAGGGACCAGTCCCCGCGCCGGTGCTGCAAGGCAGCCGCCTCCGGCACGGGTCGTTGGTGTCGGTGCCAGGTTTGAGTTCGTCCGATATGAGTGAACCCCCAGCCCCATCTCTAGAGGAAACATAGGGATTTGCATTTGAAAGTCTGAATGAAACGGAACATTTTTTTCCTCCTCCTATAGTCAGCTTTGAGAGGTTATTTTGTATTTAGCGATAATAACTATCACGAATCAAATTTTTATTAGCCTCCGACAAGGCATTTAATGGACACACATAATTTCGTTAAATCCTTAGAAGAGCTGCCTGATTTCTCATCCGCATTTTACAGAAGAGGAAAACGGAGGTTCAGGGAGGCGAAGAAACGCGTCCAAGAGGTTTTGACCCCGTTGCTCGATGTCGTTTCTCCTTTGTCACCGTGGAAATGTCCACCGAGGTTATTAGCTGGTTGTGGAAGCCTTTTGTAAGTTGGTGGAAATGAAATTAATGCTGGTGGAAGTGAATGGGGTGGGACAACCCTGTACGACGGGAGAAAGCAAAAGTTACGGGGTTTTATTGCAGGGTTTGAGATGTACTCAAATGGCAGATATGATAAAACCCCGTATTTCAGAGTGCTGATGTGCTTATCCCCATTTTACAGAAAGCTAAGGAAGGAAGTGGTTGATGGCGAAGCATGACTGAGTCACTGGCGACACTTAGGGTGAGCCTTAATTCCTTAGGCCTGATATCATTTCTTTGCCCTTCCCTGATTAAAGGGAAGAAAACTTTTTCACTAATAACACATTGGCCTCATCTAACTCCCTGCATCTTTAATTAATGTTTACAAACACTTTAATCTACCCCACTTACTACTTAATTAGGCAAGTATTATTACCCCCCCTTTCTGAACCAAATCCAGAAGAGACTTAAGTCCTTAATCCTCCTTAAATAATGCACCTAAGCTTTCTGTCCATGTTCTTTTTATTTCCTCTTTTGTACCATATTGTTAAACATTAATATATTTATGATGAATTGGCTTGGTAAAAAAAAATATTAAATAGCCACGGGTGGGAGGTAATATAGGCAACCTCTATCTTTCATAAATTCAGATTTTAAAAAGACATTATGATAAGTGCTTCCCAGAATTTTTCTTTTCCTCTTTACTGGTTGTTGTTTTTCTTAGCTTGGTTAAACTTTTATGATGCATATGCATATGCTTAGCTTAGTTATTATAAAGTACACATTATGTTGTGTGTACAAATTAAATTTTACATGGTATCATCTTCCAGGTGAAGAGGAAATATGAGGAGAAAGAAATTGAAGGATGATAGGATTAGGAAGGAAGAAAGGGAAAAGAAAAAGGCAAACAAAAAAGGTGGGAAGGGGACAAAAAATGAACAGGGAGAAAATGAGACTTGAGGTTTCAACCAAGGCAGTAGGGGATGAAGCCAGCCCTGCTAACTGGGAACTGAGCCTTGTGGGAATTTCAAGCAGGCTGCCGTCTTTGGGGCTGGTGCAGAACTGGCCAGGGCCCAGTGTGAGAACCTGAGTCCTCTGCACCCCTGTCCACGCACCTCTGTGCCAACTGAACATACGCAAAGGCGTTAGAAGGTGAGAAAGAACATAAAGTAAAATAAGAAATAAGAAAGCAAAAAACGGGTTAGAGGGGGAATTAAAAGATTACTATTCTTAAAAGTACTTTTTTTTTTTTAATTTAAAAGTACTTGGGTAACATCAGTGGAGAAAAGAGCAAAGAAACACCTGTAGGGTTATGGACCTGCAATGTTTACTACTTTAAAATCCATGATACTGACAAAACTCTGCTTTCTGTTCACTTGACTTTTTACTGAATTCTTTTGAGGCTGGTCTTTGCTAAGAAAACACCGGTGATACAGGGCCCCAAATATTAGATGATTATTCTTATTACCTTTGTATAAGTTGAACACTTTTTAAAAAATTTAATTTTATTTATTTATTTTCACAAAAACTGCTTCATTTTTATTTCATACAGATTTGTCTGAATATACTTTTGAGATATTTCTTTTTTTTTTTTGAAATCCAAAGTTATCACTATATCTAAACAAGTAGCAAAAATTACTAAATAAGAAAAACATCCAACCCAAGTTAAGATATAAAAAATGAAAATGATTTGTGGCAAACAGACTTTGAGTGAGTGAGTGAAGTCGCTCAGTCGTGTCCGACTCTTTGCGACCCCATGGACTAATGTAGCCCACCAGGCTCCTCTGTCCATGGGATTCTCCAGGCAAGAATACCGGAGTGGGTTGCCATTTCCTTCTCCCAAGTTGAACACTTTTAAGTAAACTTTTAAAATGTAAGCTAATGGTTTTTAGAATTAAAATGAGTACTGTGCGAACTGGCTTGAGAAACGGCAATATCTGTAATGACCACTAGAGGGAGGTAGACAGGAAATGGGAAAGAACAGAAAATAAATTTCAAGAGTTTTCTTTATTAAAAAATTATAGCATTTTAGAGCTAAAAGGGGAGATACCAAAAGACATGGTTCTCCCTCTCTCTCTTTTTTTTGGCTGCACTGTGCGGCTTGCAAGGATCATGTTTCTCCAACCAGGGATTGAACTCGGACCTGGCAGTGGGAACACCGATTCCTAACAACTGGACCACCAGGGAATTCTCCAGAAGACATGTTTTTGATTTATGCCTCTTCCATTTAGAATATGTGTAAACTTGAACTACGTATTCCTTTTGAGATTCAGTTTCTTACTCGTATGATGAAGCTGTTAAATCTACCTTAGGAGGCTAAAACAAAATTATTTTAAAGTTAACTTGAACAAGTAGCAGATGAAAAATGTTAAGAAAATAATGAAAGTGAAGAAAAATACAGGAAATTTCCCCACTTGTTAGTTAAACATAGTATAAATAATAAAGTGAATGTTAGCATATACAAATAGAATGTTAGTATATATTTAACGATATAAATGATAAAATGGAGTAGATGACTCAGAAAAAGACACTGGGTCAATATAGTAAAAAGTCAATATAGTGTAGATTTTTAATATGTGATGGAGTCATCTAAAATAAATGAAAAAGGGACAGATTCTCAATAAATTGACTTAAGAAACTAGTAATTTGTAACTTTCGTTATGTAATTTGTAATTTGTAACTAGTAATGTAACTTTCATTATGTGTTAAAAGAAATTTCAGCTACATTAAAGAACTTTAAAACTAGAAAATTTAGGAAATATTTATGTAACCTCAAGATGAGGGAATAAAAGAAATGAAAAAATCATAAAGGAAACGACCAATAGACCACATTACATGAGAGTTTTAAAATTCTGACAACTAACTAAAAATATTGTAAGCAAAATTTGAAAAGAAAAAAAAAACTGGCAGTTCATTTCATCCTCAATACAAGAGTACACACACATTGTTAAGAAAACTCTAATAATTCAATGGAAAATTTTTCTTAAAGAGGAAATAAAAATGATTAGTGTGTATGTGTCATGATATATTTTTAATTTTAAAATTTATTTATTTATTTCGACCACACTGTGGGGCTTGTGGGATCTTAGTTCACCAAACAGGGATCACAGTTGTGCCCTCAGCAATAAGGGCATGGAGTCTTAGACACTGGACCACCAGGGAATTCCCATGTAATTATATTTTAAAGTGTTTGGTTTATCCAGTAATTTAAAATTAAAATAGTAAGCAATATTCACATCTATTATATTAGAAAAGAATTTAATTCTAACATTTAGTAGTGGCAGGAGTGCAATGAAATGGAAAGTTTTATATACTATTGGCGGGACATAAGTTGATATAACTTTTACTGTAAAAATATTTGTATACTTTGGCCCTATAGTTCCATATCTAGGGATTCTATAGAAATAATCAGAGATGAGTGCAAAAATTTGTGCAGTCTCCTTTTTAATAATGTCAAAAAATTATAAACAACCAAAAAAGTCCAAAATTAGGGGACAGTCTCAGTCGTGTCTGACTGCGAGTATGCACACATGCTCCTTAATAAACTATTAAGCAGCTCTTAAAAATGAAGTATTTTTCATGAACACAAGAAAATACCTAAAGGGGAAAAAAGAACTTTACAAAATTGTGTGAAATTACTGTTTCAGCCATGGAAAATGCGTGTATATATTAAAAAACTGAGTGAATATATCAAAAGGATGACATTCTTTCTGGTGGTGAGCATGTCATTCTTATTTTTAGCATTGTATGTGTCCCAAATATTCTGTTCTGGTTCTGCATTACTTTTATAAATCAATACAGGCATACACATCTTTTTGAGACAATAAATGCCAATGTGCATAGCATAGAACCTGGCTTATATCAAAGAGTCATTAAATATTTGGTAGATGATAGGTGATAGATGATAGAAGGAAGGAATAGAAGGAGATTGATATACCTCAAGGATGACTTGCTAGTGAAATTTCTTGATTTATAAAAAGAAATTATTCTACCAATGAGGAAATTACAACCTGGAGGGCTTTTGGTGGTGATTTCAAGAAAAACTTTAAAAGATAATAATAAAGTGGTCCCATACTTCCTGAAAGCAAATGGATCATGTGTTACCTTGTTTGTTTTCCAGGTCAATATTCTGAAGGAGAAACACATGTGGAAGAAACAAATATGGAAGAAGATGGTAAATAAATTACATCTAAATTCAATAAGTCTGAAAGAGAAGCAAGGTTCTAAAAAGATTCATGGTGAAGAAGTGCTGTTCATTCGAGCTTCAGGACCCGCCAAGTGACCGAGGTCCAAACAGGAAGAGAGGATGTATGGAGCCCATTGATTCTTCATCCAGAAATAATTTGTGGTTTCTTATGTGCCAAGTGTTATGAAGGGTAAAGTCCAGGAGGTGCAACAGAGAGCAGTATGGATGAGTTCCCTGTCCAAGGGGAATTTATGGTCCAGGAGGGTTTGGGGGATACAGACGAGACTCCAATGCTAAACTAGTTGGTCACCATCTGTCTATGAATCCCCAAATAGAGTAGAAGTGATTCCGTAAATAAAACAATGGTAAGGTGAATGGTATCCCTCCCAGAGATAAGCCTGAGGACTCATGGTTGGTCTAAATTTGGCCATGGACAACTTTGTTTGCTTCTCCTGTTATCTGGCTAGCTGTTGGTTTGCAGATGGAATTTGCAAAGCCAGCAGGGTTTTGGAAATGACTCCGGGAACCCGTGGGTGTCTGGGGAGCCGGGGGATAGGAGAGCCTTGTAGAAGTTTCCTATGCAGTGTCTTTTAACCCTCTCCATCTCCCCTCAAACTTCACTAATGCCTCTACTCCTCAGGAATGCTTTTGGAGTGAACCTTATTCTCAGGAGATTTGAATATGGCTGAAACTGGCCTCGGGTGGGTCTCTGAGCCAGGACCCAGTGAGACCCAGTCCTGTTTGTGTCAGGGACATTTGGAAGGAGAGATAAGTACAGTGCATTGGAATACTTAACATTTGTAGCTTGTGTTACCTTCTGCTAAGTTGAATTCTCCTAAAACAATTTCAGTGAAAGGATTTCATTGCACCCAGTTTCTAAGTTTGAGGGCTGATCACAGTGACCAAGCCATAACTTCTTCTTTGAAGTGACCCTTAACTTAAGGATGTTGATTCTCTGATTTCAAGGGAGCAAGATGTGCCTAGTGTTACAGTCAGAGAGTCAGAGGAATCACCAAGCAGGGTCGTTGACCACTTAGCCGGACAGTGCGGTCCAGGTCTGTCCCCAGCTTTACGGATTCAATAACTCGATTCCTTCAGGACCATCTGGATGTGACCAGGCGCTCCGACACTGGGTCTCAATTGTATTCCCAAGTGACAATATTGGTGGAGGAAAGGATGGGGAAAATCAAACTGGCAGTTCTTTGATAAGCTTAAAAATATTTTACTTCAATTTCAAGATTTTTAAATAGGATTTAAAGTATTCTCTCTACAGAGAGTCACAATAGGAAAAGAAAAAGGAAATTACACCAAATGCTTCCATTCACTGTGTGATAAAATGTGAGATTTTTTTCCCCCTTCTTGTCCTAAAATTGCCCTGAGAGCCAAAATACTTGTTATCTCTTACACTCCCAGTTGAAGACGTCACTAGGAACTAAGCCCCTCCTCAAGACTTATTGACAATTGACGCTTCAGAACTGGCCCTTCTGACATCCACACTCTCAACCCCATTTTCAAACCAGGAAGCTTGCGGGTCCTAAGCTTTGTGGAGGTGCAGTTAGTATTCACAGTGGGAAGCTGGTTCCCCACTATGGGGGGAAGCTCCCCCCATAGGGGACTGGAGGCAGGGGCAGAATACATTCCCTTTCTGGCCGCCCCAGACCATCTCCTTTCTAATTCTCTCCACGTCGACTGATGAGGGACTTTACATCCACAGAACCCCTTTTGCCATAAAATGTGGCATAATCACAGAGGTGACATCCAAGCATATCTACAGGCTCCACTCATGCTTCAAGGGGCTGGAATCTTGGGGGCCAGTTTAGAATTCTGCCTGCCACAGAGAGGATGAGGGATGAGGTACCTTTAATCCCTGAAGCCAAGTCTGAGGAGAGTCTTAAGACAGTCACTTATGGAGACTGGAGCACAGCAAAAGAGGGAAATTGGACTCTTGCTGGGGTGACCCTGTAGTTGTCCCCGGGTCACAAGATGCTTAGCAGGGTGAGAAGGTCTTAGCAAGCATTCTAGGAGCCCAGGAGCAAGGCACAGTGTGTCCTCCCCTCTGAAGTTTGGGAGCAGCCATAAAAGGCTTGTTACTTTCCCAGGTGGAGATTTCAGGGTGGTCCCTTCCATCGGGACTAAAGGGCTGCAAGAACAGTAGGCCAACAGCAATCAGGGCAGAAAAAGAAGTAAAAGGAATCCAGATAGGAAAAGAAGAAGTGAAACTCTCTCTGTTTGCAGATGACATGATCCTCTACATAGAAAACCCTAAAGACTCTACCAGAAAATTACTAGAGCTAATCAACGAATACAGTAAAGTTGCAGGATATAAAATTAACACACAGAAATCTCTTGCATTCCTATACACTAACAATGAGAAAACAGAAAGAGAAATTAAGGAAACAATACCATTCACCACTGCAACAAAAAGAATAAAATACTTAGGAGTATATCTACCTAAAGAAACAAAAGACCTATACATAGAAAACTATAAAACACTGATGAAAGAAATCAAAGAGGACACAAACAGATGGAGAAATATACCGTGTTCATGGATTGGAAGAATCAATATTGTCAAAATGGCTATACTACCCAAAGCAATCTATAGATTCAATGCAATCCCTATCAAACTATCAACGGTATTTTTCACAGAACTAGAACAAATAATTTCACAATTTGTATGGAAATACAAAAAAACCTCAAATAGCCAAAGTAATCCTGAGAAAGAAGAATGGAACTGGAGGAATCAATCTGCCTGACTTCAGACTATACTACAAAGCCACAGTCATCAAGACAGTATGGTACTGGCACAAAGACAGAAATATAGATCAATGGAACAGAATAGAAAGCCCAGAGATAAATCCACAAACCTATGGTCACCTTATCTTCGACAAAGGAGGCAAGGATATACAATGGAAAAAAGACAACCTCTTTAACAAGTGGTGCTGGGAAAACTGGTCAACCACCTGTAAAAGAATGAAACTAGAACACTTTCTAACACCATACACAAAAATAAACTCAAAATGGATTAAAGATCTAAATGTAAGACCAGAAACTATAAAACTCCTAGAGGAGAACATAGGCAAAACACTCTCCGACATAAATCACAGCAGGATCCTCTATGACCCACATCCCAGAATTTTAGAAATAAAAGCAAAAATAAACAAATGGGACCTAATGAAACTTAAAAGCTTTCGCACAACAAAGGAAACTATAAGCAAGGTGAAAAGACAGCCCTCAGATTGGGAGAAAATAATAGCAAACGAAGCAACAGACAAAGGATTAATCTCAAAAATATACAGCTCAACTCCAGAAAAATAAATGACCCAATCAAAAAATAGGCCAAAGAACTAAACAGACATTTCTCCAAGGAAGACATACAGATGGCTAACAAACACATGAAAAGATGCTCAACATCACTCATTATCAGAGAAATGCAAATCAAAACCACAATGAGGTACCATTATACGCCAGTCAGGATGGCTGCTATCCAAAAGTCTGCAAGCAATAAATGCTGGAGAGGGTGTGGAGAAAAGGGAACCCTCTTACACTGTTGGTGGGAATGCAAATTAGTACAGCCACTATGGAAAACAGTGTGGAGATTTCTTAAAAAGCTGGAAATAGAACTGCCATATGACCCAGCAATCCCACTTCTGGGCATACACACCAAGGAAACCAGATCTGAAAGAGACACGTGCACCCCAATGTTCATCGCAGCACTGTTTATAATAGCCAGGACATGGAAGCAACCTAGATGCCCATCAGCAGACGAATGGATGAGGAAGCTGTGGTACATATACACCATGGAATATTACTCAGCCATTAAAAAGAATTCACTTGAATCAGTTCTAATGAGATGGATGAAACTGGAGCCCATTATACAGAGCGAAGTAAGCCAGAAAGATAAAGACCATTACAGTATACTAACACATATATATGGAATTTAGAAAGATGGTAACGATAACCCTATATGCAAAACAGAAAAAGAGACTCAGATGTATAGAACAGACTTGTGGACTCTGGGAGAAGGCGAGGGTGGGATGTTTCAAGAGAACAGCATTGAAACATGTATATTATCTAGGGTGAAACAGATCACCAGCCCAGGTTGGGTGCATGAGACAAGTGCTCAGGCCTGGTGCACTGGGAAGACCCAGAGGGATCGGGTGGAGAGGGAGGTGGGAGGGGGGACCGGGATGGGGAATACATGTAAATCCATGGCTAATTCATTTCAATGTATGACAAAAACCACTGCAATGATGTAAAGTAATTAGCCTCCAACTAATAAAAATAAATGAAAAAAAAAAAAAGAACAGTAGGCCGGAGGGAAGATGGGGAGCTCTAACCACCCCACTCTTCAAGTCCATCCTGGTTTTTGAAGGGGACCCCTCAGTTCCTGGGGCTCCATAAGAGGGAATACATTTACTGACGGGGCAGAACCAGCAAGCTGCTGGTGGGGAAAGCGGGCAATGGGCCAGCAATTGAATTTCAGATGGAATGCCTATGACTGAATCTTTTTAAAGAAAATTTAAAACATTGTGGTAAAATATACATAAAATTTACTGTTTTGACTGTGGTAGTGTACAGTTCAGTGCCATTAAGTACATGCACAATGTTGTGCAACCATCACCATTCTCCATCTGCAGGGCTTTTCCATCATCCCAGACAGGACCTCTGTCCCCATTAATCTTTCCCTCTCATTCCCCAGCCCACACCCCAGGCACCCAGCACTCTGCTTGCTGCCTCTATGATTCTGATGACTCTAGGGACCTCACATAAATGAAATCACACAGTACCTGTCTTTTCGTGTCTGGCTCCTTTCATTTAGCACATTTTCAAGTTCACCCATGTCATAGCATGGACTAGAATTTCCTTCCTTTTTATCAGTTCAGTTTAGTCGCTCAGTCATGTCCAACTCTTTGCGACTCCGTGAATCACAGCACACCAGGCCTCCCTGTCCATCACAAACTCCCGGAGTTTACTCAAACTCATGCCCATCGAGTCGGTGATGCCATCCAGCCATCTCATCCTCTGTCGTCCCCTTCTCCTCCTGCCCCCAATCCCTCCCAGCATCAGGGTCGTTTCCAACGAGTTAACTTTCTGCATGAGGTGGCCAAAGTATTGGAGTTTCAGCTTCAGCATCAGTCCTTCCAATGAACATCCAGGATTTATCTCCTTTAGGATGGACTGGTTGGATCTCCTTGCAGTCCAAGGGACTCAAGAGTCTTCTCCAACACCATAGTTCAAAAGCATCAATTTTTCGGTGCTCAGCTTTCTTCACAGTCCAACTCTCACATCCATCCTTTTTATAGTTTGGTAATAATCCATTGTATGTATGTGTTCGACTCTTTTTGACCCCATAGACTGAAGCCCGCCAGGCTCCTCTGTCCATGGAATTTCCCAGGCAAGATGGTGTGAGTGCCATTTCCTTCTCCAGGGCATCTTCCTGACCCAGGGATCGAACCTGAGTGTCCTGCATTGGCAGGAGAATACTGCCACTGTGACACCTGAGAAGCCTCACTGTATGTATAGGCTACACTTTTTTTTAATCCATCCTTCTGTGGGACATTCTTCTAGGGACTTCCCTAGTGACTCAGATGGTAAAGAATCCGTCTGCAATGTGGGAGACCTGGGTTCGATCCCTGGGTTGGGAAGATCCCCTGGAGAAGGGAATGGCAACCCACTCCAGTATTCTTGCCTGGAAAATCCCATGGATAGAGGAGCCTGGCCAGCTACAGTCCCTGGGGTCGCAAAGAGTCAGACGCGACTGAATGACTTTCACTTCACTTCTGTGGATGGATGCTTAGGTTGTTTTCACACTTTGGCTATTGTGAATAATGCTGCAGTGAACTTGGGTGCAAAAAATTGAGTTCCTGCTTTCAATGATTTGGGGTGTATACCCAGGAGTGGAATTTCTGAATGGTATGGTGTGTCCATGTTTACTTTTTCCAGGAGCCACTATACTGTTTTCCACAGTGTCTGCACCGCTGTAGATTCTGACCAGCGATGTCTGTCTGAGGGTTTTAGTTTCTCCACATCTTCATCAACACCTGCTATTTTCTTTGTTGTCAACATTGTTTAATAATTAGAATTGAATCTTAAATAGAAAAATGAGACTGGTCTAATAATCAAAACATTAGGCAATTTTTACAATCTAGCCAATCTGATCACCAGTGTCCTGCTACTCTGTGGGAAATGGGAACTCCAGCGGAGAGCAGCTGGGGACAGATGCTGATAACGATGGAACCATTCCATGCTCACACCCTAACAAGGTGAGAATCTTCTGTAAACCAGTTACAGGCATAGAGTTCTTTTTCTTAAAATGCTTACTAGCTTTGAAAATGATTCATGTAAGAATACAGCAGCCCAAACATATTTACAGCCTTTTCCATTTCGCCTCCATTTGCTTCCTAAACCCTGGCTGTCCGGGTTCTGTTGCCACGGATGTTTGGAAGCTGTCTTTTCTGAGTTCTTATCCCAGCTTACAAGCATCTAGCAGCTTGGACCATCCATTAAATAGAAGTATTTTTTCCCAGAGTTGAGTCTGTAGCAGAGTTCACTCTTTTCTCCTTGGGCAAAGACATTCATCACCCTGGCCTCAAGTATGACTTCTGAGACCATGACCTGAACAGTCTCCACCTCTGGGTGTTATCCACTTTGTTGAACAAGCTGGTGCCTCCTCTGTGTAGTCAGGAGTCATGTTTTGAGTTGTCCGTCGGGCATCTCATTAAACTTAAATTCATTCATTCATCTGTCATCCCTACTGGGTTGTGAAAGGTAAGTCTCTCTCCTTAGGATGCTTGAGTTGGGAGAAGTATAAACCAAAAAAAAAAGTTAAATCATTCTGCATGATATAGAAACAGGAGTAATTCACTGGTATCTCAAGAAGGGAGTAGAGGTCTTGAAGAAAGCAGTGTAAGAGTCTAGAGGAATGGGGTTGAGGAGGGCTAGCTAGAAACATGGGAGAAAACCAGAGAGATGTGGATAGATGTGTGTGTAGACATTCTGTATGTGGGGGGTGATGGGACTTAGGGCAGCAACATCCAACATTGAATTTGAAGGGTTTGCACATCATGTGGTAATTCTCTCTGCTGCTCCCAAGCTGTGTAATATCGGCAGTGCTTTAGGGGAACAGAAGGGGTCACATTCCACGATTTCAGGACAGCAAGGATGGCTAGAGCAGGGCTGGGAGTAGTGGTGTCAGAGGACAGCAAGGAAGTTGGTGACCGTGTGCAGGAGAAGGAAAACCCCTTTGCTCTCAGATATTTTAGAGAAAAAGACAAAAATGTTCTAGATTCAGCTGTTGTGACTGCATTTCATTTTGATATTAAGTGAAACAGTGACCTCAACAAGAAGTTGGAGGCCAGGGAAATGCTTAGATTATAGAACCTTCATGAAAAAGAATTGACCTGGGGCACGAAGTGCCTGTTCTTCATACAAGCTAGCATCCTCATAGGACCAGCAACGTGTGTTTATCATGCCAAATGTTTGGCCCTTGTCTTTTGGGCTCATCATCTCTCAGATCCTGACCTTCTTTCTTAAACACTTTAAAAGACCTGGAGGGAATTCCTTGGTTTCCCAGTGGTTAGAACTCTGAGTTTCCACTACCAGGAGACCCAGGGAGCTAAGATCCTGCAAGCCATGTGGCATGGAAAAAAAAAAAAAAAAAAGGTCTGGAGCCTCTCTTGCTCACATTTCAGGAGTGTAAATAATAATAACCCTTACATCCTTATACCATTTCATGGTTAACAAAACTCATTCACTCACATTTAATCTTTTTAGAAGGTGTGATTATTCCCATTTTATAGATGAGGAAACTGAGGCTCAGAAGCATTCGGTGACTTTGTTCAATCTCACTCGAATAGTAAGTGGCAAAGTGGCCATTCTAATCCACTGCTCTCTGCTTTTCACCAGAGCTGCTGTTCCTGAGTCTGTGTTGACTGGGTATAGCAGTACTTTTTCCATGTATTTTCTCTCTATAAAGCCAATCAAGGGATTTGTGCTCATACTGTTGACTATTTTCAAGGTTATTAAATTACTGTTGGGGGAAAATATAAAATTTTTTTAATAAGAGTTTCAGGAATAGTCAGACTTTAGAAATGTGGAAATCTCATTAGAAATCTAGAAGTCTCATCTTATTAAACATTCATCTGAGTGGAATCAGCTGAGGAAATACTATGGGAAGGCTATGGGGATGGCAAAAAATAGAATTTGTGTTTCAGCTAAAGGTTGAGAACTACATAAAAATCCATTATTTCAATGGAATGCACCAAAATATTTTCCCAAAGCATTCCACAATTACTGAATGCCAAATACAAAGTACTACTACAGACTTGTGAAAAGATTCTGTGCTTTCATAAATCAAATAAATCTAAAGCAATAATTCCACGAGTAAGGATAATGTACTTAAAGCAGCATCTCCTCCAACACAGACCAAAGGCTTCATTCAAGCAAAACCGCAGAAACTACAAGGAGTTAAGGCTATGGACTTACCTGTAGACATCATTGTTTTGGCCATCATCACATCTTCCTTTGGTTTTATTTGAAATCCTTTAGCCCGACTGACAGGGGTCACAGAAACAGACTCAAGACCCTGTAGGTGAGGGGCAGAGCTGGTCAGAGAGGAGACGTAGTCTACTTCCTACTGACCACCCCCGCCCCAACCTGGGCAGGACAGATGGTCCATCCTGCAAGACCTGTATTATGGTTGGGGAATAATTACTCCCAACAGGGAATCTAGACATCCCCATTTTCCAACAGCTGTTTGAGAGTAGCAGGGTTAATTGATAACACAAATGTCTCCGTGATAGGTTTTGAGTTTTGTCTTCCATCAGCTCATTTCCCACATTTACTAAAAATACAGCAAAATTAACTTAATTTTCATTGGCTTTCCCTTCCCTTCATCTCCTGGGACAATGTGCTTATGAGCTCTGAAGAGGAACAGGCCTGCCTAGATTCATAAATTGCATCGTTGAAGCAATTGAGGTCTGACTCTAGAGCCAAATGCAATATACTCGTAAGGTTGTCTGATTTCATCAGCAGAGAGCATGACAGATAACAAGCCTCTCTGACTCATATTGTATTAAAGTGTCCTGTTAAGAAATTCCAAATGTCTGAGACATTTCTAAGAGGGCCACATAATTTTTCCTTTGATAAATGCATTTACTAAAAGATGTACTTAAATTGTAAGCTCCTCTGGTGCATTAAGAATATTCAAGTTACATATAAGACTATGTCTGCAGCTTAAGCTATATCTGCAGCTCTGGTCTTAGAGCAGTTTTTATACCTCATCCTCAAAATACTTTTCAGATACCAATTCATTAACTAGATGACATTTTATATTCCATTTTCAGAAGAAGAAACTGAGGCTTCCAGAAAACCTGCAGAAGGATATGGTTTCTGCTCCCCCATCTGTAGTTTTCTTCAATAAAAGACCTTTGCAAATTCAGGGACACTGCCCAGCAGGTAGAGTGATTATAAAAGCAGGGTGTTTTTACAATAGGGGTAGCTCAGTGGTAAAGAATCTGCCTGCAATGCAGGAGACACAGGTTCCATCCCTGGGTTGGGAAGATCCCCTGGAGGAAGAAATGGCAACCCACTCCAGTATTCTTGCCTGGAAAATCCCATAGACAGAGGAGCCTGGTGGGCTACAGTTCATGGGGTCACAAAGAGTCAGACATGACTAAACAACTATATAACAAATTATTACAGTAAGGCAGTAGTAGAAAACCACACTATGATTTTTGGCAAAATTGCTTTCAGACAGTTGAAGAAAGCCATAAGCATTGGAATAGAGGGATAAAAGGCTATTTAAATGTATGTAAAAAAATAAAGCATTTGTCCTCTGGCCCAGTGAAGGGTGGGAGTGGCATTGCCTGGACATCTTTAAATAAGTAAAAAAGTATCTAGTAACTAGAACTGCAGGATCCATGCGTGCCAAGGCTGTGTGTCATTTCTGCGCCAGCCTGTGGGCCCACCACCCCCTGGGGTCTGATCACTATCTCCTGGGCACGGTTTGCTATCTGAAGGCCTTCCATTTCACCAGGGCTTGCCTCCAGGAGCAGCGTACGCAGTCCTGCGGGGACAGAGCCTTCTTGGCAGCCATTTCAAGAATGTGAAGTGATGACCCAGTTCCCTTAAGAAATAAACTGGGAGGAGACCATGGATGAGGGGTGGAGGCGGAAGGCCTGGGGCTCATCAAATCCCCCCAGACATCAGAGACCCACCCTTCTCCCCTGGTTTGGCTCATGAGGCACATGTCCACACATTTTTTCACGGGAGGTCAGAATGGAACCTGCTGCTCATGTCAAGATGTTGAGGTCAGGGGCTTCCTTGATGGCTAAGTGGTAAAGAATCCACCTGCCAATGCAGGAGACACAGGTTCAATCCCTGGTCCAGGAAGATCCCACATGCCGCCGTACAGCTAAACCCATGTGCCACAACTACCGAGCCTATGCTCTAGAACCCAGGAGCCATAACTACTGAGCCCATGTGCCACAACCACTGAAGCCCAAACACTCTGGAGATTGTGCTCCACAACAAGAGAAGCTGCTGCAATGAGAAGCTCATGCACCAAAACTAGAGAGTAGCCCTTACTCTCTGCAACTAGAGAAAAGCCCTCACAGCAACAAAGACCTAGCACAGTCAAATAAATAAAGTCGTATTAAAAACAAAATGCTGAAGTCACTTACTCATTATGAAGCCATTGAATGGTCTCTTTTTTTTTTCTTTTTCACAAGTGGGACTGAACCACCAAGCTTGATGCAACAGAACTTGGGGATCTACTGTAATAATGACTCAGTTCTTTTGTGGCTAATAAGCAGACAAGTCTGAGTGAAGCCCCAGTTGGTGAGGTGTGACTGTTGCTGATAAAGGTTCCTGCTCACACATGCCAAGCTTAGGCCCACCTTCTCAGCTGCATTCCCAAATTCATCATCATATGCTTCCCACCCCCAAATTCCCTCTTCACTGGATCCTTGCTGCTTCTGTGGCCTGAATTCTTCCTGACCTGCACCCCCATCTGCCGGTTTGCTCTCATCCTGGCTCCTTAAAGATCTTGCTGGTCCTTGAAGCTCACAGCTTGAGTGCTGCTTCTTCATGGAGATTTCCTGTGTGTCCCCCAAAACTCCCACCTCCTCCTCTCTCTTTTGTTTTTGCCTTAAATATATATTTCTTTCTTTAAATTGAAGTATAGTTGATATACAATATTTTGTTAGTTTCTGGTGTACAGCAAACTGATTTGGAGGCATGTATATATAAAACTAGAGAGTAGGATTTCTATATATACATATATTGAATTGATATATATATACCAATCCTAAGGGAAATCAACACTGAATATTCATTGGAAGGACTGATGCTGAAGCTGAAGCTCCAATACTTTGGCTACCTGGTGCAAAGAGCCAACTCATTGGAAAAGACCCTGATGCTGGGAAAGATTGAGGGCAGGAAGAAAAGGGGACAAAAGAGGATGAGATGGTAGGATGGCATCACCGATTCAATGGACAGGAATTTGAGCAAACTCGAAGTGATAGTGAAGGACAGGGAAGCCTGGTATGCTACAGTCCATGGGATCACCAAGAGTTGGACACAACTGAGTGATTGAACAGCAACAACAATATTATTTTTCAGATCATTTTCCAGTATAGTTTATTATAAGATATTGAATATAATTCCCTGTGCTATACAGTTGATCCTTGTTTGTTTATCTATTTTATGTATAGTACTGTGTATCTGTTAATCCCATACTCCTAATTTATCACCCCCCCACCAAACTTTTGTAACTGTAAGCTTGTTTTCTGTCTGTGAGTTTGTTTCTGTTCTGTAAATTAGTTCATCTGCATCACAGTTTAGACTCTACATATAAGTAATATCATATGATATTTGTTTTTCTCTGTCTGAGTTACTTCACTTAGTATGATGATCTCTAGGTCCAAATGGAAAATGGCATTATTTCTTTCTTTTTTATGGCTGAATAATATTCTGTGGATATATATACACCACATTTTCTTGACCCATTCATCTCTGGATGGACATTTAGGTTTGTTCCCATGTCTTGGCTATTGTAAATAGTGCTGCTCTGATCACTGGGATGCATGTATCTTTTCAAGTTATAGTTTTTCTTTTTTTTTAGCTACATGCCTAGGAGTGGGATTATTGGATCATATGGTAATTCTATTTTTTTTCTTTTTTTAAAGAACTGCCATCTCTTTTTCTCTTTTTATAGTGCTTGAAACATTTTGTCTGGCGGCGTGGTTGTCTCTACATCAGCCTAACTGAGCAGGCACAAGGCCCAGGAGAGGGAGGCCAACCTGGAGCCTGAAGGACCGCTCTGAAGTGACAAGAGCTAAAGTGCACTGTTCTAGATTAGGGAGGAAGGCTCTGGGGCTCAGGGGGTGGAGGTGGAGAAGTGCAGACAATTGTAGGCCAGGCTGGATTAAGACAGTAGTAAACAACCCATTCAACCTCTGCTCCCAGCTTCAGCTCCCTCACTCACCCATCCATTGCACAACTGCCTAACTTGTTTCTCATGACTCAGGCCTTGACCACCCAGGGTCTTATCATGTCTCTCAGGAATATATGCAATGTAGTGGGGGACCCCTGAAGATGGCACAATATCTGTTCCTCCCCCAGTGATCTCCATTGGTAGAGTTTCATGACAATGGTGGAGAAAGCATTTGGAGTAAAGGCCTTTCCTAGGTGGCCTTCAGATTATATCACTTCGGGGACTGCCAGCTATTTCTACTCTTAAGGCTTCCCTGGATAAAGAAGGAAAAAATTTTAAAAAAAAGATATGGACTGTGGGATACAAAACTGAGTTAAAAAATTGAACAAAATCTTCAATGTGGCATCCCCAGGTGGAGTCCTATGTCTTACTCATTCTCAGATATTGATTCCTCTCTTTTTTTACTTTAGTCCCTTAAAACAATCAACAGAGACTTCCTTGTAATCCAGTGGCTAAGACTTCAAACTCCCAGTGCAGGCGGCCCAGGTTCAATCCCTGGTCAGGGAACTAGACCCCTCATGCCACCTCTAAAGAGGTCGAATGCCACAATTAAAGACTTCCCATGCCACAACTAAGACCTGCCAAATTAACTAATTAATTAAAAAGAAAAAACAACCAACCTCAAAACATAACTGAACATGGGCCAGTATTGAAGGTTTTCCTGTTGAGTGGGCTCAATTCTTTCCCCAAAAGTGGGTTATTTTACTACTTAGTGCCTTGATTTTCCATGTGCAGAACTGTTGGTCATGCTAGCCATTGCCTCCTTGCTCAAAATGCCATCAGGGACATTCAAGCTGAAAAAAAGATTTAGGTTCTCAGTAAATATTTGTTAAATCTCTTGCTCCAACCTACTTACTAGAAGCGAGAAATACAGTGACCTAGACCTAAGTTCCCGTTTTTAATTTTTCAACTTGGAGGAAACTTATTGTTTTTTATGGAAAAAAATTCACTTGGTTCATTAAAGTGTTATAATTTTCTTTTTAATAATAGGTCTGTAAGAGATAGAAATGTCCCCAAATTGTGGAAAGTATGACTTCTCATCGCACTATAATTCTGATAATTATAGCTAACAGCTGCTCATTTAGTTGGTATCACTTGGGAGAACTGAGACTTACCTCTTCATTGTCCTCACTATTATAGTTCATGTTTTGATAGAATCTCTTCAAAATCCATTAAATATCCTTTTATCTTCCTAAACACTGGATATGTAACACAGTGCTACCTAGTCATCTGGGTTGCTCTGCACCATCTCCCCCAACCCGTTACCAGACAACAGCTGGGCAGTTTGGGCGGAGACTGGGGGCGGGGCAGGGACCATTAGTAGTCCTGTCATTGGTCTGGCACCAGAGTGGGCCCCTCCCCCAAGCAACCAACTGTCAATGAGCGACCGTTAGTGGTCTCGCTCAGCCATTGGTCAGCACCGTTATGGCCCCTCCCCCAAGCAAGCAACAGTCAGTGAGCTACCGTTAGCGGTCCAGCTCAGCAAAGGGTCATTGGAGTGGTGCTCGGGGGAGTGGTGGTCGTCAGGCGGGAGAGTGAGGTAAGAGGCGGATCCTGGGCCTCTCCCAGGGGCCCTCCAGCTCATCTGGCCTCAGGTCGGCAGATGAACTGAGGGGCCCAGGAAACAGGTTGGGGGCCGTGTCCTGCAGGCTCCAGAGCCCTCATCAGCTGCCACCCACTGGCCAGGCCCAGGCCTTGAGGTGACCCTCTCCCCCACCTCTGTGACCTCATGGCAGCGGCCGTCTGCCGGGGTCACCGTCTGCGGAACCTGCCCTTCCTTCACCTGCCATACAGGCAGCCTGAGGGGCCTGAGCTCTGGTTGCATCCCGCAAGCCTGTTTTTCTCAGGGGTGACGGCTGGACCGGGTCTGGAGACCTGGCCCTGAGGGAGCCCTCAGCTGAGATCTGCGCCTCTCAGCCAGGACTGGACCTCAGAGGGTGACGGTTCTCCCTGGGGACTGTGTCCTTTCTTGTCAGAACAGAGAATAATATTCATTTGGTGGAGGTTTGTAGGAGCATCATTCCTTGACTGTGACCTGACCTCAGGAACACAGGCTCTGCCACCAAAATGTTTGCAACAACTCACTCGCCCCTCCCTCCCCTTCCCTAGAAAAGGGCTTTGCTGAGAGTTCCCAGGGACTTTGGGGTTTGGGGGGGCTTGAGCCATCCATCTCCTTGTGTGGCCCTACAGTAAACCTTTCTCTGCTCCAAACTCTGACGCTTTGGTGTCGTTTGGCCTCACTGTGCATTGGGTACACAGACTGGTGTTTCGGTAACAGATAGTTTAGAAGTGTCATTCCTTCAGGTTGTCATACCATTCCTGTCACACTGAGGTATAATCGGGGTGTCATTGGTGAGCCACTGTGTTGGCTCTGACCTACATGGGTTGGGAGCACTTTGGTGAAAGGGTACAGTGGACATTTGTGAACACCATCCCAGCTTGCATCACTGCCTTTTCAGTCCCTGAGTTCTTTTTTTAAAAAATTTATTTTTTGAAGTATAGTTGATTTACAATGTTGTGTCAACTTCTGCTGTCTAGCACAGTGATTCAGCTGTGCAAATATATATATGTACACACACACACGCATATACATTCTTTTTCCTATTCTTTTCTGTTATGGTTTATCACAGGATATTGACTATAGTTCCCTGTGCTATACAAGTAGAACCTGTTTATTCATTCTACATATAATAGTTTGCTTCTACCAACCCCAGAAACCCAATCCATCCCTCCCCTATCCTCCCCTTCCTTGCTGAACACGAGTTTGGTCCTCTATGTCTGTGAGTTTGTTTCTGCTTCATAGATGGGTTCATTTGTGTTATATTTTAGATCCCACATATAAGTGATATATCATATGGTATTTGGCTTTCTCTTTCTGACTTACTTCACTTTGCATGATAATCTCTAGATTCAGCCATATGGCTGCAAATGGTGGTATTATTTCATTCTTTTTTATGGCTGAGTAATATTCCATTGTATATATGTACCACATTTTCTTCATCCATTCTCTGTGGATGGACATTTAGATTGCTTTCATGTCTTGTCTATTGTGAATAGTGCTGCTATGAACATCGGGGTACATGTATCTGCCTATGAATTTTTAAAATTGGGACTTTATATGATAAATTTCCTCATTGTTTAAGCCACTCTGAGTCAGCCTTTCTGCTATTTATGTCAAAGAGAGTTCTAACTGACTGATAATGGAAAAGAATTTAGTACTTGACAGAAAATCTATGTTGTTACTTTAGAAGATATCACTGGTACACTTCATGGAAGTACATGGATGTGCACTTATTCTTTAAATTGTACATATGCATTATGTTCATTTTTTTATATATGACATTTCACTATCAAAAAGAAAATAGTTGATATCATTATCCACCCAAGCAGGCAGAATAACCAATAGCATTCATTCAAAAAATATTTATTGAATGTCTATTATTTGTCAGATACATTCTAAGTCTTAGGGATATGGTTGGGGAACAAGAGAAAAATCCCCATTCAAACCCAGAGGATCTATAGGAATGTCAGGGAATGATGTGTGCTATGAAGGAAAGTAAAGAAGGTTAAGGGAGGCACAAAGAAGTGCTGTCATTTTAGGCAGTGTGGCTGGGAAGTCCTCTCTGATGAGATAACATGAACAGAGACCTGAAGAAGTGAGGGTGAGCCTTGCAGATACTGGGGGATTCAGAAAGAGCTCTCTATGCATGGGAGCAGTGTGTGCAAAGGTCCTGAGGTAGGAGTGAGCTCGGAGCACTCTGGACACAGCATGGAAGCAGGTGGGCTGGGGTGCAGGGAGTAGAGAAGTGGGCATCAGAAAGGGATCCAGGGACTTCCCTGGTGGGCTAGTGGTAGCTGCTGCTGCTGCTGCTAAGTCGCTTCAGTCGTGTCCGACTCTGTGCGACCCCATAGACGGCAGCCCAACAGGCTCCTCTGTCCCTGGGATTCTCCAGGCAAGAACACTGGAGTGGGTTGCCATTTTCTTCTCCAATGCATGAAAGTGAAAAGTGAAAATGAAGTCGCTCAGTCGTGTCTGACTCTTAGTGACCTCATGGACTGTAGCCCACCAGGCTCCTCCGTCCATGGGATTTCCCAGGCAAGAGTGCTGGAGTGGGGTGCCATTGCCTTCTCCAGGTCTAGTGGTTAGGACTCTGCAATTCCACTTCAGGGGAAAGGGGTTCCATCCCTGGTCAGAAAAATAAGATAATAAGATGCCATGTGGTATGCCTCCACGTCCGCAAAAACAAAAGGCAGCCAGGAAATCCAGCAATGACAAGGACTTTGATTACCTCAGAGAGAGATGTAGTCTGTTGGGAGGATTATGAAGGAATATTAGGACCCGAATCAGTATTCAAAAAAATCACTGTTGGGATTTGAGACAAACAGTCTGTAGAGACTAAGGACATGGGGGCTCTGATGCTGCTTGCAAAAGCTTGCAAAAAGCACTGACCTGAAAGAGAAGAACACACAGGTTATTGCATTTCATGTTTTGTCCCCAGAGTCATTCTGCAGGATGCCCTTCCCACTGATGAATAGGGAGCCTGTCAACACAGCTGGAGTGGTGCCTGTGACTTTGCAGAATGTGGGAGTGCCTGCCCTGGGTGTTGGGTAGCCTCTGACCTGGAGGCAGCCCTGGGAAGCCAAAGCAGCAGTGAGCATGAACCTCATGATCCTGCTGGACCCCGGGCTCTGCTTCTTCTCTTCTGTCCAACACATCTGTACTTTAGCCCATGGGCTGGTTCTATGTAACATGATTTCAAAATGAATATTTAACATAATGTTCTAGGAGTTGAAATTTAAAATGCTCACTTAACCTAACCAGATTTTTTCTATGTTTTCCAAAAGGGAGAGGGTAAAGAGAAGAGGTTTGAAAGAGCATTAATAACTCTCCAGATGATCTCTGAATACTCTTTCTATGGAAGGATTAAAGGTTTCTTTGAGGCCACAGGCCAAAATGCCCCCCTGTGGCGTTGCATTCAAATTAACTAATGAGATAAGCCTTCTATTTTAGTTTCCTGTCTTGGGTTATAATTGCTGCTGCAACTTCACTCATCATTTCCTGCAGGTTTTCCTTCTCTGGCTGTGATAAATATTAATGCCTTTAATTTTTCATTCCTCCCTTGGGCCTGGAATTCTGTGAAAAGTGAGATTTTCTTGTTCTTGAGGCTTTTTCAGTGATGAGCAATTTTCATTTTTTGTAAAAGATTCTCTTAGGTTAGTTTTAAATTTAGACCTGCACTTTGGTTTTCTTTGACTGTTTTAAAAAGACAGAGAAGCCTATAGCAGCCAGAGCTGAATTCAAGGATTTGAAGCTCATCATAGTTTCTTTTTCATTTTTTTCTCTTGAGAGAGTCCTTCACCTGGGTTGTCAGTTCCCTGTGATTCTAAACAGCGTTCTGTGTGTATAGGAGCATGTCCTTTACTTTGCCCAGATACAAATGTCATATGTTTCATCAGGTTTTCAAAATATTCTTACTAAAATAAATTTAAAACATTCAGAATCCTTGCTTAATTAACCATTCCGGGGAGTATTGCTTTGGGCAAATCTAGTGACTAATCCTTAAGATATGTGGAAGCAAACATAATCATATCTTCTAGAGACTGTAGGGAAAGGCTCTCTCCTCCCTTAGAACCACAGGGCATTTGAATTAAAGATGACTTCCACTTCCCCACTCCTCCTGCACTGCACAGATGCAGAAATGGATTTCTCAGATCTCACAGCTCTAAAGCAGCAGAGCTGGGATGTGGGATTCTGTTTATAATCATAAGCAAGGTGACACCCTAGCACTCTGCCTTCCAGACTCTTCTCTCTCTATTAGGACACACTAGCTTATTCCCTCCAATGTCGGCAATTTCATTCCAAGTACCTAAGTAACATTTAGTAATGGACAAGAAACCTAACAAACCACACAAAGGGTCTGAATGTCATAAACCTGAGAAGTTTCCTGACCAGGGGTTGAACCTGTCTGTGCTCCCTACAAAGGAAGCACTGAGTCTTAACCACTGGATTGCCAGGGAAGTCCTAGAAATCATTTCTTGTCCTTTGCAGCCTACAGAAAATAGCCCTGTGCTTATCATGGGCTCCAGCCATTGCATTGTTGGTTATCTCTTTGTATCCATGTTCCCCATCTCCCCTGGGATTTTGGGGGCCCTGAAGATAAGGACCTTATTATGAATGCTTTTCTGTCCAAGAGGATGTGGCACACAGGCCTGAGCACTATTTGTACATTCCATTGCACATTTAAGGGCTTGTCTAGGTTTTCACTCTGGATCATTATTCTTAAGCTCAGTGCCTTCAAGGGTGGGGCAGATAATGAAGCACAAGTGTAGAACCGCCCGGACCCTGGAAACAACAGAAAACCAGGACGTTCTCGCTGCATCACAAACATTTGACAAAATACTTCTGAGGCCAGACTTCCAGCTATTATGGCATGTAAAGGTCAGTAAATCCTCTCCTCTGCAAACAGCATGAAACTGGACAAAAAATTGAGAAGCATTTACTCATGAAAAATAAATAGAGCTTCAGGCAAGAACAGCAGGGTCTGCAGCCTCTGTGTCTGCCTCCATCCCAGCCCTCTTCCCAGTTCTGGTCGAAATTTTATCAGCAAGGGATTGACCAGAAAAAAAGATCAAGTTCACTGCCAAAGGGTCAAATCAAAGTTGGGCAATGGGTAGAAACCTGCAGCATTGACAATAACAGGAGAAATTGGCAGGAGACAAATGGGGAAAACTCCCATCTCTGCAAGTTTGAGAATGTCTCCTGATTGGGGTAGGTGGTGAGCCAGCTACAAATTTAACAGAAAATCTTGGAATGGGAGTGCCAAAGGGTTGAAATGGACTCCCCACACATCCCTGCCGTCTGGGAAACTGTGCATGTGTGCAGGAGGGACATAGGAAGTGCTCCGTGTATGTCGAATCCATGAGTGCTCATTGCCATATGCAGTATAGCTGTGAGTTGCTATAATCGCTTTTCAGAACAATACAGGGTGTAAATAAATATATTAATTAAAAGCTGTATTATTAAATAATATATGTTGGGAGAGGGCTCAGGAGAAAAGAGCCATTAAAGACGTGGGAGCAAATCCAGGGAGAAGCGATGGACATGGTAACAGACAAAGCATTTGCTTACCTGGAAAAGCTCTTTTCCTGACACCCTAAATATACAGGCCTGACTCTTGGTGCTTTTCTCAGTGCAGGCTGGCTCCTTCATGTTGTTTAAATCTTGCTTGGGAGGAAAACACTGTGCTTAACACAGTGTTGCAATGAGAAAATTCAGTATAAATGTGTGTTGTTAGGAATGGTATAATAAGGTCTTAAAGACATTCCTGCCTTGATCCAGATTTCATGGCTCCATATCATTTTGCCAGGAATGATGAAGACCCAAATGTTAAGACACCTCCTCCATTGCCCACTCTTGATCTGTAACTTCCCTAGGGAACACAATAAAGCCCAGTAGACCAGAGGTTTGCTCAGAATTTGGGGCTGATTCAGCCTGGTTCTTGGGCAGAAGACTGGCTCCATGTGTGCTCTGCTGCTTGGGGCTTGTGAGACCAAGAAAGGCCTTTTCTTGAGGCTGGAACAGAGCCCAGAAATATGTGAACATTTGGGTGTGTTGGGCTGGCATGAGTGACTGATGATCCCCAAAGACACCCCACTTCCTTCCTCAGGGTACAGTGGCTTCTATTTACAAGGAGGCAATGAATCCCTAGGAGAAGAGACACCCAGCAAATATCTGGTGGAAAACATCCAGCCAGGTTCCTAAAGTGCAGTCCTCCCAGGGCCTTGCAGCTATTGGGTGCCTCATCCTACCATACTCAGGTTCCCAAGAGGTACCCCAGGAGGCCAGCAACACTATATTTGTACTCTCAGCCCTTTTCAGTGAACCACCAAGATGCTTCTTGGACCTGAGGGGCTAGCCCCTTCCTTCTGAGGAGTGAGGTAATGTGGCGGGTGGTTACAGAGTAGCAGGGGTGTATACAACAGTAAACCACCACTTGTGCCTGTGGGGAAGGTCCTCTCCCTAGAGCTTTCCTTTTGATTTTCTTCCACTGCTCCTGAAGTCTAGCCAGGGTCCAACCTCATGCCTCTGTACACAATTCTGAGTTTCAGATATCTAAAGTCGGGGACCTGCCTCCTACAATGTTGTGCTCAGAAAGTGGAAAGGAGGGACTTTGCTGGAGATCGAGTGGTTAGGACTCCACACTTTCACTGCAAGAGGTATGGGTTCAGACCTTGTCACGGAACTAACATCCCACATGCCACATGGTGAGGCCAGAAAAATAAATAAATAAAAAATAAACTCAAGTAAGGATCTAACAAAAAAGTGGAAGGGATAAGTAGAGAGGTCAGCAGGCACATTTTCTCACTGGCAGTAAAATTCTCTGAGAGGATGCCAAGGGCAATATAAACCCAGCCCGACCAAGAAATCAAAGCATCATTTAAAAAGCAAACAAGCTTCATGGGCAAGGATTTCTACTCCCTTGTTAAAGGCAACTTTAGGACTAGACAAAACAAACAGCAGTGGAGGAGGGTTATTAAATGCGAACTTGTGTGTGCTGTACAGAAATATTTTCTACTTGATCACTCGGTCTGTCTCTCTCCCCCTCTTGATATTCTGTATAAGGATCAACAGAGGAACTTGTTAAATTTGCAAATACCTGCATTCCTCCAAACCCTGAGGTTCTGCTTCAGCAGGTCTGGTATGAAACATTCCAGGTGATTCTAATATGCATGGCCCTAGGAGGAAATTCTGACAATCATTGATGATTGTTTCTGAGCTACCAAGAGGCTCAGACCTACCGTCTGGTAGTTCAAACGGTAAAGCGTCTGCCTATATCGCGGGAGACCTGGGTTCGATCCCTGGGTTGGGAAGATCCCCTGGAGAAGGAAATGGCAACCCACTCCAGTATTCATGCCTGGAAAATCCCATGGACTGAGGAGCCTGGTGGGCTACAGTCCATGGGGTCGCAAAGAGTCGGACACGACTGAGCGACTTCACTTCACTTCACTTCTGAGTTACCAAAGTGAAGACAGCTTTAGTCCACTCTTGAACACTCTAACGAGTGGGACCCTCATACTTCTTTTGATTTCCTGCAGTGCCTCTCTCTACAAAATTTTATTAGGTGCATAGTAGTTCTCTAATAAAAAAAATTATTTTGTTATACAGCATCATGTTATATAATGCTGACTCTAAACATGTTGAATCCAGTGCCTTTTGCATGTAGCAGTCTAGTTTTCCCAATTAGGCTTCCCTGGTGGCTCTGGTGGTAAAGAATCTGCCTGCAATGCAGGAGACCTGGGTTCAATCCCTGGGTTGGGAAGATCCCATGGAGAAGGGAATGGCAACCCGCTCCAGTATTCTTGCCTGTAGAATTCCATGAACAGAGAGCCTTATGGGCTACAGTCTTTAGAGTCTCAAAAAATCAGACACAACTGAAGTGACTTAGCAGCAGCAACATGCCAATACTATCCTGTTTTGATGGCTGTTGCTTGTAGTATAGTTTGAAGTCAAGAAGCATGATGCCTCCAGCTTTGTCCTTCTTTGTCAAGCTTGCTTTGGCTATTTGGAATCTTTCTTGGTTCTATACAAATTTTAGGATTATTTGTTCTATTTCTGTGAAAAATGCCATTGGAATTTTGATAGGGATTGTATTAAATCTCAAGGTGGCTTTGGGTAGCATTAACATTATTAGTTAATATGGGCATATTAACAATATTAGTTCTTCTAATCCGTGAGCATGGAATATCCTTCCATTTATTTGTAGCATCTTCAGTTTCTTTCATCAGTATCTTCTAGTCTTCAGGGTACAGGGCTTTCACCAGCAAGGGGAATTCTCGAGTTCCCATGCTTCATCCTTGCTTCTCCGCCTCTTCATTCTCTCTCTTTCTCTGTTAAGAATTCTTTCTCCTTGACCTTTCTTCCTTTTGTAATCCTTTCACTAGTTGTAAAGAGCTTTCCAAGCAAAGCCAGAAACTGCTGAAGCAAGATAAGAAGCCTTCTCCTCCTTGCCAAGAGCTCACTCATTCATTCACTCATTCATTCGTTAATTCCATAAATAATGGTTGAGTGCCTACTTTATGCCAGACATGTCCTCAGAATGAGAGGTACAGAGGTGAAGAAGACAGGCAAAGTGCCTGCTCTCAGGAAACTGATAATTGTAGTGGAAGAAAATAGACGAGAGGAAGTAAGAGCAGAGGAAAGAAAGAAAAGCAGGGTTGTAACTGCTGAGAAGAGAATTAAAGTGAGATGGCAGATTGTGTGACCAGAAGACTCTAGACTGGGTGGTTAGGGAAAAGTAATCTCAGATTAAACATCTGAGAATCATCTCAACATCAAGCAGTCGTTAGGCTAATATCAGAAAGATGTGCATTCAGCCAAGAGGGACTATGTGCTCAGGCAGTTTAAGATCAGACCAAATGAAATAGTTAATGGTATAATTTTGTGCCTCCACTAAGTACATTTTCAAAAAATCTTATTTCTCCTTTTCATATCTCCATTAAAATGGACTATTCAGAATCATAGTCAACAGTGGAGAAATGGAGCTTAGCAAGTAAGAGCCTACTGAGAAACGTTAGCCATTGAACAGAATAATCAGTTCTGATAGATTTTCTTTCCACAGTAATTAATTTGCCACCCTTCCTAGGTGGGAATCCTGCCTTTTCTTATTCTCAGAGTAGAAAAGAAGAAAAAACCCAAGCCCAACCCAAAACATCCCATCTCACCCCATACAGAAATAATCGCTATTACTCACCAGCTCCAGCCGTGAAAGAAGAGCTTGCCATCAGGGTACGAGGTCATTAAATTCTGTAGTGATTGGAGCAAAGGAACAGAGAAGAGGTGAAGTTTTTGGAAAGAATGCTTCGGGAACTATACCCTTCCTCCTTTGTTGTTTAGAGCAAACTTGCAATAAAATACTAAAGCTATACGTTATAAATTGTTTGACCAATACACCAGCTGTGGACTGGATTGTCATTCCCAAATTCATGTGAAGTTCCAAACCCCTCATGTGACTGAACTGGAGATGGGGGCCTTCAAGGTGGTGATTGAGGTTAAAGTGGGTCATAAGAGTGGAGCCCTGATTCCATGGGCCTGGTGCCCTTATAAGCAGAGGAAGAAACACCAGAGATCTCTCTCTGACACATGAGGACTCAAGGAGAAGGCAGCCATCTGTAAGTCAGGAAGAAAAGCACTTGCCAGGACCAGGCTGTGCTTGCTCCTTGAACTTGGACTTTCAGCCTGTAGAACTCTAAGAAAATAAATTTCTGTTGTTTAAGCACCCTAGTCCATGGTATTGGGTTGGCAAAAAAGTTTGTTCGGGTTTTTCCATTATGGAAATACTTTGTTATGCTGCCTGAGCAGACTAAGACATCACTCATCTCCACTGGTATGGAGATGGTGCAGTAAAAGAGTGGAGGAGCATGATTCCCCCACCCCTGGTCCAGGGCTGGAAAAGTATCTAATGAGATCACAGTGCCTCAAATTAAAAAAAAAATCTCATTTTCATAACTTGTAACTAATGTAGTATTTAAGTGAAAGTTTAATAATTTAAAACTGCCATATGACCCAGCAATGCCACTCCTGGCCATACACACCGAGCAAACCAGATCTGAAAGGGACACGTGTACCCCAGTGTTCATCGCAGCACTGTTTATAATAGCCAGGACATGGAAGCAACCTAGAGGCCCATCAGCAGACGAATGGATAAGGAAGCTGTGGTACATATACACCATGGAATATTACTCAGCCATTAAAAAGAATTCATTTTAATCAGTTCTAATGATGTGGATGAAACTGGAG
Source organism: Odocoileus virginianus (assembly GCF_023699985.2). Lineage (NCBI taxonomy): Eukaryota > Metazoa > Chordata > Mammalia > Artiodactyla > Cervidae > Odocoileus > Odocoileus virginianus. Next base: position 14,430,560 of record NC_069682.1, on the reverse strand, counting down.
CCCATTATACAGACTGAAGTAAGCCAGAAAGATAAACACCAATATAGTATACTAACGCATATATATGGAATTTAGAAAGATGATAACAATAACCCTATATGCAAGACAGAAAAAGAGACACAGATATATAGAACAGACCTTTGGACAATATGGGAGAAGGCAAGGGTGGGATGTTTTGAGAGAATAGCATCTAAACATGTATATTATCAAGTGTGAAATAGATTGCCAGTCCAGGTTGGATGCATGAGACAAGTGCTCGGGGCTGGTGCACTGGGATGACCCAGAGGGATGGGGTGGGGACGGAGACGGGAGGGGGGTTCAGGATGGGGAACACACGTAAATCCATGGCTGATTCATGTCAATGTATGGCAAAAACCACTACAGTATTGTAAAGTAATTAGCCTCCAACTAATATAAATAAATGAAAAATTTAAAAAATTAAAAAAATAAAATTTTAATTTTTTTCATTTGCAGCAAGATATTTGAAATGTTTTTGAGTGAATAAATAAATCTATGAAAATGATACCATAATATGACCCCACAATAGGTAAGAGTTGTACGTTTACATTTTTCTGCCAGTATTAAGGTCAGCTTTATGTTGGGCCGAGACTGGACCTGTATTAAGCAGGTGTATATCAAGAGCAGAGCCCAATGTCGGGGTGCAGGATGACTTTAGGGGACCCCAAGAACTTTTGACTTGATGAGTTCCTTCCTCCATGAAAAAAATTTAGTTATGTTTTATGATGACATCCTTCTGATTTTAGAAGAAATGAACATGAAAACATTTTTGTGAGCTGGTGAAAGGATTGTGCGCCCCGACAGAGGTTCCTTCTCTGCATCTGGAGTCTGAGTACTGTTTCCATACTTCTTAGCTGTGAGATTTGGGAACAAGCCCTTGACATCCTTATCTATAAAAATGAAATGAAAGAAGGTGTAACAATATGGAGAAAAATCTTTGTTAGAAAGAAACTTGTTTGATGGAGGAGTTCTTGGATAAGGGTCTCAGGATGGGGTGCCCTGGAGGAGTCATGCTGCCTTGTGAGGAGTGTGGAGTGAACTGGAGCCAAAGACAGAAGAATCTGCCCCTCCCTCACCAGGCCTGGCCAAGGAACTTTGGGGTCAAAGGACAGAAACTTCAAAGCCAGAGTCTTCGGAAGAGGCTTATCTTCATCTGCTCAGGTCATCCTCAACAATATTCCCATTTCCCTTTAACGCTTTCTGAGCGCTGAATCTATGTTGGGGGAGAAGACGGTGCTGAGTTCTGCTCCGAGGGCCTGGATCTAGCACAGAAGCAGCCTCCCCCTTCCCCTGCCCTGAGTTATGTGGGGAGATCTTGGCCCAGTGCCTGAGAGCTCTCAGTACACACTGCCTTCTGATGTGAGCAGTCCAAGGCAGGCGTGAAAACATGGTTCTGGCCTCATTCGCAGCATCAGCACTATGTTTAGCTAATAAACTAACCAGCCAGATGATTGTCCAGGGCAGAGCTTCTCAATTCAATTGGTGGTGATCTTGTCCCTCCCTTCTCCCCAGAAGACATCTGGCAAAGTCTGGCCACAATTTTGGTTGTCACAGCTGGCCGGGGAGGGTACTATGGGCGTCTAGCAGACAGAAGCTGCGTTGCACAGACAGCTCCATGACAAAGCCTCATCTGGCCCTGAATGTCCACAGCGCTGAGCCTGAGAACTCTGAGAAGGAGCCCTTCCTCTGATGACCACCCAGAATGAAAACTCAGAGAGCAGTCTTTATAGCACACTATGAGGTCGGCTTTTTCATACTGCTCATGGGGTTCTCAAGGCAAGAATGCTGAAGTGGTTTGCCATTCCCTTTTCCAGTGGACCACATTCTAGCAGACCTCTCCACCATGACCTGGCCATTTTGCGTGGCCCCACACGGCATGGCTTGGCTTCACTGAGTTAGACAAGGCTGTGGTCCATCTCAGCAGTGGCCACAGGCCTGGAAAAGGTCAGTTTTCATTCCAATCCCAAAGAAAGGCAATGCCAAAGAATGCTCAAACTACCGCACAATTGCGCTCATCTCACACGCTAGTAAAGTAATGCCCAAAATTCTCCAAGCCAGGCTTCAGCAACACGTGAACTGTGAACTTCCAGATGTTCAAGTTGGTTTTAGAAAAGGCAGAGGAACCAGAGATAAAATTGCTAACAGCTGCTGGATCATCGAAAAAGCAAGAGAGTTCCAGAAAAACATCTACTTCTGCTTTATTGACTACGCCAAAGCCTTTGACTGTGTGGATCACAATAAACTGTGGAAAATTCTGAAACAGATGGGAATACCAGACCACCTGATCTGCCTCTTGAGAAATCTGTATGCAGATCAGGAAGCAACAGTTAGAACTGGACATGGAACAACAGACTGGTTCCAAATAGGAAAAGGAGTACGTCAAGGCTGTATATTGTCACCCTGCTTATTTAACTTATATGCAGAGTACATCATGAGAAACGCTGGGCTGGAAGAAGCACAAGCTGGAATAAAGATTGCCAGGAGAAATATCAATAACCTCAGATATTCAGATGACACCACCCTTGTGGTAGAAAGTGAAGAACTAAAGAGCCTCTTGATGAAAGTGAAAGAGGAGAGTGAAAAAGTTGGCTTAAAGCTCAGCATTCAGAAAACTAAGATCATGGCATCCGGTCACTTCATGGGAAGTAGATGGGGAAACAGTGGAAACAGTTTCAGACTTTATTTTTTGGGGCTCCAAAATCACTGCAGATGGTGACTGCAGCCATGAAATTAAAAGATGCTTACTCCTTGGAAGGAAAGCTATGAGCAACCTAGACAACATAGTAAAAAGCAGAGATGTTACTTTGTCAACAAAGGTCCGTCTAGTCAAGGCTATGGTTTTTCCAGTGGTCTTGTATGGATGTGAGAGTTGGACTATAAAGAAAGCTGAGTGTTGAAGAATTGATGCTTTTGAACTGTGGTGTTGGAGAAGACTCTTGAGAGTCCCTTGAACTGCAAGGAGATCCAACCAGTCCATCTTAAAGATCAGTCTTGGGTGTTCATTGGAAGGACTGATGTTGAAGCTGAAACTCCAATAGTCTGGCCACCTGATGGGAAGAGCTGACTCATTTGAAAAGACGCTGATGCTGGGAAAGATTGAGGGCAGGAGGAGAAGGGAATGACAGAGGATGAGATGGCTGAATGGCATCACTGACTCAATGGATATGAGTTTGGGTAAACTCTGGGGGTTGATGATGGATAGGGAAGCCTGGTGTGCTGTGGTTCATGGGGTCACAAAGAGTTGGACACGACTGAGTGACTGAACTGAACTGAACTGATGAGGTCAGTTATATAATTTTTTATTTATATTTATGAGCTTTTCCCTCTCCACTGCCTCATAACATCCGACAAACTTACTAGCATTGAACCTGCTAAATATGCTTTTTATTCTCAGGATTTGAAACCATATGTGGTTTTTCAGTCCAGGTAACCTGGCCCTGGAGAAGGAAAGGGCAATCCACTCCAGTACTTGTCTGGGAAATCCCATAAACAGAGGAGCCTGGCAAGCTACAGTCTATGGGGTCAAAAGAGTCAAACACAATTTAGCAACTAAACAACAAACCTAGCTGCATTTCAATTCAGTTCAGTTCAGTTCAGTTTGGTTGCTCAGTCCTGCCTGACTCTTTGCAACCCCATGGACTGCAGTACACCAGGAGGCATGCTGTCCATCACCAATTCCTGGAGGTTGCTCAAACTCAAGTCCATCAAGTCGGTGATGCCATCCAACCATCTCATCCTCTGTCATCCCCTTCTCTTCCTGCCTTCAATCTTTCCCAGCATCAGGGTCTTTTCCAGTGAGTCTGCTCTTCATATCACGTGGCCAAAGCACTGGAGCTTCAGTTTCAGCATCAGTCTTTTCAATTAATATTCAGAACTGATTTCCTTTAGGATTGACTGGTTTGATCTCCCTGCAGCACAAGGAACTCTCTAGAGTCTTCTCCAACACCACAGTTCAAAAGCATCAATTCTTCAGTGCTCAGCCTTCTTTATGGTCCAACTCTCACAACCACACACCACTACTGGCAAAACGATAGCTTAGACTAGACAGACCTTTGTCAGCAAAGTAATATTGCTGCTTTTTAATATGTTATCTAAGCTTGTTATAGCTTTTCTTCCAAGGAGCAAGCGTCTTTTAATTTCATGACTGCAGTCACCATCTGCAGTAATTTTGGAGCCCACCAAAGATAAAGTTTGTCACTGTTTCCACAGTTTTCCCATCTATTTGCGATGAAGTGATGGGACCAGATGCCATGATCTTTTCTGACTGTTGAGTTTTAAGCCAACTCTTTCACTGTCCTCTTTTACTTTCATCAAGAGGCTCTTTAGGTCTTCTTTGCTTTCTGTCATAAGGGTGGTGTCATCTGCATATTTGAGGTTATTAATATTTCTCCCAGCAATCTTGATTCTAGCTTGTGAGTCATCCAGCCCGGCATTTTGCATCATCTACTCTGCATATAAGTTGAATAAGCAGGGTGACAATATACAGCCTTGACGTACTCCTTTCCGAATTTGGAACTTGTCCATTGTTCCATGTCTGGTTCTAACTGTTGTTTGTTGACCTGTATACAGATTTCTCAGGGGGCAAGTAAGGCTCTAGGTCTGGCTCTAGGTGAATGATCACTCATTGTGGTCATCTGGGTCATTAAGATCTTTTTTGTATAGTTCTTCTGTGTATTCTTGCCACCTCTTAATATTTTCTGCTTCTGTTAGGTCCATACCATTTCTGTCCTTTATTGTGCCCATCTTTGCATGAAATTTCCCCTTGGTATCTCTAATTTTCTTGAAGAGATCTCTAGTCTTTCCTGTTCTATACTTTTCATCTATTTCTTTGTACTGATTACTTAAGAAGGCTTTCTTATTTCTCATGGCTATTCTTTGGAACTCTGCATTCAGATGGGTATATCTTTCCTTTTCTCCTTTGCTTTTTGCTTCTCTTCTTTTCTCTGCTATTTGTAAGGCCTCCTCAGACAACCATTTTGCCTTTTTGCATTTCTTTTTCTTGGGGATGGTCTTGATCACTGCCTCCTGTAAATGTCATGAACCTCCGTCCATAGTTCTTCAGGCACTGTCTATCAGATAGATCTAATCCCTTGAATCTATTTATCATTTCCACTGTATAATCATAAGGGATTTGATTTAGGTCATACCTGAGTGGTCTAGTGGTTTTCCCTACTTTCTTCAATTTAAGTCTGAATTTTGCAATAAGGATTTCATGATCCGAGCCACAGTCAGCTCCTGGTCTTGCTTTTGCTGACTGTATAGAACTTCTCCATCTTTGGCTGCAAAGAATATAATCAATCTTATTTTGGTATTGACCATCTGGTGGTGTCCACATGTAGAGTCATCTCTCGTGTTGTTGGAAGAGGGTGTTTGCTGTGACCAGTGAGTCATTCTCTTGGCAAAACTCTGTTAGCCTTTGCCCTGCTTCATTCTGTACTCCAAGGCCAAACTTGTCTGTTACTCCAGGTATCTCTTGACTTCCTACTTTTGCATTCCAGTCCCCTATGATGAAAAAAGCATCTTTTTTTTTTTTTTGGTGTTAAGTTTTAGAAGGTCTTGTAGGTCTCCATAGAACTTCATGGCTGCACTTAGGCCACTGAGATTTCTATCTAGAGCTAAGCTACCACTGCCCTCTGCTGGAGACGTTTGGAACTGCTGCTTTAAGTGCTGAGACTAAGAGAGTAATTCAACAGAGGTCTTGTGCCAGGTGATCACCCAGGACTCCCTTTACTGGATTCTTGGAACTCTCTTCGCCCCTCTCTTGGGCTGGCGCCTCAGCCTGGGTTTTCTCGGAAAGCAGAGCCTGAGCCCAGGTCTGCACGGAGGTAGTTATTTTGGAAAGTGATCCCTTGGAACCTGAGGGAAAGACATCCAAGGGGGTTGTTGTGAGATGAGAGAACATGTGCTTGCTTGTCATTGCCCACCCTGGCCCTGGTGCAGGGCTCCTGAGACTCTTGGAATATCCTGGGTGACAGCAGCGTTTTCTCTTCTGAGGAGGCGACTCTGGGATCCACTTCAGCATAGTCAGGGGTTGGCTGGGAGGAGCAGGGATAGGGCGGGCAGCACAAGATTGGCCATAATGGCTATGAAAGCTGGGCCATGAGTACCAGGGTAGTTTATTACTCATCCTCTTGATTTTTCCCTATGTTTGAAATTGTTCAAAATAATTAAAAAAATCCTTTTTTGGGGAAAAATAGTCATCCAGGCTAGATTCATGTATCTGGTGGTAGGGAAGATGGAGGTATGTATGAAGGTTGACATCAATACTGATGAATGACAAGGGCCTCAGACGTCCCCAGATGCCTTCCTGAAGCATTGCTGTGTGCAGACAATGCCTGTCAGGGGCAAGATAAACAGTCCGTTAAGGAAACCAGACACCTTGCACCAATACCTGCTGGTTCCAGACTTTTCCAAGGCCGGACTTGTCATTCATGGTGAGATCTTGTCGTCTCTGAGAAGTGAATCCTAGTGATCGTTTCACCAGCAAGTTCTCTGTAGTTCATTTTAAAAAGAAACAGAGAATCCGACCTGAAATATGTCTTTAAAGGGATAGGGAGTGCCACGCTGGAAGCTGGCTGGTTGTCTGAAGTCAGTGCCAGAGCCCCAGGGTGGCTGTCAGCCCAGAGGAGTGTTTAAGTGGGATTATCTGAGCTCCTTGCTGCTGCAGGGATGGATGTTTTCTAAGTGGAACCTCTTCTCCTCACAGTGATCAGGCGAGTGGACGAGTAAAATCGTGGTCACAAAGAACATCACCAGGCCCCTAATGAGAAGCTGTTGACAGAAAAATTGCTCTGACATTCATCAAAATGCCAGTAAATGTCAAGGGAGGCACTAGAGACACCGCAGCTCATAAATTCTTTCTCCAGGGGCCTCTAGAGCAGAGTTTGGGGACGAAACACTTGCTCTGCCTTTCTCCTGAATGGTGCTAAGGAAACTTCCGGAAAACTTGGAGCACTTATTGGGCATTTCACCCTGACGGTCTGGGGGGGGGGTGTCACTAGGAGGGGCACCCCAACTTTCAGTCAGAGCATCCTGTGTTGGGTACCAAGACTGGCTAGGTCTGTATCTCTAGTCATTTAGACCTTGTCTGTGTGATGTCACAGTTTGTAAGGTAGCTGGGTGCTGAGTTCCCTCCTGACTTGAAATGCTAAAGCTTCACACAGAAGGAGCCATCGGCTCACGAATAAGTCAGAATTTATTTTTCCTCTTGGTTCCTGTAGTACTTACTGCCTGTGCTGGTCATTTGGCAACCGGCCCGGTGGCCTCATTGTAAGGTGTGTTCCCTGGCTAAATCCTGTTTCTACTTTTTTTGTGAGGGGAGGGGGTGTTCTTTACCTCTTGCCAACCAACCATAAATTTTTTCTCTCTCTGTTTTATCACCAGAAATGTAAGCATTTGGAGGCCAAAACATGTGTCAGCTGTGCTTTAAAGAAAGCAAATGGACTTTTCAGAACCCCCTGGGTCTGATTTCATCCAATGTGACTCCTGAATACTAACCTACACAGAAACTCTATAAACTTTCTTGGACATACAGAGAAAACATGGATTTAATTCACGTTCTGTTCAACTGCTTAACTTTGCAAGACTGATTTAGAAAATATGGTCTTGAGAATTTTAAAGAAATTTCTCATGTCTGTATCTTGAGCTTGGATGGGGTTGGGGGAAACTGTTCCCTGGCTACATTGAACTGGACCCGGCAAATATCATGGGAGATCTGCTCCGTCCTGGGCAGCGTCCAGGCTCTGAGAAATAAATGACAAACAAGACTGATGTGGCCTGCAGTGTTGGAGCACTGGGGGCATGATACACTAGACTGTGAGTTAAAATAATAATTCAGCGTGCTTCCTGCACAACGAAAGAATCTACAAAGTGATGGGACGTCGCCTTCACCTAAAAGCCTGTACAAGGGGTGGAACCCCTGGATTTCAGACTCAACCCTGCCCCCTACTGGCTGTGTGCTGACAGGCACATCACCTAGTACCTTTGTGTTTTAGTTTTTTTTTTTTCTGTAGAATAGGGTTCTTTATGAACCTCTGTGCCTAGTGCACAGAGATTTTGTGAGGATTTATGTATTTACATCCATAAAATGCTTCAATGGTGCCTGGCACAGAGCAATCACTACATCAATCAAAGCACTGGTAAGCTTTAAATCACACGACATTTTGACCCATACATTTCCCCCCCTCTTTCTAAATTCCTAGAAATTTCTTAAAGTGGTAAGTACCACCTCAATACAAAACTTGGTAAGGTATATATTGAAAACATAGAACATAAAAGCGAGAGACTTCTTAAATGTGTAGACAAATACCTGCAAATTGTTTTTTGGGTCAAAGCTGAGACATCATTATAAAATCAATGAGGACGTCAGGGTACATCCATGGTGGGAACATAAACCCCACAACACTGGACTCACCCAGCCCCTAGTCTTCCTCCCTGCCTTGCCTGTGGCAACAGCCATCTCCCTCTCCCCCAGGGAGCCAGAGAGGGCCAGGTCATCCCACCAAGACACCCTACAGGTCCAGGATGGCCTGCCAGTTTCTCAGGGGGCCTCTGTTTGGAACCTGAAAGATACATTTGGGGCTCCAGACCATGAAATGAAAACCCTTGCATAACTGAAATTTCACAAGTTTATTAATGGTAACAGGTCAACTTCAACCAACTCTGGCCTCTTGATGACTGCAAGGAAAGAATACTCATTCATTAATCAAATATTTTAAAACAATTTAAAAGCTTAGCCCAGTGGGTTTGCAGAAAGCAGAGAGGAAAGGGGGGCCCCTAGACAAAACTAGGCTTCCCTGGTGGATTAGTCAGTAAAGAATCTGCCTGCAATGTAGGAGACCCAGGTTCAATCCCTGGGTTGGGAAGATCCCCTGGAGAAGGAAATGGCAATCCACTCCAGTACTTTTCCCTGGGGAAATCTCATGGATACGGGACAGAGGAGGCTGGTCCATGGGGTTGCAAGAGTCAGACACAACTTAGTGACTAGACCGCCACCAGAGAGAACTAGGGTGATTGCCAGTTTCGATAGAGTTCTGCCCACCGGGTTAGCTGGACACCTTTAAAAGGCTCATGTGTGGCTCCCAAGAATGGAGGATCTATGATGGAGCTCTTGTTCTCCAGGGTAATCAGGTGTTTTCACTCTTCACTACTTCCAGGGAAAAATCCATCTCCATTTGTAGAAGAACATTTTCTTTGGGCAAAGCTACCTGTTTTGGGGTCTTGTGGCAAGTTTCCAATCCAGTGCTGCAGAATCCACAATGTCACAACCAGGAGGACAAAAGGGTCCACGCAGCATTTTTACAGAAGGGGACCTGGGCGCTGAAAGAGGCCCCATTACCCGCACGGACACACGGCTGGTTCGTGGCAAACCTGGGACTTGAACCTGGTGTTCTTCGAGGTCAAACCTGTGCTTTCCTCATAATTCCCTTGGTAAGCAAAGCTGTGTTGCTGCGGCTTGACAGTTTCTGATTGGTTTCCTTTGAGTGCGTCGTTCGTCTGTCTCTCTTGGCTGGAACAGCGATCTTTGGGGGGAGAAAAGAAATACGTATGGTGTCAGGGGGAGGGGATCCACAGTCAGCTAAATGCTGGTTCGACTGTGGCCACTGCCTTCACTTCTCTGAGCCTCTCAACTACCAGGGCAGCGGAGAGAGATCCTTCCTAGGCTAGCCTGGCTCAGCGTATCTGCTGGGTCTCCGCACAGTCGCTGCGGGGAAATTAATCACGTATCCGCGCTGTTTTCTCGAGGGCTCAGGCCGAGCAGGAGCAGATGCCCCTTTCACAGACTTTCCAGCCCCGTCCCCTCCGGGCGCGGGGACCACTGAGCTCAGAGAATCTCCCTGAGCAGCGGACGGTGCAGAAGGAAAGGTGAACACACGCTTTCCAAACGCGGTCGTCCTGTGTGCCGACCAGAGAGCTTTTATTCACTGTCCCAGTGGAAGGAAGTAGAGATGCAAATTAACCCCCAATTTATATCTGCCTTGGGGATGAATTATGTGACACTGGTGGTTGGGTAGCAGGTTTTATTCCAGGATTATTTTCCGCTCCGACGATTATTAGGATTTATAGCGCGTCCCGCGAGGGCACTTCAGCTCACAGGCTGGGAAGCCGGCCTGGAGGCCTGAGAATTTCCTGGTTGGGAGCTATGGTTCAGCGCGTACCGAAACTGGAAAGGCAACTTTTGGTTTTCACTGGGACGTGGGAGAAGGTTTTGCTGACTTTCAACAAAAGCCCGGAGAGTATAACACCCTCTCCTCACTGTGGGGTTTGAGATGGCCGCACAATGACCCCCACGGCGGGCAACCCGAAAGGGCCCCGCCGGCGGCGTTATTAGTGAGCAGATCATCATGGCCAGTCCTTCACAGCCTGGTCTGGAATATCAGCCCGTTGTTTGTCAGACTCCTAGTAAAACAACAAAACTGCGCTGGTGGTTTGCCAATAGTCAAATCCCACGTCGCCGGTGAGCTTGCAAAGTCCTCCAGCAGGGGGCGCGCTTGGCCCAGCTCTGGGTTCTGAAAGGCTGCCCGGTGGCGGTCAGGTCTGCAGGCCCGCCTCACTGCAGCCCAGGTTCCCCCACAAGGTGGGCAGGCTGGGGAGGGCACTCACGGCTTTATCAGCAGACAGAGCCTGGGACACTCACTCTACCCCGTCTCCCCCACTCGTCTGCAAGCTGGAGGTGATGGTGGCCCTGCTCGGCGGGGTGCTGGTGGGCAATGAATGAGGACCTATGGGGTGCTGGCATGTACTGGTGGCGGCTCTAATGATCTCTCTTCTGAGGAACATTCTTAGCAACAAGCTTCTCCTTTCCAAGAAAACACTCCTTGTCACCTTTCTAGACTCTGGCAAGGAAAAAAAAAAAAATCCAATCTCAACAGAAACCCACTAGGAGACTGCCCTTCCAGGGGCTGATTGCCTTACTGGCTTAGAATGAGAACCAGTTAGTGAAGCCTCAAGGTTCTGTCTTTGGTACTAATTACACTTATAGCCACTCAACTGGTAGGTTAAAAAAAAATCAGCCCCAGGCGTGACCAGAGGTCTAGGACATTTCTGGAGCCTAAATGGGCCAGAAGCCAGAAAGTAAGATGTTCAGGTCCTAAACCATCTTTGGGAAACTTAAACACTTGAAGTTAATCTGGACTCTTTACTGGAAGCTGAGCAGAGCTTGGAAATGCTTCCGGAGAAGATGATTCTTCACGGGTACAATGTGTGTTCTGTGTCCCTCCTTTTCTTCTGCAATACTTGAATTCTCAGTCCAGGGTCCAGGTTCCTAGTACCTGGGACCTTCATTAGAGAAGCACCAGGCACCTGCTAGATGTCCATTAGCACAGGCATCAAAGAAAGAGCTAACTGATTTTCTTCTTTTAAGCAGCTTGGAAAATTGGGAAGATAAAATGATCAGTCTCACTAAATAGGTAATCTTTCAAAGACCCCAAAGATTATCCCAAAGCCATAGGTGTGATTATTTTTCAAAAGAACCAAGATTTTCAGAGTGAAGAGTATCTTGTGGAGATTTGAAATGCTTCACCTGTGAAGGCAAACAGCACCACGTCCACCTTGGGGGTACTTTCTGGTAAGAGTCAGGCTGAAATCCTTCCTTCCTGCCTCAGTTTACAGCACCTTCTCCCCCTGTGGGGCGTCCTCTCACCTAAGGTCCCAGAAGGAGCATCACAGGTGGGCTTTCTCACACAGCTGACTCAGCTGAGGTGCGCACGGCCCTTCTGCTGACATTGGCCCTTCTCCTGACTCTCCAGGTCGCCCCTTTCCCAAGGAGTCGTGGCTCCTAACACAGACCGTGTGCACTGAGACCATTACCAATTCTGGAAGAGCAGCTGACAGCTACAGTCACAGGCAGCGGCGGTGGTTGGGGGTTGGAAGGCTGGGCATGGGGTGGTGGGGTCCTGAGTACTGCCCACTGGGCTCACGGCCCCTGGTTCCTCTGATGAGGCTGCTCAGTGTGACCAGACGGGCTTCCTCTTCTGGAGGAAGGCCTTGACCCCCTCCTGGCCATCCAGCAGGCCCAGGTTGTTCACCATGGTCCGGGAGGTGAGGTGGTAGGCAGTCCTGAGGTCCTGGGCCAGCTGCCAGTAGAAGGTGGCTTTGCCCAGCGACAGCACCGGCCGGCTCAGTGAGGCCACCTTCCTCCCGCCACTCCTCCGGCACCACCCTGCTCAGCAGCCCGTGGAGCAGGGCCTCTTGGGCAGAGATGGGCTCCCCAGGGAAGAGCATCTCCAAGGCCACCTGCGGGAGGAGATGGAGCTGTTACTAAGTCGTCCTGCAACCTGGGCCCCACCTGCTCCCGTTCACTCTCCTGACAGCCTCTGCCCAGTTACCTCCTCCTCAGACACTATGTCGCCCATCACCTCTAAGGTCCTCTGTCCCCAGACTCTGGCTGGGATGGCATCTGCAAGTGCCCAGGAGAGGGGGACCCTCCTTGTCTCCTTCTGGTCACATGTCACTGCAAATCACACCGCAGCACCATTCCTCTTTCAGGCTGCATTTTCCTTTTTTGCACTTTCACCACTTACTATAGATTTTACATTTGTTTATTGTATTATCTCCTTTGTTGGCATGTGAACCTCTCTAGGTCAGAGACTTCTTTTTTTACTGCTCTGTTTATTTCTGTATCACCAGCACCTGAAGATGTACCTTGTACATAGTAGGCAGCTTATAGGATATTTATTGGTGAGTGTTGTCCCCCCACCCCCACCCCGACTGTGCCAGGTCTTAGCTGCGGCACACTGGGTTTAGTTCCCTGACCAGGAATCTGATCCGGGCCCCCTGTATTGGGAGCTTGAAGTCTTAACCACTGGACCACCAGGGAAGTCTCTTGGTGAGTGAATTAAGGAATAGATGGATAGAGGCGATGCTACAGACCTTCAGAGGCCAGGCCAGAAGCAGACACAGCTTCTGCTGAGGCCCCATTCCCCATACTCTCTGGTGATTTGCACACGGGCTGGGTAGCTAGGCTGTCACCTAACGCTCTCCAGCTTGTGGGTTCTGATTAACCAGACGGTGAGAACTCAGATTCCCCAGATACACAGAGCCCCTGTGGATAAACAGGGGGAAGCGAGCGTTCCTGCAGGGAGACGTGGCTGGTCTGGGAAGCGGGAGCTCTGGTCTTTCACCGTGCTCCTGGGGCCCAAGGTACCCACTACTGGAGGGGCTGGGCGAGGCCAGCTCTGGGGGAGGGAGCAGCCGCACCAGGAAGGTTGTTTATAAGGTGCAATGAAGATGCAAGTTGAAGTCACCCCGGGGGCGGGGACACTTTGCATGTGGGGGAAATGATGCGCGCCCAGGTTCAGCCTGTTCGGTTCAGTCTGGTTGGCACACGAGAGCTCCTCGCCACGGTTGCTGGTCCAGTGGACAAAAGGCTGCAGCCACCTCACAGCTGGGCAGTTCCCGACGATGACCAGCAGAGGGCACTGGCGACACACGCCTGCTGCTGCAGCAGCCGGCGTGAAAGGGGCGGAGCTTCCGGGCGGGGCCGGTGTGCAAAGGCACCCGCTAGGTTTGCGAAGGTTTTGCGGTTTTGCTTCCCGGCGGATGTGCACGGGGGTGCGGTCCTGTCACCCGTACAGTCGGTGGCCGCTGTACCAATATGTCCCCGAGGGGTGCAGGCAAGCATCGACCAGGCAGGTGTGTTTTGGTTAGGTTTAGATTTCTGTGACTCCCTGGTTTTCCTCTTAGAGAGGCCACGCCTCAGGTGAGGTTTAAGCCGCTTGGTTCTGGGACCTGGGTTCCCTGGGAATTAAAGGCCTGTTTTGTCGCATTTTCCCCCCTTCTTTCTTCTGAAAAACTAATTTAAAGGTTGACACATATGATCAACTTGTAAGTTTCTAGGACTCAATTGCAAACCTTGATTTTAAAAGTTTGTTTTGAGAAAGAATAGATTCTTAGCTTGGAGAAGGAAAGGGCAACCCACTCTAGTGTTCTTGCCTTGAGAAGTCCCATGGACAGAGGAGCCTGGCAGGCTACAGCTCATGGAGTCCGCAAAAGAGTCTGCTATGACTGAATAAACAACAGCAGCAGATTCTTATCTGGACATAAGGGCTGATCTAAAGGTTTCAAAGGCCTCAACACAGAATCTTCCAGAATGTCAGGGGTTGGAACTGAGCAGTGGCAGGTTGGTCAAGCAGAGAGCCACCACTTTTAATGTGCAAAAGGCCTGGAGATGAGAGTTGATTTGCAATTATAACAATTATAAAACTGTTCATAAGCTCCAACAATATCTTTGTGATGTGTTTTAATTTAAGATCCTGGTGCTGAATAGGGACTTAAGTATTTATTGAATATATAACATTTAAGGTAAATGTGTATCCTGGTGGGATCTAGACACCCCCTGACTGAGGACACTGGAGCAAGCTGTTGTGTTCTGAGGGTCACCTTCTCTCACCTGGAGCCCACGTCCAGCTGGTTTTCATGGTGTGGGTGTTTGTAGGTACTTGTGATCAGAATTTTCTCACAAACATATTTCTGTAAAAGTTCATGAGGAGGCACACGGAAGGCAGGCGTGCGCCCCTGAACTTGGACCCTCGGCCTGATTTCCCTTGGGTCTCATTTCTTTTGTGCCTCAGGCTACGAGCAACTGCTGATTTTCCTAGTTGGTGCTAAAATGGACAATATATTCTAGAAAGCAGTTTAGGTTCCCCACCTGCTATGAATCTGCATGTATGCATGCTAAGTCAATTCAGTCATGTCTGAATTATGCAATCCTATGGACTGTAGCCCGCCAGGCTCCTCTGTCCATGGGATTCTCCAGGAAAGAATACTGGAGTGGGTTGCCGCGTCCTCCTCTAGGTGATTTTTCCTGACCCAAGGATCAAACCCACATCTCTTAGATCTCCTGCATTGCCAGGCAGACTCTTTACCACTAGTGCCACCTGGGAAGCCCTATGAATCTGACCCTCCTTTAAAAACAGATTTTCAATTGAGAATGAGGATGTATTTTTCTAGAATGAGGAAACCACCAGTTTTTACTTGAGATGTTCAGTAAACACTCTCACAATGTTATAGGAAGGAGGAAAGCTTTGTGAAGACAGTGGACTTCACTCAGGGCAACGATGGCAGGAGAGCTCTGGGCACGTTCAACACACCGCGTGCAGGACGCCCCTGCAGCCACCGCGAAAGAGACGCACTCAGTGTATCAGCTCCTTTCCAAGCATTCTGGAGCGAGACAGACTGTCAGCAAACAGAAAGCCAGCGACAGTGTCCTAGCCTCTTACACTGGCAAATGTCACCATGCTGTTACGGCTCATGGGCGGCCTTTCTGTGCAATGAAACTGTGTCTCAGTTGCATTTCACATGAGCGCAAAAGATGTTTGCCTTTATGAAGACAAAGCAAATCTGGAAACTTAACCAGCTGTACTGAGGGGCAGGCAAGAGTGAAAAACAGTGATTTACAGACAGCTACAGGGATAACGTCCTGACACAGGATGTTAGTACATTAGCCAGCGCTGCTTTGGGCAGAATGTCCTGACTCACACTGTACTTTCAACAAGAAAGTTCTGGAGCTGACCCTCACAGGCACTCAAGGATCACAGCTGCGGGAGGGGCAGGGGGAGGGCACAGGGAGTCGTTACCTGTCTCGGCACTGCTCTCCCCAAGGCCGCTGCGGGGGTGGAACAGAAGAGCCCTCTGTTCACACCTGGCGTGGCAAAGGAGGATGTGTCACTTGCCACGGCAATGTCACAGCTGGCAACCAGCTGACACCCAGCCGCGGTGGCCAGGCCATTCACCATGGTGATGATGGGGACTGGATGGTTCTGGATCAGCATCATGACCTGAGAAGCAAACACACCTGCTTCATTTCCCTCCAAGAGTGAGGTGGACGTCAAAGCTTGTCATTTTATGTGATTTTACTGATCAGAGCCCCTTTCAAATCCATAAGTGTATCAGATTCTATGGCCAAGGAGAATAAGTTGCATGAAATCTCAACTGTGAATCAGACTGTATGATTTGGTCTCCTTGAGATCCAGGAGGAAGGATCCAGGACTCCCAGGCTCACCAGGCAAGTGACTCCCTAAGGCCATCAGGCCCAAGAGTGGGGTTGTGGGGTCTGAGCCGTCTCTGTCTGACTCCAGGCCCCTAGTCTGACCCTGAGCATGACTTCAGTGAGGGCGCTGTCCTCCGGACCACTCCGCTCACAAACCCCTAGAGAAGAGGGTTGAGTGACTGTGGGAAACAAGCTGCTCTGTTCCAGTGATGGTGGTGTGGAGCTCTCATGTTAAAAGCTGGGACACAGCTTCCTTACTGATTACTTCTCCAGTTGCCACCGTGATTCTCACTTCTACTAAGATGGGGGGAACACCCTGCTGTCATCAAAGTAAAATTCCAAAGTGCACAGAGAGGGGAGCCAGAAACTGGCTTGCGTGAGACCTCTGCCCTCAAATCTCCCGAATTTTAACTTATTTTTGCAGCTTGTGAAATAACTTGGCTAATTTCTCCATCTTTTCCCTGACATGCTTAACCGATTGTGTTGCTATGATAACTTCGGTGTCAAAATGTTTGCCCTTAGACCCTGGCTGGAGGAAGAGGAGGAGGGACTCTGGGTTGGCTTCCCAGCAGCCACTCCAAGGAAAATGACCTTCACGGGTTCCCAGGTTTTGCCTAAGGAACTCACCTTTTGTGTTCATGAACATTTGGCACTTGTCAGCTTTATTCTAAAATGACCAATTGTGCATTTAGGGATATGATATCATATTCTTGACTTCAAGGGGGTCACCTTTTCAGATTCTGGTAAATGCTAATGGCCCTCCTCCAGAGGAATGCACCTATATACCCCCACCCCAAACTGTTGGTGGGTTTAGGGAGTTTGTGCCTATAGGTGAGGGTGGAGATGGTGGGGACTATGGTAGCCAGGAGGCTACATAAAAGCTTCTGAGGTCTGAGGTCTGAGGTTGGACTGCAAAGACAGAGAAGGCTGTTTCAGCTCTGAGTGTCATCTGTGGCCTGATCAACTGAGGGTGTGAAAACTCCGTTGGCTATAACTTGGGCAGCACAGTCTGTCTCCCGCCTTTCGTCTATGAAGGCCTGAGATTTCACATGAGCTGGTTGAGTGATACTTAGGCAATCCAGTAGATCACTAACATTAAAAATATCCTACCCTGATCAAGTGTTTCTTCTCCTTCTCATTTTGCCCCATTCTTGATGTGTAAGTAATTAACCCTCGTGAGGCACTTGTGTTCAGTGACAAATCTACTATAAGATTCAGATGCCAAGCCAGTCCATGGATCTTCCTTCCTTTCCACCATCCCCTCTTCTTGTGCATGCTTAGTCACTCAGTCGTGTCCGACTCTTTGCGACCCCATGGACTGTAGCCCACCAGTCTTCTCTGTCCATGGGGATTCTCCAGGCAAGAATACTGCAGTGGGTTGCCATGCCCTCCTCCAGGGGATCTTCCCGACCCAGGGTTTGAGCCCAGGACCCCCACATTGCAGGCGGATTCTTTACCATCTGAGTCACCGGGGAAGCCCTCACCTCTTCTCATGCAGGAACAAAATGAGGAAGTATTGGCCTCATTCTGCTCCAATCTGCCTGCTGGTTACACCTGCAAACTGAAATCTTGCACAAGTTCATGGTGCTCAGACTTATCAGGACGATTTGATTTTCTTAGACAAAGTCTTAAAGAAGTCAGTACACTTAAACCTCTCTTTTACTACGTCAGGACAAGGTCCTATCTGTGTTTTTTTTCAGTGATCTGCGGGCATCCATATGGTAGAAGCTTCCAAGAAACCTGGCCTTTGTCCTCTAAAGAAGCTTGGCTCCCCTGTGGCCCTTTGCTGACTGTTTAAGATCTCAGTTCATGAAAGTATCACAGCAAAGTGACAAAAGCAGGCCATTTAGGGGAAGATGGAAGGGCTCTGCTGGTTCTCTTTGCCGATTTTCTATTTGGCCAAACATATCAGTAGGAAATAACTTTTAAAAGCACCAAGTCCTATCAAACAAACGGCAGAATGTCCCATAAACATCATTAATGTGAAACGAAAGACCAGGTCTTGGTTCTGACTTGCTTCTATCTCTATGAAGTCAAGTCAATCACTTTTCAGGTTTGTCCCTCCACAAAATGAAAACTATGATCTCCTTAGGGGGTTCTGGAAGGGCGAGGAAAACAAGAACGTATCTCAATCACCTTCCCCTTCCCCTTTCTGATGCTCACTGCTGTCTGGTCTGCATTGAAGGTCTCCTCAAGTATTTGTTGAATCATTAATGACCAAAGAAATGAATGAATAAGTCAATGTATGAAGGATAAAATTAGGTGAAGTAATCCTAGGGTTATGAAACTGCTTTATACACCTTCTTTCTCAACTCTATTTCCAGTTTTCAGGTCGGCTGGAAATTCTCTGTTCCTTCTGTTTCCCTCAGTATCTTGCAAGTATGCATATAGCAGGCGCTCCGGAGAGGCTCATTAAATGGACAGTGTGTTACTTAAGGTGGATTCTATATTTTTGATTATCCGGTTGATCTGATACATGTATAAGTCATCCCCAATTTTGGGCTTCCTCCTATAGGTTGTTGATGTTGTTTAGTCACTAAGTTGTGTCTGACTCTTTGCAACCCCGTGGACTGTAGCCTGTCAGGCTCCTCTATCCATGGGATTTTCCAGGCAAGACTACTGGAATGGGTTGCCATTTCCTTCTCCAGGGCATCTTCCCCACCCAGGGTTTGAACCTGCATCTCTTGCATTGGCAGGCAGATTCTTTACCACTGAGCCACCAGGGAACCCTCTTCTTCCTCTATATCTGTTGTCAATTTCCCTTCTTAATATGGTTAAAGAGACGGAAAAGGGAGAAGAGGAAAAATGAAGAGGTTGATTTTCCTACTTGGAGGCAGTGATTATAAAGGTTAATTGAAAGAAGGGTTTGGAAATAATTTTTTAAATCATTATTGTTATTAATGCTCTCTTTCCCATTGACAGAGTTGTTTTAGTCTAAAACTTTAAACATTTTAATAATCTTAGGTCCTTCTTTTCTAAAAAGCTATAGTTCCACTCTTTACTTCTTACTTAAGATGTGGATACCAAGATGTATCCCATAAGGCAGGAATGGCAAATCTTGGTAGCAGTGTGTGTTTTCCTTTCTTTGGCCCATTGCATGATCAAATGCTAACCACAGTCACTTCTGAAAAGTTGAAACCAAATATTTGCTTGGATGAAGGGTTCACCAGTGACCACAGAGGTTTCAGTAGTTCTGCAGTGGTGACGTATCATAGCTTACATACTTATCTGTACACTAGAAGCCTAATTCAATATTTCATACAGTTATCACTCTCAGGCTTGCAGTGTTGACCATCACCCTGGCTTACCTCAGAACAAGTTCAAAATACTTCTGCATGATAATCTGGGCCTTGTTCATCCGTCAGTTCCTTTAAATCATGTCCAGAAGAAAATACAGGCCCTTCAGCTGCAACGTTTCCAGTTGAGAAAAGAAAAGACAAAGATGTAAACAGCCAGAGCTGAGACAGTCACTTACCTGTCTACTGAATAACTTCAGGGAGTGATCGAATTGATGCTCTGGACACTTAGAGAAAGCTGTTCCTTTTCTTTTTTCTACTTCTTTCACTATGGAAACAGCCTTAGAGAAAGTTAGTGGCCTGATTTTGATAAGAATAATTCCAGTTAGCTGGAAGAGCTATAGCCAGTATTTTATGATGACAGCCCAGGGTGAGGCTCTAAAAAGGTCCCTGGTGGAGACCAGTGACAATACGCATTGTGAAAAGGAGAAGGCTCAGTAACCAACTATCTTCAGAGTTGTCCCCTGGGTCTCAGCTTTTTTTTTGAGACTTGGCCTGGCCTGAGTGTATCAACTCACCCAGGGCCACGTCAATCCACCAGAGCCTTTGGCAGCATCCCTGTCTATTTAGTCTACCCCAAAGGCTGGAATTAGGAAGGTCAGGGCGTGAAGAGAATCCCTTTATTGTAAAAACAAGGGACCTGAGGAGGTGGTTTAGTTGTCATTGTTGTCATTAGCAACAACAGCAAAATGTGATCCCATGACGAGCTGGCAACATTTTACATTTCCTCTGATCACGGCAGTTGTGACAGGAAGTACTGTTCCTTTTAAGCAAGCCAAGGAACAGTGTCATTTGGAAGTGACCTGCCTTCGATGTATCCAGGTTACAGCAGTCAGAGGACTGCTGATCTCTACCAGCTGTATTTCTTTTTTCTTCACCACATAAAACAGTTGAAAATGTATATTCAACTACTGATAAAAGGTCACATTCTCCAGAAACACTGATCCTTAATTAAAGAAATACAAAAGCATCACAGAGCAGTTTCCATATTACTTGTCTGCGACTACTTTAAAATGCTGATGTTGCTATTATTTATACCATCATCATCATCACCAGCTCATCTGCTAAAAATTCTTACTGGAAAAAAGAGCAAGGAAAGAACTGGGCAATATCTGGCACGCATTCTGGCACCACTGAAGAAGGCTGCACACCTCAGCTGAGAGCCTGGTAAGAGTCGGAAGACACCCATCGTACATCCTAACAGCCTGGTCCTAGCCAACCAGGCACTCTACCAAAAGGAGTGGCGATTAAACCCATCGCATAGAGCCCACAAGGACATCAGTTCTCAGCATAGCCTCGTATGGCAATGTTCAGTATCCACCAAAAATGGAAACACATGCTTTTACTGCACGGTAATGTTTGCTATAATTTCCATAGCAGACAGTGTCAGGACCAAGGTTCCTGCCATGTACAGTTTAAGGAGCTTCAAAATAATGCCCTAGTTAGCGAAATTTGAGACACCTCTTCTGGGTTCTGCAGAATGCTGAGGATGGACATTTCATCAATCCCTGAAATGAAAATGACCTTCAGATCCTTGCTTTCAGCTTCAGGAAGGATGTCGCTCTGGAGAGATGGCCGGTGACAGCGCGTTTCTTCTCTTTGGATCACTTAAGATGATGGTCCTGCAAAGAACATTTTATAATTACTGGTTGTGTGCCAGTCAAAACAAATCAGGACCCCTGCAATTCCTTTCTAATTTGGGAACTGTTTTTTTTTAATTGTTGTTTTTTTTTTTTAACTTTGTACTATGTATTGAGGTATAGCCAGTTAACAAAGTTGTGACAGTGTCAGGTGAACAGGGAAAGGACTCAGCCATACATATAAACGTATCCATTCTCCCCCAACCCGCCTCCCATCCAGGCTGCCACATAACATTGAGCAGAGTTCACGTGCTATATAGTAGGTCCTTGCTGGTTATCCATTTTAAATATAGCAGTGTGTACATGCTCATCCCAAACTCCCTAACTATCCCTTCCTCCTAACAACCATAAGTTCATTTTCTAAGTCTGTGAGACTCTTTCTGTTTTGTAATTAAATTCTTTTGTATCATTTCCTTTTAGACTCCACATATAAGGGATGTCATATGATATTTCTCCTTCTCTGTCTGATTTACTTCACTCAGTGTGACACTCTAGGTCCATCCATGTTGCTGCAAATGGCATTATTTCATTCTTTTTAATGGCTGAGTAATATTCCATTATATATATATATTGTATATATATATATATTGTATATATATATACATATATATATGCCCCACATCTTCTTTACCATTCTTCTGTTGATGGACACTTAGGTTGCTTCCATGTCTTGGCTATTGTAAACAGTGCTGCAATGAACATTGGAGTGCATGTAACCTTTCGAATCGTGTTTTTCTCCAATATATGCCCAGGAGTGGGAATGCAGGTCATATGGTAGTTCTATTTTTAGTTTTTTAAGGAACCTCCATACTGTTCTCCATAGTGATTGCACCAATTTACATTCCCACCAACAATGTAGGAGGGTTTGGGGACCTATTTTTAAACCCCTGGAAAAGAGAGCTGTGGGCACTCAGAGGACATTGAGAGGGTTTGTCAACTCTCTGGAGTGACAGCTCAGTCAGAACAAGGGGACTACCTGAAATGTGGGGGCTTTCCTCCCCTTGCTCTCGAGTTGTTTCCCTTTTTTTCCACGTCTGTCTTGGACTATTACCGCCAGCTCCACAGAAAGGGCAGGCATAGGAGTTCCAACATAATCACCACCTAGGCTGAGTGGCTGCGTGGAGTGTCAGACAGGTGGGGCTGGAGGAGTCCAGCATACAGCGCCACCTTCAACCTGCTTCTTCCCATTGTTCTTCAGAAAGAATGCGTAGAAAAGGAGCCAGGAATGAACAACATACGCCCCCGATTC
The DNA here is from genome assembly GCF_023699985.2 of Odocoileus virginianus. NCBI lineage: Eukaryota > Metazoa > Chordata > Mammalia > Artiodactyla > Cervidae > Odocoileus > Odocoileus virginianus. The sequence goes on along the minus strand of NC_069682.1, from coordinate 14,408,369 downwards.
TCCTCCCACCCACACCATGGAAGAGGCAGCCGAGGTGCAGACGCCAGCAGGCACATGCATCTCCCCACCTTTCCTGTAGCGACACTGTGTAAGCCAGCAACATCATTCCTGCCGTCTGAGAATGGGGTGCTACGTGCAGAACTGTTGCAGCAAGAGGGTCTCCCGGCCATGTCGTCCCTCAAAAACCAGCGTTCAAAGGCTTGCTTGCTGTTTTAAGGTACTCCATGAGCTGGTGGTGATAACCCGGGTTGTCACCTTACTGCCTGCACACAGAAATGTCTTGTTTTTGCTCTTATAAGGAACAGCCAACAAGCTAGTTGCCAGGTGTATTTTCTGGTTCCCAGCTGCCTCTGGCTATGTCTTTTCTGCCTTCCTCATTCTGCATCTGGTATTTCCACTGCTGTGTGTGTCACCTTGCGTCTTCCTTAAATAGCCTCTGTGCCTGTTTTCTGGGAAACCCACTGATGACTGAGTTTATTTCGGAGCATTAAGAATAACCATTTTCTCTGGAATGCCACTTTGGTTTTGCTGCCATCTTTAGGTGGTTGCGATAGTCATCATAGTCATCATTTGGTTTCTCATACTCTCTCCTAAGCACAAAAATGACTCATAACTGATATGCTGACAGCCCCAGAAACCTATATTCTGGCAGTGGTGGAGAGAGACTGCTGATAAACCTTCCAGTGAAATAATTAGTGTGCTCACTGTGACAAACCTAAAAGGCTGCCCTCCTATCGGTGACATAGGCTTAAATTAAGTCCTAAGGCCTTGGGCAAAATTGTGTAAAAAGATGCCAGTCCTCAGATGCCCTTGATTTGTTGTGTGTCGCATTATTCCTTTGGCCTGAGCGTCACACACCCTGTCAGAGTGCTCTGAATTGGGAGTTCGCTCTTCAGCCCCATATCACCAGGCTTCTGTTCCTGCCATTCCACTGAGGCTGTTGCCACCGAGAATCCCGATTGCCAGAACTAAACCCAACGCCACTGTGATCCCACCTGCCTTCTGGAAGCATATCCCTCCTAGCTCATTTTTTTGGTGCTTCTCCGGCCACTCCTCCTTGACTTTGGGGATGGGTTCCTCACCTTCTGCTCACCTCTAGATGCCACAATCCTCAGGGTTTTCTCTTCTTGTTTCATACACTCCTCCTGGGTACCTTCCCCGTGGCCTTGGCATCAGCTACACCTCTGTGCTGACCATGCCCAATCTTTGCCTCAGTTCAAACCTCTGAGCGCCAGACCCACAAGTTCACTAGCATGGCTTCTGGACTCTCCTGCCAAGGTGCCCCTTGAGCCTCCTTTTTCCAGTGACCAAACAGACCCCCTGTCTTTGCTTATCTCAGAAAGCCATCCTGGATCGCTGTTCAATGGGTTATTGAGACCTGATTGCTCCATTCCATGTCAAAGGTCATCAAACCCGGTGGATAACACCTCCTGAGAATCTCGCGGGTCTGAATTCCCCAGTGGCTATCTTGTCTTGCACCTGGAGCTTTAACACCGCCCCTTCTGAAAGGGGATCTCTTTAAGAGTGAGGTCACCACCAGGTGATAAAAATGTAAACTTTTTTTTATTTTTTATTTTATCACCACCAGGTGATAAAAATGTAAACTTTCCATTTATGAGGCAAGAGACGGTCCCTGTTGATGCCACAGTGAGCTGCCTGGAGTCCATCCCATTGCCATAAACCACCCACAGGTCTGTGGGGCAAGACGCTGCCAGGCTCCCATGTGGAGGAGACACTTGACATGTATCTGTTGATTGAATTCATGACCAAAAGGAGCACTTCTATTTTGCAAGGCCAGTTCCACCAACCGCCGTGGATTTTCCCCTCGTCTAGTCTCCTGGTATCTCTTTTAAACCCAAGTGGAGAGCACCCTGGAATGGCTCAGCAAGAGTGGGGGCAGCTTTGGAGGCAGATGGACCTTTCTCTCTCAGCCCCCCTGCCTCCTAGCTGTGTGGCCTCCAACAGGCCATCCTCTGAGCTCTTTTCCTCACTGTCAAGCGGGGATGATGTGATCTATAATGCCTGGTGGCTGTCGGGAGGGTTGGGGGTGAGGAAGGCGCAGCACCACGCTCAGCACTGGCCCTCACAGGAGGCAGCACACAGGCGGCTGTTGAAAGCGACACATCAGTGAGTTGCTGCAGCTTGCCCCTCAGCGCCTGACGTCATTCTGCTTTAGTGCTGGCTTGCCTTCCTTCCTACTAAACCATTCCTGACATCCTCCTTTCTTATTTATGTTTGTTTTACCTCTGGAGAATCAGGGAGCCTCCCCAGTGATTCACTGGTAAAGAAACCACCTGCAGTGCAGGAGACATCAGAGATGTGGGTTTGCTCCCTGGGTTGGCAAGATCCTGTGGAGGAGGAAATGGCAACCCACTCCAGTGTTCCTGCCAGGAGAATCCCATGGACAGGGGAGCCTGATGGCCTACAGCCCATGGGGTCACAAAGAGTCGGACACGACTGAGCGACTGAAAACATACACACACTGGAGAATCAACAACACCTTCTGTCATCTGGTTGCCATGCCAAATGGGCCAGATTTGAAGAAACAGAGTTTTTTAAGGGCCCTTCTTTGCCCTTAAAAATGGGCAAGTAGGGCCCCTGCCCTGGCCCTGCACTTTGGAGAACTCTGCTCCGACAGGCCCCCTTCCAGCGGTACCCCTCCTGGAGAGCAAGGAGTCCAGTGGGATGTTGAGATGTGTGCACCTGGAAACCACCACACCCTTCCACACTCCACTGCAGTCACCTGAAACCCTGGAATTCCATGGCTCTGCAGTGGGCACCCTGAGACCTACGGGGTGGCTGTGAGCAGCTGAGTGTAGGTGAAGGAGTAGACAGACTGTGGGCATGCTGCACACGATGTCTGGGACCTGTGTGCCAAGACCCCAGCAAAGCAGCAGGACGGAGTGGGAGAGAGGTGAGGTGGGCCAGGGCAGGGTGGGAAGAACAGAACAAAGCTGAAGGCCAAGAGTGCGCTCCACTGCTTTGGGGGAGCTCCTCAGAGCCTGAGGACTCAAACAGCCTTCCAAGTCTTGGGCTTCCCTGCTGGCTCAGCTGGTGAAAAAACCTTGCCTGCTAATGCAGGAGACACAAGAGATGTGGGTTTGATCCCTGGGTAAGGAGGATCCCCTGGAGAAGGAAGGGGCAACCCACTCCCGTATTCTTGCCTGGAAAATTCTATGGACAGAGGAGCCTGCTGGGTTACAGTCCATGGGGTGGCAAAAAATCAGACACAACTGAGCACTCACATACACCAGATTTTAGCGCTGCCTACTTGTCAGGAGAGAAGGAAATATATTGACCTATCTTGCAGTTTGCTTGATTTGTAAGGTCTAAATACTCAAGACATGTCAGGTAGGCCTCCCTCTGCACTCTTGCTTGGGCCAGGCAAAGGTCAAGGTGAGGCCTGGATGGAGCTGAAGGCCTTCTGCCTTCACCACTCCGCCGTCCAGTTTCAAGTGTGTGCCCAGGCACGTTTTTGTAAAAGGGGTTTAGGTTTGTGGAGCCAAAGGGCAGAGCTCAGTACGGTGTGTCCTTCCTCCTACTTATTTACCGCCCTCACGTGGGCACTTCTGGCTGCGGGCCAAGGAGCAGCTCGGCTAAGGCTGGCGGTGCCTTGGAGCCACGTCAAGTCTGTGAGGCCCAGAGCCCTCTCTACTGAAGGGCTTTCTCAAAGACACAGCAGCGGAGGGGCCTCCCACAAGGCTGTCCACGCTGAGTCCAAGTGCGAGGTCGACTCGGTCTGCGGTTTACGGGCAGTGCTGGCGCCGTCGCAGGCAGCCCCACTTAAACCCTCGGTGTGAATCCTGCAGGGTGCCAGAGGCCATTGAACCCAGGCAAGGGACCTCTGTAAACGCCGCAGCCGCGGATTCCTTTCACGTCGGACACTTCCGCCGGACACATGGACTGCGATGGATAAACGGCTCTGCGGCGGGCGGAGCTGACCACCGACGGAGCCGCTCTGGACTCTGCGTGGGGTGGCACGGTTGGCAGCCGGCCTCCTGCGCCCCTCTCTCTCTGTGTCCCGCCGGCCACCCCCAGCGGAACAGCCCCGCAGCCAGGCGGGCCGCTGACCTGATGCCGTCCCGCTGCCGCGCGATGGTGGGTCGCGGCCCCGGCTCCGGCCGCCTGATCCTGGCCGGCCCCCTGCTGTAGAAGCCGGTAGTGAGCGGAGCCCACGGATCACGCCGGAGCCAGCCCGACCCCTTCGCTCCCAAGACCCGCAGGCCCGCGGCCGCGGCCGGCCGTGGCGGCTAGAAACGCGCCGGAGTCGGACGCCGCTGAGCTTGACGCCGGGGCCCGCGGGCTCTGGGCGCTCCGATGGGCGCGGGTGCGGGCCGGGCCGCTGCGCTCCGATCGCTCCAGGCCGCAGGCAAAACTGGATCGGAGACCCCGGGCCCAGGCTGGGACCTGACTCTTTTCCACAGGTCGTTCCCCTCCTCCCCGCCCCGCCCTGCGCGGGGCCGGGAATCCTCCCGCGGGGCCGCTAGTCCTCCCGCTGCGCCCCGAGGCTCCGCCCCCGTAACCCCGCCCCTGGCGCCGAGTCCGCCCTTGCCCCGCCCCTTGCCTTTGGCGCCCCGCCCCCGAAATCCCTACATCGCCTCTGACCCCGCCCCTCGTGGCGCCCCGCCCCCGAGGCCCTGGCGCTCCGCCCCCGGAGGACTTGAGGGATCAGGCCAGGGGTGATCACAACCTTGCAGGCCTGGGGTGAACACAACCTTGCAGGCGTGCTCTGAGGTTTGTTTGCTTTAGCAAGCCCAGATGAAAGGGTTTAAAAGAGGCGAGGCGTGGGTTGGCTTGTTCCCTTTTGTTACAACACCAAGAACATGGTGGTTTGCCTAGATCAGAAGAAACATGAGAGCCATAGGGAGCGAATGATGTGAGCTACGGGACGCTGCTTTTTTTTTTTTTTTTTCAAATTGCTTCATCCTACTCATCCTATCCCAGGCCTTGCAGGTGGCCCCAGGTCACTACAGGACCTGTGTCCCACTCAGGTACTGGCTTTTGAATGCTCTGTGTCTTCTCTTATCGAGAACCTGTGGGATCTAATTTGTATTGTGCGTTTTTTCAGTGCACCAAGGAGGGTGCATTTCAATGCTTCTAGGCCTTTGGCTAACATCACGAGTAGTATGAGGGGCTTCCCAGGTGACACGGGGGTAAAGAATCCGCCTGCCAATGCAGGAGATGCAGTAGACATGGGTTGGATCCCTGGGTTGGGAGGACCCCCTGAAGGAGGGCACGGCAACCCACTCCAGTATTTTTGCCTGGAGACTCCCATGGACAGAGGAGCCTGGCAGGCTACAGTCCATAGGGTCGCAAACAGTTGGACATAAGTGAGCGAGAGAGCACACACACAAGGAAGGAGAGGGAGGCCCTTCCCAGGCTCCAGGTGGCTGGCACCAGACACTGGTCCTGTGGCTGAAAGCTCAGGTGTGATAAGGGTCCCGGTGTCACTTGCTATTAAACAGCTTCCTGTATTCATCTAATTCACAGAGTCTGGAGATTTGCATGACCCTTGGAAGGGAAGGTCTGGCCCTCAAGGCTCCTCCCTAGTCTGTAGGACGACCCCTCCCCTCAAACTGCCCCCCCCCCCCCCCACAGCAACACACACATAAGGAGCTTTCACACTGAAATTTTGCAAGGATCACAATTATACAAAGGCATCCTCAAGCAGGGCTACTGAACTTGCACAGAGACAGGCTGGGTTCCTTTGAGTGAGGCTCCCTTCAATTCTCAGCTTTATGATTGCTCAGAACACTTCTGTACAGAATAATATTTTGAAATATCAATTGAGATCTCTACCAACACCACCCTCGCTCCATTTCTTGGGTCCTTGTTCCATTCAGGCACAACTCAGAGACACACAAGGGCAATTCTTGGCTTTTGATTTGTAAAAGCCCAGCCCTTGGAAGTCGGAAGGAACAGGCATGATATTGATTGATTTGGGAGGCCACTGATGAATCAAAACAAGTCTCCAATTTGAGACCAGATTAAGATCCCCTAGTTGTTGTTTTTTTTTTTTTTTAAGATCCCCTAGGTTTGAGGGCATGGATAGGGCAAGTAGGACTTGTAGGAAAAACCAGAAGATGGTAACTGGCTTTCTGTGGGGTTCTGAAAAGGGGTAAACAAAAGCCTCCTGGAGGAGAAGTGGGAAAAAGACTTTGAGAACTGTAAAAAAAAAAAAAAAAAAAAGAAGGAAGGAAAAATTGTTCAAACATAGTAAGTCAACTATACTTCAATAAAATATATATGTTAAGAAAAAAATTTTTTAATTTAATAAGTCGCTCCATACAAAGCCCTGATTCTGGGCCAGTACGTGCACTTGGTCCTCCACTTATGACACCTCAAGATCACTTATGAGACAGGTACCATTAACCTAGTTCAGAGCACTCAGCAGAGCAGTTACAAAGTTGGGACTGGGAGCTGGAGGTCACCTGAAGGATGGGCTGTGAGGGAGGTCTCTGTGCTCATCTAAATTCCTCTGCCTGCTCCCCCATCCCTTTCAAGTCTCCTTCCTCCCCTCCTGTCTTTTGGAGCCTCTAGCCCTGGTTTTTGGGAAGTGGTGCTGGTCAGCCATTGTGTTATTCATGCAGAAGTCGATATCACTTGCAGAAACGCTCGTCCATCCTTAAGCAGCGCAAGAATCTTTTCTGTCAGGCTGTTCTCCAGGCCTCCTCTGCCTCTCATTAATTTTAGTAGGGGCTGCCTGTCTTTCTTCTCTCTTGTTCAGTGCCCTTCTAATCTATTTTTCTGCCCGGGCCTTCTCCCTGACACAGTTTGATTTCCAGGCTGCTAGCGGGCTTCTTTCTGGCTTTGATTTATGTGCGCCGTGTCTGTGCTACATGTCTTTGCCGAACGGATGTGTCTTCGTTACCTTTTTACAGTCCCTTTAAAGACCCACCGGTGCTTGGCAGAACGTCGAAGAAATAATACAGAATAAAAGACAGTTCTGGGGAGCCTGGCTTCTCTGGCTTGATGTTGGAATGAGGGAAGATTTAGAACTCCTCAGGGTACAGGCAAAGAAAAGTGAAGGGCAGATTTTCAGCTGCCTAAGGAGCAGTTTTTGAACTTCTTTTTTTTAATTGATTTCGGGCCCTTCGAAGATAGGCATGAACTGACATGGTTCAGAGTACAATGTGAACGATCTGGGGGCTTAGCTTCAGTGGAGGTTCCTCTGGCACCTGACTTAGCCCCTGCTCTAGCTTTTCCCCCTCATTCTCCCCCGTCTGTCCGTCTTCCCCACCCCCAAAAGAGTCATGGGAGGATTAAACACCCGCAAACCAGACACGTTTCAGACGTTCTTCATTTCACACAGCTGCAGATGGTTTTCAGTGCCCCAGCTTTATTTTATATTTTATTTATAATCCACCAGTCATTATCCAAATGCCTTTTGCAAACCTAAAACTTCTTCACAGAGATCCATGCCCCAAGCTGGGTGAAAATTAATTTAGAAACGAAGTGGGGTGGGGAGCATGGATGAAATGAGCTTCCTTTATCCCCATTTAATTTAGTACAAATTCTTGAGTTTGCTCTGATGCCTTAACCCAATGAACTCAGTAACTGCAGGTAAAAGTTATGGAAAAGTGGTACAAACAGACGAAGAGGGTGTGTGGATGATGTTTTGAGTGAGCTTGCCAAGTTAAAGGGTTCTATTGGTTGACTTGATAGAGACCTTTTGGATGGCTAAGATTCACTTAGGAGGGGCACGTCGAATGTTTGCTCCACTGAATAGTGCAACAGAAAGAGCCATGCAGCCCAACACTGTTCCGGTCCCTGAACAGAGCATTGCAGGGGCGGGAGCCACTGGTTCCTGCCTTTCCCACCTTCTGCAGCTGCATCACACCTCCCAGTAATTACAGTCCTGCAACAGCAGAGGAGGGTAAAAGGAGTCAGTACTTGAAAAAGAAAGGAAGAGCGGTGGATATCCTGGCATGGAACAGGTTAACCTTCGGTCAGAAGGAACATTCCACCGTGCAGAGTGGTCTACTGCCGGAAGATCCCGGATCGCCTCAGCAGCAGTGACTTAATCGGGTGTTTAAGGGGCGGGAGGATGGAGGCAGGTTTGCTTGGCTGGAAGCGGAGCATTTCATTGAACCCCTCTATTTCTCCGTCTACTGAGTGCTGATAATAGCGCCACCTACCTCACAAGTGGATGAATACATGTGAAAAACTCGCACCCCTATCTGGCATCTGCTAGTGCCCTATACCTGTTTGCCGTTGTCCCCTTCCATGATACACATGCAATGTATGCGTGTACACACATGTGTAATATGAGCTGGCGCACTCAATGCTTAGCTGCTATTTGTTTATTTTCAACAAAAATTTACTGAGGTAAAAGGCCAAGGTTGTAAACCAAAAAGATTCTAGTTCAGTTGTCCAGATGCTCATAAAGTAGGAGGACATGAACCTAGAGACAAAATTTGCATATGATAATAGTACAGACTTAAGTGGATACTTATGCAAACATGAGGGAGACTTTAGAAAGATCTACATATGAGGTTGTTAAGAAGGGTTTCCTGGAGGAGGGAGCTAAGCCTTAAAGATGAAGAATTGGGACTTCCCTGGTGGTCCAGTGGTTAAGAATCTGCCTTGCAATTCAGGGGTTGCAAATTTGCTCCCTGGGCGGGGAAGTAAGATCCCACATACCTTGGAGCTACTGAGCTCTCGTGCACATGCTGCACCTAAGAGCCAATGCAGCCAAACCAATAAATAAAAAATAGATTTAAATAAGTAAAGATGAAGAATCAAAGCCCCAGAGAAGTGACTATGAAGCCACATGATTGAATAGTAGAAGATGCAGAAAGAAAACATCAGAATTGCAGAGCTTACAAAAGGTGTGGGAGGGCCAGCAGGCATAGCTGATTCCTCTGGGGCTTTTGCAGGGAGATTGGGTCCTTACAGAGTGAAAATACCAAGAGGGTGGATGTGAGCCAGCCCCCTATTTGGCAGCCTTCCGAGTCTGCATCCCTCTGGTAAGCCCTGTGCAGAGCTGAGCAGCTCTAAGGCTCTTGGTCTCTTTTTTTAATTGACATGTAACAGTATATTCATTTTAGATGTACAAAATAATGGTTCAATGTTCGTATATACTGCAAAAGGATCACCACAATAAGTCTAGTTAACATCCATCACCACAGATAGTTACAATTTTTTCTTGTGATGAGAACTTTAAGATTTACTCTCTTAGCAACTTTCAAATATGTAATATATTATTGCTAACTATACTCACCATGCTGCAGATTACATCCCCATGACTTATTAAGCTTATAACTGGAAGTTTGTGCAGTTTGATCACCTGCACCCATTTCACCCACCCTCCAATCCCTGCCTCTGTAACCATCAATCTGCTCTTTGTGAGTTTGTTTTTTGTTTTTTAAGATTTCAAACGTAAGTGAGATCATACAGCACTTGTCTTTTTCTGTTTGACTTATTTCACTTAGCAGAATGCCCTCAAGGTCCTTCCATGTTGTTGCAAATGGCAAGATTTCCTACTTTTTATGGCCAGGTAATATTCCATTACATGTATTCACTGTATTTTCTTTATCCACTTATCCGTTGATGGACACGTAGGTTGTTTCCTTGTTTTGGCTATTGTCAGTAATGCCTGAAACGCATGTAGGGGGTGCAGATATCTTTTAGATTTAGTACTTTCATTTCCTTTGGATAAATACCTAAAATTACAATTGCTGGATCATATGGTAATTCTATTTTTAATTTTTTGAGGGGGAGACAATTCTGTTTTCCATAGTCGTCACACCAATTTATTCTTTCACCAGTAGTGCACAAGCATTCCTTTTTCTCCACATTCTTGCCAACACTTGTTATTTCTTGTCTTTTTGATAATAGCCTTTCTAACAAGTGTAAAGCTGTGGTTTTTATTTGCGTTTCCCTGATGGTTAATGATGTTGAGCATCTTCTTGTGTATCTGTTGGCCATCTGTATGTTTTCTTTGGAAAAATGTCTGTTCATATCCTCGGATCATTTTTTAATTGGGCTTTTGTTTTGCTATTGAGTTGTATGACCTTTATATTTTGCATATTATCCCCTTATCAGATATATGGTTTGCACATATTCCCTCTTATTCAGTAGGTTGCCTTTTCATTTTGTTGGTGGTTTCATTTGCTGTGCAGAAGTTTTTCAGTTTGATGTAGTCCCACTTGTTTATTTTTGCTTTCATTGCTTTTGCTTTTGGTGTTAAATCCCCCAAATTGTTTGCCAAGACTGATGTCAGGAAGCTTACTGACTGCATTTTCTTTTAGGAGTTTTATGGTTTCAGGTCTTATGTTCAAGTCTTTAATCCATTTTGAGTTGTGGTTATTTTTATAGGCCACATGTAATTCTATTTAAAAGTAGGTGAGAGTGATTTTCGGTAACTTAACGTGCATTTGTATTTCACTTTTAGGCAGAGCTGCCTTGGGCAGCTTTCTCTTCTCAAACCCCTCACCCTGCCCACAGTGATACCCTCACTGGTCCTCCTGCACTCCACACCCCGTCTGCCTCCCCCTCCCACATAGGGGCATCATCCCATGCTCCAAGTGAGCCAGTTTGTCAGAGGCTAGAGAATCACAATCTATCAAGAACCCACAGCTTCTGGCCTTATTTCTCGCTGCTTTCTGTACATCTCCCCAAAGTTGAGAGGCCCCAATCCAAACTCATCCTCTGCCCTCACTCCATCACACTTCTTCCCTTTATTCCTGCACAGACTCAAAGCTTTCGTGTCTCCTTGAAGGCTTTGAGTGCCTCCTTGCTTCATTTTGGGCAGCGTGTGGGATCCTTGTTTTCTGACCAGGGATCGAACCTGTGCTCTCTGCATTGGAAACATTTGTCACTTTTTACCTCTTTTTTTCAGGTTTCTGTCTGTGAGTCTGATTTTCTTTATGAACCACGAGTCTCTTGAGGGCACGATCTGTGTTCTGATCATCTGGGTATATGCCTCCATGATATTTCAGTCTAAATAAAGTAAAAAAAAATTATGGATTATGAATCAATGTGATTACGATTTTTCAGGCCGTAAATGTTAGTTCCCTCTAGAGACACGTGGGGGCGCCTTAACCAAGCAAAATGATGTAAATTCTTACAGATGGATTCCTTTTTAAACTGCTATTTCTTTTTATTCAAGTATAGTTGATTTACAATGTTGTGTTAATCTCTGCTATAGAGCAAAGTGATTCAGATATATATGCACATATATTCCATAATCATTGGAAAAAACCGTGATGCTGGGAAAGATTGAAGGCAGGAGGAGAAGGGGATGACAGAGGATGAGATAGTTGGATGGCATCATGGACTCGATGTACATGACTTTGAGCAAGCTCTGGGAGTTGGTGATGGACAGGGAAAACTGGCGTGCTGCAGTCCATGGGGTCTCAAAGAGCTGGACACGACTCAGTGACTGAACTGATATGCACATATTCTTTTTTAAAAATATTTTTTTTTATTATGGCTTCTCATAGGATATTGAATATAGTTTTCTGTGTTATACAGTAGGGCCCTGCTTTTTTTTTTTATTATCCATTCTCTAAATAATAGTTTGCATCTGCTAATTCCAAGCTCCCACTCCATCCCACCACACTACTCCTTGACGACCACAAGTCTGTTCTCTGTACCCATAATTCGGTGTTTCTAAACTATTTGATTAAGAAAGTTGACCGCCAAAGAATTGATGCTTTTGAACTGTGGTGTTGGAGAAGACTCTTGAGAGTCCCTCGGACTGCAATGAGATCAAATCAGTCAATCCTAAAGGAAGTCAGTCCTGAATATTCATTGGAAGGACTGATGCTGAAACTCCAATCCTTTGGCCACTTGATGCGAAGAACTGACTCCTTGGAAAAGACCCTGATGCTGGAAAAGATTGAAGGCGGGAGGAGAAGGGGACGACAGAGGATGAGATAGTTGGATGGTATCACTGACTTGATGGACATGAGTTTGAGCGAGCTCTGGGAGTTGGTGATGGACAGGGAGGCCTGGCGTGCTGCAGTCCGTGGGGTTGCAAAAAGTCGGATACGACTGAGCGACTGAACTGAACTGAAACTATTTGATAGATGATGGAGCCCCTTCTGAATTCTGTCTCACTGATCATCATGTTGACTGAGTGTGGATGACAAGAAAGGAATTTAAGAAATGATTTAGTGGGTAAAGCCAGAGAGTTAATAAATCAAATCCAAAGGTTGCGTCTGGTCAGAGAGACAAGGCAAAACATAGCACCTGCTTCTCTGAATGAGGGGCCCTATGATCACAGACTATGAATATGACATTGATATCATGGACCTCCAAGTAAAGAATGGCTGGGGGTTGTGTTATGGAATTAATTGCGCCCTGTGGAAATTCCTATGTTGAAGCCCCAACTCCCAGTGGAGTGGTATTAGGAAATGGGGAACTTCGAAGGTTTTAGGTTCACATGAGGTCACGAGGGAGGGGCCCTGTGGTGGGACCTGCACCCTTAAAAGTAGAGAGACCAGAACTGTCTCTCTGCTGTGTGTGGAGACAGTAAGAAGGTGGCCGTCTGCAAGATAGCTGGCCACGCTGGCCCACTGATCTCCAGCTTCCAGCCTCCAGAACTGTAGGAAAATAAGTCTGCTGTTGAACCCCCTAGTCTACAGGGTTTTGTAGGCATCCCAGGCTGATGCAGGCAGACTGTGTGAATGGGAGGGGCTGCCTTTCAAGCTCTTTTTCTTGTCAAGGAAAACTCAATAGATAAGAAAGTGTTGAAACATAAGTCAGGATTAAACAATGGGATTTCAAGCTCCTATCAGATCCTCTGATTTTATTTTCTTAAAGTATATGTGGTGTTTTGAATACTTATCTTGCTTGTCATACAGAAGCACTGTTAGCCTTTGCTTTCCTAACAGGCATATTGGTGTCAAATCTCTTTTGTTAGTTTGTTTAGACCAGAATTTTATTTTGATTAATATTTTTGAATGTAATCCATCCCATTTTTTTTTTTTTTTTTGGTGGTGCCATGCATCTTATGGGATATTAGTTCTCCTACCGGGGATCAGACCCAGGCCACCTGCAGTGGAAGCATGGAGTTCTAACAACTGGACCACCAGGGAACTCCCAATGCTTTCCATCCTTAATGTTGAGACATTATGTGGGAAATGGGCTCTGAGAGCTTTGTTACGTTTTCTTTCTTTCTTTTTTTGCTATTGGTCTAAATGTGCAAAGCGTTAATTATAATTGATCGAGTTGTCTGTACAACAATAGCCATAGAAACTGCCATCCAGGGCACTGGACAGGCCTGGCTTTACATGTGTCAGACCATTGCTTTCCTGATTCCTCCTCACTACCCTGTGTTACTGTAAGACTTCACATTTTTTAAATTTACATGTTTGTTTATTTGAATAAACTGAATTTGAATTAGATGGATATATTGGTAGAGCTCAAAGGTACAATTTAAGGTGGTTTTCAAGCTGAAATGGGGCTTTCCCAGTGGCTCAGCAGGCAAAGACTCTGCCTGTGATGCAGGAGACACAGTAGATTCAGGTTCAATCCCTGGGTCAGGAAGATCCCCTGAATAAGGAAATGGCATCCCAGTCCAGTATTCCCTGGAAAATCCCATGGACAGAGGAGCCTGGCAGGCTATAGTCCAAAGGGTGGCAAAGAGTCAGACACGACTGAGCAACTAAGCAGGCATAAGCTGAAATAGAAACCCTTCCTTTCTGTCCTCCAGCCCTCCTCCCCACTCCTCCATCCTCCCCAATGGGCTGGCTATTGAGTGCCTGTCTCTGTGTGTGGGTGTCTGTGTATAATTACACGGTGCACAAAGACGGGGCTGAGTTTCACATCTTGGTCAACTGGTGTAGCCATGATAACATAAGTGTCTTCTCCCTCATCCTTCTCCTTGGGAACCTCAGGAATCTCAGGGAAGGCTCTGAACTTCCATATGCATAGACCTGCTGAGGGGGTACTGAACCCATGATCTTCAGAAGTAGAGAGGTCTCAGTTTATAGCTACATCACAGATCTTTTCTAAATGTGTGTGTTTCATAACATATCATATAAACTTAGAATAATACAGTGTAATGTTTTACAGCCTGCTTTCCCCCCTAATAAATTGTAAATACTTACATGATGCTGAATATTCTACAAACGATTTGAATGGCAGCATGCTATTTTATTCTATTTTTTAAAAATTGCTGCTATAAGCCCATCTATTTATTTATTTGCTTGTTTATTTTATTGGGGGTACAGTTGTTTCTACAATGTTGTGTTAGTTTTTGCTGTCCAACAAAGTCAGTCAGGTATTTGCAGACATATAGCCCCTTCCTTTTGGACCTCCCTCCATCCCCCACCATCCCATCCCTCTAGTTCATCACAGAGCACCGAGTTGAGCTCCCTGCACTATATAGCGGCTTCCCACTATCTATCTGTTTTATACAACAGCATGCTATTTTATAATACTGCCTTACCATAATTTATTTAACCATTCAGCTCTTAACCGACATTTAAATTGTTCCTAATTTTTAATATGATAAGTAATATCACAATAAGCAACCTTTTGCATAAGTTTTTCTGCACACCTCTGGTATTTCTCTAGGATGAATTCCTAGAAGCAGAGTTGCTGGACCAAAGGATAAGAACATATCTGATGGGCTCTGGTACTTGTTGCAAAATTGTCCTCCAAAAGTGTGGTTCCTTTGGTCTCAAGTATTTTAAAGAGAAAAGGTCTAGGACCTAGGATCAGACTTAGTAATCATCTATCGATATGGTTTCCCTTGTGGCTCAGCTGATAAAGAATCCACCTGCAATGGAGGAGACCCCAGTTTGATTCCTGGGTCAGGAAGATCCCCGGGAGAAGGGATAGGCTACCCACTCCAGTATTCTTGGGCTTTCTTGGTGGCTCAGCTAGTAAAGAATCTGACTGCAATGCGGGAGAGATTCCTGGGTTGGGAAGATCCCTTGGAGAAAGAAACGACTACCCACTTCAGTGTTCTGGCCTAGAGAATTCCATGGATTCGCAAAGAGTCGGACATGACTGAGTGACTTTCACTTTCATCAATATGGTTATTTTCTTCAGGGAGATTAAAATCCCCATTGGATATCTCACATGGTATATGTACATGCAGCTGTATCTGTTGACAAGTTTTTTGGATAAAGACTTCCTTTGCATTCATGACAATGGAGGGAAATGTGGCTGAGATGGGGCTGGGCAGAGGGTGCATGAGGAAATCTTAAGAGTCACTGCAACTTTGCTATGTTTCTAACGGTTCCAGACAGTTCACAGATTGATTAGCAAAAACTCCAGAGAAAGACCCAAATGTTAAAACTTTGAGTTTAGATTACCATTGATTTAAGAAACAGAAGTTTATGAAATGCCCATTTCCATAAGTAGGCTATCTCAGTAAGTCATGCCATGCCCCTTTGGAGCAAAAGTGGGGTGGTCCTCCTGGCCCACCAAGCATCCTCTCCCCTGTTCTCATCTCATGAGAAAGGAATCTCCTTCTCCTTGTCTGCACTGCCTTAAACACAAAGGAAATGCCTCTGACATCCTGCAGTCAGATATTGTTTAGTCGCTCAGTTGTGTCTGACTCTTTGCAACCGCATGAACTGTATAGCTCGCCAGGCTTCTCTGTCCATGGGATTCTCTAGCAAGAATACTGAAATGGGTTGCCATTTCCTCCTGCAGGGGATCTTCCCTACCCAGGGATTGAACCTGCATCTCCTGCTTAGCAGGCAGATTCTTTATCACTGAGTCAACTGGGAAGCCCTGCAGTCAGATAAGCACCCTTGGTTTTCTTCTGTTTTGTAAAAATGTTGCTCACACCCATCTGTTGGCTTTTGTCCTTATCCTCCCCTCCCCTTGCTGACTTGCCGCCATCGCCACTTCCATCACCCCGTTATTGACGGCTCCCATCGTTCACAGCCTGGTGTAAAAGGAAAGAACTGAGTCAGGAATCAAGCCATCCAGGTTCTACTAATCCTTGTCTACTAATCTATCAAATGAAAGCCTGAAGCTAACTAGGGTTGTTTAAGAAAACCCAGAGCTAGACTGACTCTGGTTAAAGCAGCAAAACCATATTTTATTGAGAATTATTGCAACAGAGAAGAAAGACCTGAATGTAGAACCAGACAAATCCAGCATTAACAGTGGGAGTGGGTGGAGTAAGTGGATGGATTCCTAAGAAAAAACACCAGGGGAAGGGGGGATTCTGACTAACCTGCCCCAACAGGATTCTTGCTGAGGGCAGGACAGGGTGATCAAATATCGCCAGGGAGTGGTAGAAGATGAGGAACCTGATCAATATTGAGGGTCATCAGATATGGAGGGTTGGGAGTCTAGCTAAACCAAATCAGCAGTATTTTTGCTAAAATCAGACAACCCAGAGATGAAGATGGAAGTCCTAAAAGTGAGGCCTGAAAAAGTTCAGAGAGCCTGCGTAGGGTTTTATCAAGAAGAGATCTTTGTCAGGATGTTTTCAAACAGTCCTGAGAAGCCCCAGGGGTCCTGAGGAGGGGACTTAGGATTGTGGGTTGCAAGAAGGTGGGGCTGAAGGCCCCGAGCAGACAGACCAGCCTCACCGCCAGCCCAGCAGTTCCTCTCTTACCTTGCTGATCTGTTGGGCTCTAGCCAAAATTCCTGTTTGTGTTGTCAGTAGAACCCTTTC